>NC_136819.1:36842665-37408901 GCF_951394365.1 Tetrao urogallus
GAACGGAACAAGAAGTCACTCTCTTCCTCTCTCTCTTAGGGGTCCTCAGAGAACCAATCAGTAAAACGAAAAATAAAAATTAAAAAAAAAATCAAAATTAAAATTAAAAATCTTCAAGGGGAAAAAAGAAAGAAAGAAAGGAAGGAAGGAAGAAAGAAAAAATAATAAAAGAGCAAAGGAAAGCACCCAGTACTTTGGACAGGACACAGATTTGTGTGACTGGGAAAATTTGTTGGTGTTTTTTCTCTCTCTCTCTCTCTCTCTCTCTCTTTTTTTTTTTTTTTTTTTTTTTTTGTTTTGTTTTGTTTTGTTTTGTTTTGTTTTGTTTCGCTTTCTTTAATCCTTTCACCAGGTCCTACCGTATAGTAAGGTGGAGCAGGACATGGCAGTGCCATAGTCAGAAGTGGAAGAGTTCAGGTGAGACAAACTGGAGACTTGGCTCTGCAGGGAGGAAGGGCTGGCCGAGTGCTGTCCCATGTCGGGAGACTGCCCCGCACTGTTTGTCTGATGGCTCTGATGCTGTCCGAGGCTGTTGCCATTGGTGGCCACCGTGATGGTCGTGGCCGCCTGCTGCGGGTGGCTCTGGATGGCTGCGGTGGGGGTGTTGGAGCCCGCCTGGCAGGGCTTGCCATCCTTCACTAGCACCGGCACAGCCACCCTCCTGGGGGACTGCTGCTGCTGGCAGGAGCCGTTCTCCTGTTGCATCTGTTGCTGCGCAGCCTTGTCTTTGGCCTGCCGCTTCATCTTGTAGCGGTGGTTCTGGAACCAAATTTTGACCTGAGTCGGGGTGAGGTGGATCATGCTGGCTAAATGTTCCCTCTCGGGGGCGGAGAGGTATTTCTGCTGCTTGAAACGTCTCTCCAGCTCGTAAACCTGGGCCTGGGAAAACAGGACCCTCCGTTTCCTTCGCGGCGTGCTCTGCAGCGGGGCCATGCTCTTGCTCACGTCCCCCAGGGAGCTCAGGCCGCCCATGCCTCCCATGTTCATGCCCGAGGACGGCGCCATGAAGCGGGAGACTGCAAGGCAGAAGGGGCGCGCTGTCAGCGGCTCGTTTCGGCCCCGCGCTGCCCCCGCTCGCGCCGCCGCCGCTTCTCGCGTTCCCCCGCCGCCCGCGGGACCCCCTCACTCCCGGCCCGGCCCCACTCGCCCTTCGCGCCGCCCGTGTGCTGCCGCACGGTCCCTGCGGTTGTCGGCTCCCGCGGCCGGGGTTCCGCCGAGCCGGGCTCTCCCGTTCCCCCCGCTCCTCCGCGGCTCCAGCGGCTCCAGCGGCTCCGCTTCCCTTAGTCCTGCTGGGATCGGGCGGAGCGCTGGGGGCCGGGCAGTGCCGGGTTCCCTGCGGCTGTATCCCACGCCGATGCTCTGCTGCCGGCTCCCCTCCTCCCTCCTGCCGCCCCGGGAGCAGCCGCGAATCGCCCTGCGAGGGGGGACGGGGCCCGATCCTCCGATAGAAGAACGGACAGAGCGGAGGCGGATGAGTGGGGTCCGCACCGACTTTTGCCCCCGACGCCCGCGGGGCAGAGAGGGACGCAGCCACCCCCCAGCGGACAGCCGGCCCCGGGCTCACTTACTTGAGGAGAAGCGGGGGTCCGGGTTGGTGCCGTACCATCCTGTCGCTGAAGCACTGTTTCGCATGGTGTCCTGGTAAGGCGGGAGCTCGCTCATGTTGCCCAGGTTCCCATTGCAGTAGCCCCCCATCGTAGCGTGGGAGAGCTGGGGGACCCCTGCCGCTGTCATATGGTAGGCGGCAGTCACCGTTCCGTTGTGGCCCATGGGGTGTTGCTGCATGGCCGGCTGCGAAACCTGAGACTGTCTGTAGGCTGACAAGGGAGCCCCCAAGTTACTGCCCTCCATGCCCACTTTCTTGTAGCTTTCCTCCAAAGGACTCAAGATGTCAGACACTGAGAAAGGAGTCGTATGCTTTGGGCTCATCGACATGATTCGGCGGCTGGGGAAAAAAAAAAAAAAAAAAAAAAAAAAAAAAAAAAAAAAAAAAAAAAAAGGAAGGGGAGGCAAATCTTTTTTTTTTTTTTTTTTTTTTTTTTTTTTTTTTTTTTTTTTTTTTTGCCAAATATTCTGGTGTTGCCTTAACGCCGATCTTGTTGGATGTACACGTAACCGAGTGGACGAAGTCCGCCTTAATTGGATTGAGTGGAGGCTCAGGGCTGCCTTTCGTTTGTTTTAGCCAGACGCCAGGTTTTAGGCTGCCACCAGAGGCGGGGCATAGGCACTAAAGCAACAAGACAATAGAAGCCTACATCTTGCCCAAGATAATTAGCTTACATGCTGATGACAAGGTAAACACCTTTAAGTTTTACTTGTCAGGATTTTTTTTATGTCTTAAAAAAAAAAAAAAAGAGAGAGAGAGAGAGCGAGCGAGCGGCAGGGAGATGGAAATAGAGAGAGACCCCGTGAGCAGAACTCATTTTATTTTTCTTGGGGATTACAGTATTGTGGACCGGTAGTGGAGAGCAATGCCAAAAGCCCCCGTTTGCCCATGTGGAGGGATTTCAGATCAGACGCGGGTGGGCTGGCAGACTGGCAGGTGGCCCTCGGGAGAGCTGCGGGCACGGGACTGCTGCCACTGGGCACACGGAGCAGCCCTCCTCTACCCCCCAGATCTGCCGGGAGGGGTTCCGCAGCCAGCGATCCGCACACCTCCCGCTGCCCGGGCACCCCTGGCACCTGGTATCCCAGGAACCTTTCTGTACCCTCTAAGACCCTCGGAGTGACACCCCTTGTGCGAGGATCGTATCTCTCCCTGAACCTACAAGTTCCATTTACCTAAGGCTTTCTTGTCTCTTTTTTTTTTTTTTTTTTTTTTTTTTTTTTTTTAAACCTCAGAGAGAGGTGGAAGATACAAGTTTATAAAAACGAGCAGCAGTTAAATTGCTCCGAGCGACACGCTACTGAAACAGCTTAGAGCAAGACGTCTCTCCCTATTCCCAAAGGCAAAGGCTGCTCCAGGCTCCCGAAGTCCCTCTGAACCCGAAGCTGCTCTCTAAGGTTATTTATACAGCGCGGGAGCTGCATGGAGAAGACCTCTCGGGTCATCTGCCTCACCAACCTTGCTAACGAACACCTGCCACTTAGAATCAACATCAATTTCTGCCATTTTCGGATCAGTTATGGGATCCGGCTTAAGAACAAAGGAGAACCCACTCCCAGCTCCGCGCACACACACGCGGCGAGCAGCCCGTCACAGCTCCGGGTCCCCACGCGCGTACCGCGGGGCGGTCCGGGAGGAAGGGAGGAACCTCCACTAGGCAATTTGTACCCCGGCCCATAGCCCTGGGAAACTCGCTTAATAAAGCGATTACCTGAATATTAAGGAAATTACGGAGAAGGTACAGTTAACCCAGTGACTTTGAAGTGTCAAGTAACTATTTAGTAATTGCACTTGTAAATATATTGGTGCTCGGCTGGTTCGTGCTTAAAAATGCAAAAGTGCACTTGCTACCCGGGAACAACTAAATATCTTTGTCTAAAGTGGCAGCGTAAATAGCCGGTCGCTTTGTGACTGCGCTCGATATTAGCGCATAAGGATCATTTTGCCTCATTCAGTAGGCAAGAAACCGTTTAGGAGAAAGTAGGTTCCCGTATGAGAGTTAACATCCTTGAAGGGTAAGGCTCAGCCTTGATTACACTTTAGAGCTCCGCGAGAGGTGAGCTTTTCCACACACATACACCGGGGGACTCTCCTTCCATCAGGCCCTCGGCCCTTCTGGCCCTGCTTGGCTCCCCCCAGCCCCAAGATGGGCTTCTGGGGGTCTGCCGTGTCCCACAGGCAAAAGAGCCGTTTCACGCTGGGGGGTGGCTGCTCTGAATTCGGCCTCTTTCCTTTCCGGACCTTTGGATCACTTCCTTGCAGATCCCTGGGACATTAATTTCCCCCTGCCTCCCACTCCTGTGCTTCCCCCCATCCTCCCCACCCCCACCCCCACACTTCCCCCCCAGTCCCCCCCACCCCCACCCCCCCCTTTTCTGCGCGCGATTTTCAGTAAGATCTTCGAGTTCGCTCTTAAAGAGAGAGATATTAGACCTCACCTTGTGGGGTTTTGCTTGTTTGTTTGCTTCTGTTTCCCTTGGATTCCTCGACCATTACCTCCGTGCCTGCTTTATAGGCCTTAAAGAACAGGAGGGTGTGGATAGAGGAACAAATAATACCGAAGGATCCACTGTCACAACAGTCCCGGGAGGAAGGACGGTGGTGCAGAGCCGGGGCCGGGCTGGGGACTGCCCATAGTGCACTGTCCCGGGCACCGCCACTTCGATGGGGTGTGCTCGGGCAGCCCTCGAAACGCTGCTTGGTGAGATGGAGCCGAACGAATCCGGCCCTGACCCTGCACGGGGGCTGGCAGAGGGGAATTAGAGCGAGAGCAGCGGGGTGGAGATCTCCTAGAGGGCTGAGCGCTGTCTGTGAATACTAAGGATCTGCACCCCGCAAGATCCAACCTGCACTTTTGAGCCCTTCCGGATCGATCCAGTGAGATGGAGTAGGGCAGCCCCTGATCCACCTTACCGCCCCAATTAGCTCTGCATGGCCAGTCGAGCCGCGGCTGCTTCTCTCTGCCGCCTTTTCGGAGCCCACCCCTCTCCTCTCGGCCCCCACTGTCGGAGCTATGTCCTCGCTCATTCCCGGGGGGGCGGGGGAGCAGCGCCCGGCAGGGCCCTGCTTGAGCTGCCTCTGGAGCTACGTTCGTTTACCTGATGCTGCCGTTTAGGGACACGCTCGAGTTAAGAGGAAATGCTAAGGAGGAGAGCAGGGAAGATGAGCCACGTTTTGCCTGGAGGAAGCATTTTCATGAGAAAGGCATGGTCTTCACCCCGTATTTGCAGAACGCGGCTACACGGACGTCCCTTCAATAGCTTCTGACCCCACACAATCCGTTTGATAACACTCGAGAGGTGGAAGAATGTGAGACTTTGTCAATCAAACGGTGCCAATCCCAATGGAAATGGTGCCACCAACACCGCAGCGCGTTTCCTCATCAACTGGATTGCGGGGGCTGGGAACTCAAGGAGCGCCTTTTGAAAGAGCGCGCAGGGCTCTCCAAAGCCAACAATGTCTTTTTTATGAGAGCCGCTGTGCTTCCCCGAAAGGAAACCAACGTGCTCGGCCAGGCAGCGCCGCGAGGGGCTGCTGGAGGATCCGCCACCCACTGCGGTGGGCACAGAAGGCTGCTCGGCTCCCACCCGGGGCCCTTGTCCCAAACTCTTTCCACTCCCCTCTAAGCCCCTCCGGAGCCCGTGACTCCCGCAGAGCAGGGAGCCGTCCATCCTGAGCCCGGCCCCGAGCCAGGTCGGCTGCAGTCTCCGGGGGGAGAGGGGCAGAGGCCGAGCGATGCGTGCTGCGCTCCTCAAATGCAACTTCGTAACAGAAAGAAACGAACCCTCTCTCAGCCAGGTAGTCCGGCTTAGAACGGGTGAGGTGAGAGTTGGGGTAAACCTCCTTCTGCGCTGGTTATTAGCAGAAGCATAACATGCGCGCAAAGATTCAAATTCCCTTCCCAAAGCCCTGAGCCTACAAAGGGGAAAGATGACCCGCGGCGCTGGGAGAGCTGGCTGCGGTACTTCCCTCTTGGCCGACCCTCAGAAGGACTTCAGCTCTGGTGCCGTGTGCGTGTCGGCGCACCCCTCCAGAGTGTGCCCGGCACACCACGCCCGGAGCCCAGGAAGGGAGCGGAGGGGCCATTCCCGCAGCGGCCGCGCGGGGCGGCCCCGTGTGGCTGTGACCGCGGGCACATCCCTGAGCCTGAAGCACTGTCCTGCCGAGCGCTCGTGTTGGTGGGGCTCAGCGAGACTACTTCCCTTCGGGGAATAGCCACCCTTCCCCAGTCATTTTGTGAAGCTGAGGAATGCCTCAGTGGACCGGTCGCTATCTCTTCTCCTGGGGATCTAAGCAAGCAAACCAAGCAAAGCCCCAAAGGGAAATTCTCACCCCTCTGCAGCGCACGCCCAGTTGCTCCTCCAGCTGCTCAGGGCGTGGAGCATTTCGCATGCAGGACCCACTCGCGAGGCTTTGCCCTCCTGAACCACTTCCCGGCTGGCTCCCGAACTCTTCTGACCCGATGCTCCGACCCCCGGCTTTTCCTCTGCCGGGCCGTTCCCGGCCGAGAGAGACAGGGAGGGGCCAGCAGTGAGGTGCCAGGGCCGGGCTCCGAGGCCGCTGGGGCGGGCGGGGACCCTGTGCCCGGACCCAGTGGCACGCCTAGGCCCGGCGCCTCTGCGCTGCCCCGGGTGGTGGCTGCGGGCACGGAGGGCCGCCGGCAGCATCGTGCTGGGATGTGTTTTGGCACCTGCCCCGGCACCGTTATAATCAGCTATTAGTGCAGTGGCCTCATTGCCACAAAGCATGCGATTCCCACCACGTCTGTAGATTGCCACAGTGCTGTCAGTACAGGTGTGCAGGACTCATTGAGGACACAAAGCAAATTTGGTGCCGTGTCAGAATGTGGCTGCACCAGAGGTGGCTGAGACAATTTGCAGAAAGTTATGTGTTTTAGTTATGTGTTATATGTTAGTTAAAAATATAAGCATGGTTCACACAGATGTAAATACATACGACAATACTTAGTATCAGCACATACCTACAAACAGAATCTTGCCAGGATTGAACTATTTATCGGTTTTTAGATACAGCTATCAGTATATTACCTCAGATAATGCAGGAGTTACGTGTTTGTGTCTGTATACCCAGATATGCACACATACATGGTGAGGTGCATACCTTCGAGAGCGGCTGTGCATGAGCACATATTTGCGCTCACATTTCTGATCCCCAGCTCTGTCGCCTGCACATACTGCCAAGAGGAAGCCGACCTGCAGGTGGGCCACCTGCCAGCCCGCACCCTGCCCTCTCTGAGACGACAGCGGCTCTCGGCCCGGCGCCGGTGGGTGCCGTGTGGCCGCCATACCCGGGTTCGGGAGGGAACAGAACTCCGCGGGAGGAATCGAAGCCCCACGGGGGAAGGAGCTCCCCGGATGCCGGGGAGTGGAGATGTGGCGCTGCCCCCCTCTGCTCTCGAGTTTGATTTGGACCCTGCCCTTGGACCCGTGCTGCCACTCCTGGGGGCGGCTCCGCGCTCACCCGCACTCGGGAGGCTGCTTCTGGACCGGGGCCGCCGCCCCGCGCCCGCCGGGAGTACGTGCGCTGGCGGGAAGGCGACCTTTCCCCCTCGACCTTTCCCTGGGGGTAACCAAAGCTCCCTTTTATTTCCAGTGTCACTTCGGAGTCTGCCTTTTGTTCCCCGCTACCTCTCGCTTCCAGGGATACGGGCGGCTCCCCGCTGGCTCGGGGAGGGGCGAGCCGTTGCAAAGATATCTCATTTAAAAACGACAATGGAGTCCTTTCGACCAGCCCGGGTGGTGCCCGAGCTTTGTTTTCGGGCTGGGGGAAGGGAATTGTTTGCTTTTCTTTTGTTTTCACAGCAAAACTTGAGGGCGAGTTACAGGAGTGTTGCGAGCAGCCTCGGCTCGTCCCCATGGACGCAAGGTACCGGGCAGGGCCACCCTGCGCATCTCTGGCCCTCCCTGAGCAGGCACAGCGCCTTCGGGCGCATCCACCAGACGATTCCTGGCTCTCACTGGCTCCGAGAAGTCGAAAAATTGCTCTCCAAATCTTACCCTGATCTCCAGTCTATGCCTTGCTCTGAGGTCTCCTGGATGCTTTAATTTGGAAGGAAGGTGCCAGCTGGCTCGCTATGCCCTTGGCTTGGCTTTTAAAAACATTTATTTATTTATTTATTTATTTATTTATTTATTTATTTATTTATTTAACTGCATCCCCGTTTCTGGGGCTCCACCTCCGCTAGGACGTTCCCAGTCGTGCCAGGGAGCGCAGGGACGCACTGCAGCCCGCGGGCCGCCGGACGGAATCGACCCGCAGCAGCCCCCGATGGCCACCGCGGGAAGCGCAGTCCTGGCCGGGTCCGGAGGGCCTCCACTCACAAGCCCGTCGACTTCTGTTGGTGAAATATCCCAAAGAGACAACGGGCCGAGACAAAGGAAAGAAATAAACAGAATGGGGTTTTGCTCTTTCGTCATTACAGGAGACCACTGTCATTACATGAATATTGGGCCTTAGTCTCTAAGTGTTCATCCAGATCTAGAGGAAAGGAATTGCTTCTTCCCGTGCTGTTGCAGCTCCTCTCCAGCACCCACTCACAGAGGTGACACAGCATCTGAGCAGGGTTCTTCTCCCTCTCCCAGGAAGTATCCATCTGCAATCAGTCTAGAACAAGAGGAGCTTGGGTTCCTTTGCATCTGCTCCAGGTGTTTCCTTCGAATAGCACAAACAGTTCCAAATTGTGCTCCCACAAATTCATGGAATCACAGAACATCCCAAATTGGAAGGGACCCATAAGGATCTCCAAGTCCAGCTCCTGATTCCGCATATACAGAAGATACTCACTCAGAAACTGCCTGTTGTGAATTCCTCTTCACTATCTGCATCATACACTTGAGCCTGTGGTCTATGAGCTGAGCTCCTCTCCCTCCTTATGGGAACAGCCTACTTGCCCCATGTTCTTTGAGAGCAAAAAGTGAATCTGCTGTGCCACTGGGGCTTAGGAGCTCAGAGGGAAAGCTGTGATGTGTCAGTGAGCTGAGCTCTGCTAAGGCCAGACTGACCAAACTGCTTGCTGTAAAAGGCAGCTGGATTTATTTCTCACATCAACCTTAAAATTAATGTTACACTTGAGTCTTAAATAAACTACAACTCAGCCTGACTTGATTTTTTTTTATTTTCTTTCTGGAACAGAAGTTACAGGAGGCTTGCTAGAGAGAGATAGTCATTTCAGAAGCCCAAGGGCAATTCTAGGAATGTTTCAGAAGTTTCCTTTTCACTTCATGGGAACAAGAGTCTCCTGGGAAGATCATGCCTTCAGTCTGCCTAATACAACTGTTAGGTCTAGTTAAGAACTGGTCTAAAAATCTGCAGCATAAAGGAAGCCATTTGTAGTGAAACCCAACAATGAACTTTATTAGTCCTGCTACCAAATACAGTAATGAAGCATTGCTTCCAGGCCTGAGTTTTGTTAACCAGCTACTGACACATATATGGCACAGAGCACTGATGTAACAGGTGCATTCCTCTTGCCAGGAAAGAGTTCAGTTCAGGTGCTAGCTTAAGCAAATTCTGTTCCTGGGTGCCATCTTTGAAAGAGTTTCCTGCTGTAAGCAGGGTCTCAGACCTTCCTTGTACAGTGAGACACATGCATGGCAGGAACATTCTTCTCAAACCACGAGACCTGTCCCACAGGACTTAACAACAGCTCTCCTCACTTCTGAGACACTGAGATCAGAAAGAACATCCTGGTGGCCAAGATCAGTTTAGGTCAGACCCCATCGGCAGTCCTGGGCTACCCTACAGTACTGCACCTTTCAAAGAAGGCTGTATTTGATTCAATCCCTCCAGAACCACTCCCCTCTGTTGCCCCTGGTAACAACCTCACTTCACATATTGATAGTCCTCAGAGTTGGACTCTGCATCCCATAGTGAGGTTGGCAGCAGGGTTCCACTCACAACTGAGTACTGATAAAGATGTTTCAAATAACATCCTTGCAGGAGCTTTCTTTCTGGAGTAAGTAAACAGGAAGGAAGGAATGGATGTAAGCTCGAAGTTCAGCTGGGTTGAAGGACCATGTGTTACAGACCAAAGCAAAGTCTATTTGTATTGTGGCCTAAAAAATGTACCGAAGAACTTTCTAAAAGTCCAGAAATATTTTACTTTTGAATTAGAATAGTACTTTCTATTCATATAAAAATCCCAAAACACGTGTTAAAAGAAGTCCTTGCTTGCAGGTTTATTTTCTGTTTCCCCAGAAGCTAGTCATTATTAACATTCTAGTGCAGAAGAGTCTCTGTGTAGTAGGACTATCTTCTAAATTACTTTGGATGATAGACATAATGAAGTTAAAAATTTCACTAATCTTTGCTCTATTGTAAATGAAAGCACATATTATACTTATTCAAAAAATAGCTAACCATAGAGTTAGATTCAAGTTGCATTTTCAATGTAGAAATGTTTATGCTGAAAAAGCCTAGATACTTTCTTGGAAGTAGTTTAATGATGTAAAATAGTCCATTAATGGATTTTGACTACTGTGCAGTTTTTAAAATAATGTCCTATATAATTAGTTTTTTTCATCATTCCTTTATGAGCTTTGCTTATTTCAAATTCCAGGGAAAGAAGGCTGCTAAGCTGATATAATGAGATAACATCCTTCAGTGGCATAAGTAAGGATATGAGATGGACTGCTACCCACATGGGTAATTACATATGCTCTGTTTCCACAACTGGAAACGGAATGAATAGTCTACAGCATTTTGCTGTCTTTGAGTAACATTAACAGAAAAAAAGAAAAAAAAACAAGTGAGTAACTTGTTTACGTATTAGTATTGGAGGAAGCAACCTGAGCTGGCTGTCCTTGAGATTGTGGAGTCAAACTCATTCAGTGGGCACTTAACACTGGAACAGGGAGAAGAGCCATTTTGCTATCAACATACATATTTTCTGCGCTGGCTCTGCCACTCCAAGGGGTGCCTGCTACAGTTTCGCAGGGATGGGTCACCAGAAGTCAGGGTGAGGATCACACTTGTGTCCCATTGTGAGAGACAACTCTGCAGGTGAATAAATGTGACACTCCCATTCTATCTTCTCTGTAGGATCTCAGCACACCCTCAGATTTTCAATGGACTGAGGCTGAGAGGAGGAAAGATTTCATGCCCTTTTTGAGGTGTTGTACGAGGCAAAGCTGCTGCTTTGGGACTGCAAACAGGGCTACAGGATGTGCTCAGGAGCGTGTGCACAATCATCACCTGCAGCCGGGAATATATCCTACCACATTTCCACCTGTGGCCAGGATAAGAAATAAGTGTTGTCTTTAAATTCATCGAGTCTCTGGTACTTACAGACCTTATAACTTGTATTGTAAAATGTATCACAGAATACTTGCTTTTCATTATTGCATTTTGACTCTTTTTCAAGTAAAAAATCTTTTTCCTGTGCGAAGGCTGGAAACCTCAAATGGAAATACATATTGCATGAAGCAGGGGTTTCCAAATAGATCTTTCTTTGGGTACTGCTTGCTGCAGCAACCAACCATAGCTACTGGTGGGTAGCAGCTGGTCTCGATGGTGTCAGCTATGCCAAGGCTGAGGATTCCAACAGTAACTACCATGACTGACTTTGCACCAGCCTTTCCACACTCCTCCATTTTGTCCATCCTGTCATTAGGATGCCAACCATAGGCTTCCTTCTCTTTCTCCCAGCCCCACGGACTTTTTCTCCTCACTGCTGTCATGCTTTCAGCAGCTCACCAGCACTGACAACATACTTGCTGGAGCTTGCTTTGGTGCTGGAGCAGCAGTGGGAAACTTCCTGTGCTTGGGAATTAGACTCACAGCTGAGCACCTTTTTACATAACACATAGTTGTTCAGTACTGGCGATACTATGCAGGCTGTAGGATCTTCACACTTAGGAAAGTTGTGAATTACCTTAACCAACCACTCCAGAAATAAGGGGAAAAAAAAAGTTTTAACTGTATTTTAAATGGGCATCTCCAAGAAATTCTATAAGAACTTTTCAATGAACTGTGGATGCTCAGCTCTCCACAGCCTCTTCCTTGCAAGGCTTAATGGTTTTCTGAAGGCACACCCCTTGAACTGATGGGCTTCTATAAATTTTCTTTTTCTGACTGAGTCACGATGTGTTCTGCATTTGTACAACATGGCAAAAAATGCAGGACTTTGCCTTTCTCTCAGGCTGCATGCCATTCCTTTGCAAAGCTTGAAAATATTTGTTCACTTAGTACTTATTAATTCAGCTGTTCTTTATATCCAATTTGACTATTCTGCTGCAGATTCAGATATGAGAACAGTTCCACCTCCCTTGCATCCAGTTCCATTTCTCTTCAGTTTCATTTCCCTCAAGGTCACTGTCAGGTGATGATATGCAGTAATGTCCCCCATGAGGTGCAGTTTCCATTAGCTTTCCCTTTCAGAGGTGGTCAGAGGTCTGAATTCTTACATGTTTTGTTTTCTCGCTTCTTAGAAAATAAGATTCAGTTCTGATTCCTCTTCTATACAAATGAAAAATGAGCTGCTTTCAGATATTTCTCCTTTTCCTAATGAGGCAGTGGCTCTTACCTCTTTTTTTAAACCAGCGAATGTTGTAGTGGATAATTTTCTTAATCATCATTCAATGCTGTTTACATAAAAATAGTTTTAATAGCAGGAAGAAGTCATAATGCAGAACATATAATGCACATCCATACATTCCCATGTGAAGAGCAGAGTACACCCCCAGTTACATCTACATGGAATACAGTGAGCAAGTAAAGAATATTTTCTCCTGTTTAACACAAATCATGATCTGTAGATGAGTGAATGTATAAACTCCGTGCTACAAGGATGCAGTCAGCTCAGTAGACGTAATCCTTGTTGAATCAAACATGATTCAGCATACAATGTGCTCCAGTTATGCTATTTTGGCAACTGAAGGAGAGGGAATGACAAACCAAGTGTCCCATTCTTTCCTCAACAAAGTGCTATTTGAAAGTTTATCATTTGAGCACTAAAATGGCTTTTTTTCTGATTATGAAATCCTAACGTGTGGGGGCACTTCAACACCTTGCTGCACTTTAGCTTACAAGAGTGGTTATTCCTTTAAAGTTAGCATTGCTTGGTAGCCTTGTATTGGCTCTTCACACCACTTGAGGGGCATGGTAGGGCTTTACAAGACAAGCTGGAGAGAAATGGTCCTGTACTTTACTATCACTGTTTTTGAATAATCTGTTGTGGAAGTGAGTTTGGAGAGAAACCGGGGCTAGCATGTCACAGGAATCAGCAATTCAGAAGTTTGGAGGAGGGGATTCAGAACTGCAGTGACTGTTAGTGGAAAATCAGAAGAACTGTTACTCATACTGTCAAATCTATAAATAAATACCAGAGTTGGGCTGAATTCAAGTACCAATTATTTTTCTTCTAGTTTTGTTGATCTTTCTGTGCTTTCATATTATATTTCCTATGGTTATCCACATTTGTCTAGGTAAAGAGTCATCAGTACACGTTATATTGTAATAAGAACTTGCAAGATTAAAGCTTATCATTTTAAGCAGAACATATGTACTTCTTTTCTGAATTATCATGTTGTCCTGTTGAATGAATCTAACTGAAAGTCTAAGGAGTTGCCCACATTGTTCTCTATCCCTTATAGCTGGATAGCATCTTCCAGCTGCATTGTTGATTACAATCTGATGTTATCAGAAACAGAATTTTCTCTCATGAAAATAAATCTCCTTTTTCTGTATTTCTATACAGAAGTAAAGCAAATGTCAAATGTCAAGATTTTTTTCTTTTTCCTTTTTTTTCTTCCTTTTTTTTTTCTTTTCCTTGAATAAAGAAATTTTATCAGAACTCCTCATGCTTTTATAAAGGCTTTGGTCCTATTTCAGGAGAAGTATGACTTTCGGTGAGACAGAAACTGCAATCTACAGTCATCTCATGCTGAAAACCAATTACTCTAAATTCTTAAAATTGTTCTGAAATAAAATAAATAAAAGCCCATGGAAAAAAAAAAAAGAAAAAAAAATCCCCAACGATAATCTAGATTTCACTTCCAAGAAGAAGAAAGTTGTGGAAAGAACTCATAGACTGTATATCTCAGTGTGTAATTGTTGGCAGAACTCTGTTGCACAGGCCTAGTAGTTAACATATTTTCTTCCTGTACAAATAGTAGATACTGGTTTATGTAGTTTACAAGAGAACAATAGAAAATCTGCCATTTTGTCACCACTGTGTTTTATTCAGCATCAGGAATGTTCAGTGCTTTACAGACACTGAAAGATATTTGACCTCCCTTTGCAAATCAGTGTCAACATTCATTACCTGTTTGAGTAGGTCTTCATTCTTATCTATTAGGGGGTTTCATATCCAAAATCCACTAGGGCTTAAATTCTTGCCCTAGGAGACACGCAGGTGGGAACAGACATAGCAGAGAAGTAAATAGACTCAAATATTAATCAACAGCTAAGACACTACCATCTGCTTGTGTAGTATGATCTGAACTGCAGAACATTTTAAAGCAGTATAAGGCCTGATCAAGACATCTGATCTCATTATATCAGAAAGCCTTCAGCTAACCATTACACTGAGATGCTTAAGATCGCCTAGTTCCAGCCCCCCTTACTGTAGACAGGGGCCAGGTTACTCAATTCAGCCTGATCTTGAATGCCTCTAGGGAGAGGACATCCACTGTCTCTCTAGGCAACTTCTTCCAGTGTCTCACGATCCCCACAGTAAATAATTTATTCCTAACATCTAGTCTAAATCTATCCTCCTCCAGGTTTAAAGCCATTTCTCTTCATTCTGTTGCTACATGCCATTATGAAAAGTTCCTCTCCAGCTTTCCTGTAGGCCCCCCTCAGGTACTGGAATGCTGATATAAGATTCCCATAGAGCCTCCTTTTCTGTAGGCTGAAAACATCAACTCTCTCAGCCTGTCCCTGCAGGTGAGGTGCTCCAGCACTCTTTTCTGTAGCCCTCATCTGGACTCACTCCAACAGCTCAATGTCCTTCTTGTGTTGGAGATTATCACCAAACTGTGGTAGTGCCTTCTTTTCAGCCATTTTAACCTCCAGATTAATTTTTTTTCCTTCAGTTTTAGAAAATATTTTTTTTAAAGTTATTTAAAAAAAAATCTTCCAAAATTATTAGAAATTGGCAGAGAAACTGAATGTCTTCAACATTTTATGCTTTTATTGAAAAGTAAAATCCAGCATAACCATACAAGACACATGTACTCTCCCTTTATATGGCAAACAGAGCATTCTTTACAATCACTTCCAAACAGAGTGTGCTGAATACTTTGCATGGGACAACCCATAGCCACACTACAAACTATCATTAAACTATCATTAATTATAGATAATTATACATTATCTAGTAGTCTAAATTTACCAATGCACTACAAAACTCCTTTCTTTCTTGTTTTCAAATGAACAACTTCAGAGATAAAGAGATAAGCATCTTCTCCTTTCTTTTTTCCATTGCAAATGTTTTCCACCAATTTTTATAATGGGCATTATTCTTTGTATATTGCAATGCCTTTCTTTAGCTTTGTTATCTAAAGGAATGCTAGGTAAAACCTTTCACTTTCAAATCTGCCTGTCTTTATGTGCATGCATGACTTCTACTGATCTCACAGAGTTGTGTATACACAGGGAACCGAGAGTAGAGACCTGAAAATTGCCACCATTTCAAGTAATAACATTTTTCCTTCTTTTGTTACCTTTGAATACAACTCATTGAACCAATATAAAAATTTATTTTCTCTCTGTTTGCCTCTTTCTTTCCATGCTGCTTTCTGTTGCTAAGCTGCCTCCATTCCTTATCATCCATGTGCTTGGTGTTCCCTCTCTTGGTGTAGTGCCATAGAGCTGTGATCAAGTTATAACCTAAGAGAATGCAATTGTGTGACCATTAAGGTCATGCATTTGCAAAGTATGTTTCCATTCCAAATCCAGCTGCATGCTATTGATCAAAAATTGCATGGTAGCACTGCAGTGAGAAACTTCTATGAATGGTGAGTCAAAGAACAAGCATGGGTATTTATGGGTAACAGCTTTTTCAGAAGGACATATTTTTTAAGCTGTTCATTGGCTTCATGAATGGCTCGAAGGGTTTACTAAATGATCTTTAAAATATAGATGTTTCACTCTCATCATTTCTGCAGCGCAAGGGAGATGCTGTGGTACAAGGACTCCATGTACCAAAACAGGCTGAAGTTGTATCTTTCTGGTACCCACTACTTCCTATGTGTATAGCTATGTCCAGTGTATAGCTTTTGGACTGCCTCTAGGTGAGGTAGCTGCTACTTATGTCCATTCACTCTTATTGAAATTCAGCTGTACTCACACAGCATGGAAAACTAAGTCATAAGCAGCTTGCTCCCATCTCATACAGCCTGAGAGGCAAATGGGAAGTGGGAAGATGTGGAGACAGTACAGCTGACTCTCAGCTGGTAGCCCAGTGACACATGCATTGGGGCAAATTGAAATTGCTGCAGGAACATAAGGCAGGGTTGTCCTTTTTCTTGTTGTTGGTGGAGCCACAATATTGAATCAAAATCTGCTGTGAGGCTTGACTTAGTGCAACTGAAGCTTTCTCTGAGTGTTCCTGATCCAATATCAGGAAAAAATCACCTCTGGTATTCACCTACATACCAGAAATCCCTCTCAAAGTGGTAGCATGAGAGAGGAAAGCCTAATCATTATTCTTTTAAACAGTCTACATTCACATCTTTCTTCTATAGCCAGTTTCTTTCTGCTAATTATTTATTTAAATTAATTCTTGCTACATCTCCTTTCTTTTCCACATCACATGCTTCATTTTTCTCTTTGGAAAAAATGAGCAAACAAATAAAAAAAAAAAACAAAACACCAAAACAACAGATTTCCTTACTCTCCATCCACATGCATAACAGAATCATAGGGCTAGATTCTGAAAGGTATGTGACTGGAATATAATCATATCAACTTCAGTAGTTACTCCAGGAATACTTGAGAGAAGAGTCAGGGACAAGCTCTTTTTTAACTAAGCAAAGTCTACTGTCACAATTGTTTAAAGCTTTGTAATACAATACAGGATGTGTCAGATAACGTTCATTTTTAAAAACTACCCTTGTACATTTACAACCTCTTGCCAACTGGGAACTCTGATTTTTTTAAAAAAAATTTTTCTCATGACCCAGTTTTGCAATTTTCTTCTCCAATAGGCCAGACTAAAATTCTTTCACATCACTGCATCTGGTAGCTCTGATGGTCCCATGGCTGCTTAATTTATTTGTGTGCTTACAGATGAATCATGAGAAACAGAAAACAAACTTGAACTCTACCACTTCTACTTGCTCAAATACATAATTTTAATGAGCAGTAAATTCGCTGGAAAAAGCAGTACCAGTTTTCATGACACAATCCTTTTTGTGAATTGCACAGAATAACAGGATTAGATGGGCAACTAGTCTGATAGTTTTTTCCTTCTTAATTGGAGTAGATGACCAAGATTCCTGAATAGACCTGAATGAGCTTACCTCATCCCAAAGGCCAGTGCCTTCATCTACTTGTGCCATCTGAACAGCATCTCGCTTCTTATTTGGCCTCTGCAGAAATTTGTGTAGTTGCTAGAACAGGAGCAACTAGAGCCCAGCAACTCACTGTTGGCCATGGTGACAATTACAGGTTATGCATTTTATATCCAGCAGTGGAGGATTGATTTTTCCTTTTCTAATGCTTTGTCTATTCTTGGTGTTTTTTGCTTTCCTTGAGGGTCTATCTCCTCCTGCCCCAAATTTTCCAATGTTAAACCATTTATTTTCTTGCTAATTTGAGCGACAGCTTTTATTCACTCGTGTAGTCATTCCATCACTTTTAGCCATGATTTTTCTGTCACATTCTTATGCTATAGATATCCTGTTTTATCCTGCTGGGAGGCGTTGACTCACTCTAGAAATACTTGCTTTCCTATATTGCTTACGAAAAGTACTTCATATAGCTGTCTGTAAGTTGAAATCTGCATATTGACATCTCCAGTTAGCTCAATTGAATCTAGCTCTTCTTTTGGTCATCAAAACCACCTTTGAAGAGTGACTCTTGATGGGTCTCTGCAGTGTTTTGAAATCCTCTTTCTTAGAGCTGAACTATAGAATTAGCCCTGAGAGCGAAGAACTAGTCTCTCAGTTTCTGATTGTCTCTCTTTGCTCAAGATGGAGCATCAAGCATCACTACCTTTTCTCAAATGTTGTTTTTCAGTTGCATTAACTTTTTTTTTTTTTTTTTTTTAATTGTAGCAATGTGGACTCTGGATTTACATTCCTTGGCATGGTATATTGCTGTAAAAGTTCACATCCTTCTCTTCTCTTACCCTTATTCTTTGAAATAAAAATGCAGAACTAATAAATGATTCTTTTCCTTAATTTGCAGTTCTCAAATGGCACTTCTTTTTCCTAGCATGAATGCTCTCCTGCTGTTCAACCACATCAGTAAGACAGTTAGATTATTTCATTAGTCATAGAGCATAAGAAGTATTTGCCGGACAACACATTTCAGGGAGTACTTCCTCTCTACTGTTAATATACGCATAATGATGTGAATGACATGATTCATCACTCCAATTAAACAGCCTTGTTCTGGGCTTTCCTTCATTCCTCCAGATTCTTTACTTTCTGCTTTTTCCTAGATCAATTTTGTCCTTTTATTTCTAACATCTCCCCAGGCTCCTTTAGTCCTTTCTTATTATACATCTATATAACATGATGTCTCTAGTGAAGAACAGGAACATGTCCCAGGGAAGAATCATCTGCAAATGCCATCAGTATGTTTCTAACCTTTTACCTCCACCCCCACCCCCACCCTCCCTAATCACAGTAAATAGATTAAATAAAATCAAAGCTAGTTTCAGTCTCTGTAAGAACCCTCTAGGCACCTTCTCCAGCTTGCCACATTAGCGCTTATTGTTTCAGTCCAACAGGTCATTTATAACTCATGCTTTAGTGCTCTTGAAGGAAATTAGTGCAACAAAACACAATTCTGGAGCTTTAGGAAAGCAAAAGTGATATTTATTTTAAACAAAACTGACTACAGTTCCTCATGTTACTTTTCCCACAGATTTCACTTACTTGTTTTCTCACACCCACAAGACCATAAGCACAACAGTGCATTTGTCCAAGCAGGTTTTTGAGTCCTCACAGTATTTCTTGGTTTCCTGTGGTGGTACGAGCAGAATTTTGGATTGGACTTCTACATCTTTTGGGAATTAATTTTACTGTGAAGCAATACCTTGACTCCAATTGTTTACATTGTCTTACATAAATCCTACATGAAGTATATGTCTGTTTCTTTTTGGTGTCTTCGTGGCTACAGCCCATCTTCATATTGGGGTGGTGGTAAAAGGAGGATACATGCCTTGTGCTGTAACTTTTCTACCCTACTGTCCTGCCTTACTGGAGGACAGTCCTTCAAGTCTTTGTCTAAAAAATAACATTCTTCAAGCTTTGCCAGTTTGGCTGAACCTGATCATGCCCTCCATTATTAATGTAAATATCTTGAGGTTTGTTAGTCTTACTGATGTTTAAGTATGTTGTATATATATGATCACTTACAGAGAACACTCAAATTTGATTCAAGTAGTTATTAAAGGGATTCAAAGGATTTCCATTTATTTTTCATATTGTGGGATTAGTTATAGGTTTTGGTTTATGTACAATTTACTTATTTTTGTGGATCCAATCAACAAATTCTAAATATGATTTGTTTACTCCTGATAGTCTCCTGAAAATCTCAGCCTGAATAACAGCCATCTCAGAATCTAAGTTAATGTGGCACATTATCAGAGCACTTACAATGGAAAAGATCCCATCCTATGCAGTTCGATTTTGGTAGAGTGACTGAAGAATACTCTAAACATGGGACAAATAAGTTCCATATCTCAACGGTTTCAGAGTTGCAGTCTGTTGAGCTGAATCAATTACAAATGAAGGGTCATTCAAAGGCAGCAAAACATTTAAACTGCAATTCCTCATTTTGCAACAATGAATCAAACACCACTGCACAAGCTCATCTTTTGCATGTTTTTGTTCCAAGTCTATGTTTTTTAGCACTGGTGGTGTTGACAGTGAACATGTTACATATTTATTCTATTTCAAGGTCAAGATTTCCTGAGAGGATGGAGATATACAAATAACTTACATTTGATATGGCTGAGTATTCAAGCAGCAGCACTATTGTAAGTGATAACAAAAGACAAAATGTAAGTCTGATACTTAAGGCCAGAACATGTCGCTTTTTTGAATCTTTTGTAATAAAATGAAGGAATAGAAATTTTATCTCCCTTAATAAAAATATATCTACTTCATTGTATGTTTAGTTTGCGGAGTTGGCTTTATGAAAAAATTTGAGCACCCTTTGCAGTAAAAGGTAATTCATTAAGGCTCCTAAAGAAATACATATTATTTTTTTTTTCATATACATCAGTATCCAGAGGTCATTACTTTCCTGCCAGGGACATATCTGAAACACTGTATTTTGGATTTAATTACAAGATCCTTACATTCCAGCAAAGAAGTTCTGTCCTTTCAGGTGCTGGTTTAGGAGTCATTTTGTGAAACACCTGTTTGGGGATCACTACTGCTATTTTATTCTTTTTGTGTGCACACGTTTCCATAGGGTACAGAGGGAGCGAATTTTTCTCCTTTTCCTTCACCAGAAAGTACACAGTCTGAGCGTGAGTGGGATGGTGCAGGAGTGAAAAAGAAAAGTCCTTCTGGAGCATGCTCATGGATCAGCCTGAATAGTGGAGAGAGTGCACAGGATAAAGGGACCGAAGAGAATCCAGTAAGAAGGGAAAGAAGAAAGGAAATTAGAGAGAAAGTAATGGACTGAATGCGTTCTGGTACCAGCTGCTGAAGCCTCCCTGTTCTCCAGCACCCAGGAGTACAACACTGACTGCTGCTGCCCCAGAGGGTTTGCTGCTTCCTATCCCAAGAGAAGACCACCTATCTAGAGGCAGGTCTGAGCAACACAGAGGTTACTTCTACTTCTATGCTACTGATGTTATTATCCTGTTAGATTTCAAGTAAATATTGATTGATGAGCAAGAACTGGCCACTGGAAGAAAGAGTGCACTGAGGCTGCAGACCTTGTTCTCACAACCAACAACAACCAGTACTGATTTTAATACATTGGGAGCTAAATGTCAAATGCTGTTAATATGCTTGGTGTGTCTAGGACAATTTTTTTTCAAGTACAAACATCTAGAGATTGAGTTTACCCATTCAAACATTGTAAAGGAATTCTTTTGATTTTCCTCTCCTCTCCTCTCCTCTCCTCTCCTCTCCTCTCCTCTCCTCTCCTCTCCTCTCCTCTCCTCTCCTCTCCTCTCCTCTCCTCTCCTCTCCTCTCCTCTCCTCTCCTCTCCTCTCCTCTCCTCTCCTCTCCTCTCCTCTCCTCTCCTCTCCTCTCCTCTCCTCTCCTCTCCTCTCCTCTCCTCTCCTCTCATTTTCTCATACGAAGGAAATCTGCCTGTTAACAAATACGGAGATTATTTTGCTGGTCCACAACAAAATTGTTAAACAAACTTCTTTTATTTGGGAAGTTTTTTCACAATGTTAAGCCTTCAAGCAGCATAGAAAATAAGAAAATCAGGGAAAAAGTAAATAAAGAACAAGTGAATCAAATAATTGTCTGGCCAAAATCTACTTGCAGTATTGAAAGGAATAATTTAAAAGCAATGCATTTAATCAAATTTTCCCCTTGTTCAGATCACATTATAGAGCCTGAAAAATCCTAGGGAAATTCAGTCCAATCTACTGAGCATTGAAAGCAGTACCACATCTTAAAGAAATTCCAGTGAAACCTTTACATATAGTCTACTGAAATCTTACCACAGACTATCCAATTTCCCACTAAAGTAGGTTCTTCTTGTAATAGGCAAAAAGATAGTAAGCAATTTCAGGAAAAACAAATAAACAAACATTTTTCTGGACTTTGGTTGGCAGTCTTCTCCTCCCTCCCCCCTCCCCCCCCCTCCTCCCCCTTATTCTCAATTCTATCCATTTTTTCTGATCCCTAATTTTGAAACAGCAACATTTATGCTGAGTGGCTTCAGATCCCCTGGATAATAGCATAGGGTGTGAGTCCTCAGGATCATGAGTCTCTTTTTCCCTACTCTATATAGGAAAATTCAATCCATCTTCTTGTTTCTTTCTCCAAACAGTCACTTTATCCTGCCCTATTCCAAACCTTGTGAAGCCAATTTTCTGAGATAATGATAATAATAATAATTATTATTTTTATAATATTTAAAATATTTTTAATTATAATTATATATATATAATATAAAATTTTGTATATAAAATATTATATATATATATATATATATATATATATATATATATACATAATGGAAGGACAACAGAGCTTGCAAACTTCTGAGCCTGGGAAACAGTATTTCTCAGATTCAGAACAAGAATCATGATCAGGTTAGAATTTCTGGGCAGGTGACAGGTGGTCCTAATTTAGTTGTCAAAATAAAAGTGAATTTGTGGTCTCAAGAAGGAAGAAGATGACTCTGGTCCTACTCAGTCCTATAGGAAGGAATGAAATTTGATCCTAAATCTAAGCATGCTTTCAAGATTTTCAGACCATAAGGATCTGACCAGTGGGATCACTTCGACGACTCAGAAAAAATGAGATAAGCAGAGATACTGACTAAAGAGAGGCACACTTAATGCAAGCATCTCAACATAATGCTAAAGTTAGCATCAAATACTCAGTGCTGAGTCAGGTAGGAGTGTTGTGTTTGGTCCATCAGCCTTCTCGTGTCATATCCATTGTTCTTGGCTGGTGGATTTCTTTTCCTATTCCTATAAGTATGAAGTACAGATATGTGAGAAACCACCTTTTGAGTCCTCCCAACCTGTAAACGAAGCCTGTGTTACATTTCTCTCCCATCAAGGATGAATAAATTGCAGCTCCAATAGACCTTTTCTCACGCTTCAGGAAGCTGCAAAGAAAGCAGATCTGCTGTGAAACTCTTAACATTTGTTCTCACAGAAATTGAAAAAGACTTTCTGCTTTCACTACGTTTCAATACATTATGTGTGCCCTCAGTTTTTATTAATCTTTCTGCAGATCCTTTGCTTTTGCCATTAGAGTGCAGTATTGTCACCAGTTTTCTTCGGGGATGTGAAGCTTGCATAGGACCAAGAAAGGAAATTTTAAAGGGGTAGAAGAGAAACAGAATGTCACTTGGAGAAATTTATTGTGAAGCTCTGGTCTCTGACTCACTCATGAATAAATCCCAAATGCTAATTCTAATAACTCTTAGCCAGGAAATAGAGTGGGTTCAAGGTTAAAATCCCTGAAAAAAATGTAGGATAACCTTGCTGCAAGTCTTGCTAACTTGTATATACAAAGAAAGAAAACATTAGTGCCAGATCTCACAGACAGAGCTATTGAAGTACAGAAGTTTCTATTCCCTGAAAGAAAATGAAGGGTCTTTTTGAGAGATCAGTGTGAACCACCCATGAGCTGCAGAATCATTTCTGCTTTCTCCTTGGGAGAGATTCAAGCTGAGCTAGTTAGAAAATGCTCTACAAAACATTTATCTCTCAAAATGTTAATTGCTCAAAAACAGAGCTTTTCTCAAATACATTCTGTTTTCAGTCAGCGTTTAACAGGATTGTTTCTCAGCCCTCTGCTCACCCAGGAGTGAGTTTGCTCCACAGCCATAGAAATTAAAACCAACTGCCTTGCAGTCCTTTTCTCACATAGAAGGAGAGTCTGGTTTGGAAGATTCTTCCTTTTTCAGGTGTTTAATCAGAGACTGTGCTCCAGAGCTCCTCACCTTGTGTGCAGCATCTGTAGGCTGAACAGCAGGCACAGGGGCTGAAGATCAGGAGGCTGCCCATGCTCTGGGATAACAGGCTTCTCCTCTCAGCTGACTTTTACTTTTTTGCTTTGTTCTAAAGTCACCTATGAAGAGACAACTTTCTGGGCATCACTGCTGCCACCCAACACCAAAGCAGCTTGTCTTGGGGCTAACTGGAGCTGGAAGGCTGACAACCCTTTTGTACTCTGTACTTAGTCCCAGCATACTGCTCAGTCCTGCTATTCAAGTGAGTTCGAGTCACAGCTCACCTTACACCTGCTCCTCAACCTGACCTGACATTCTGAAGCCTGCCTCTGTTTTTCATAATGGCAATTCAAGAATTATCTGTTTCCCACTGAAAACTCTAAGTTAAAAGCCATCACAGCTGCTGCAGAGGCTTCACCAAAAGCAGCATCAGCAGTTTCTGTTTTAAAAACATTTTTTTTTTCCACCCAGTCACACTGATGCAGCTGCATCTTTCGGCAGAGCCATCACTGTGGCTGATTTGCCATTTTTTCTCTTTCCATTAAAAAATATCTGGGGCTTTCAACACCTCAAGACTTAATTTTTGAAACTCTGAAAGTGAAGGTTAAATATATCACAGCATCTGGAAAAGTTCTGTCAGACTCAAGGTCAAGTATTTTGCGTATTTAGAGAGAGGAATATCTTTGTTTTACATCCTGAATGTCAAAGTTGCTTCAGAAAGTTGTGTTGTTGATAACACTGGATACATGAATGCTAATGAATGCAACTTGATGAATTTGAAGTGGTTTGCCAAAGGCAATGACATGAAGAAAACCAGGAGCTAGTAGGTTTCACCCATGTCACTCCTAGACAGTATCTCCTGCGGGGCAAAGGTTTTTGCTAGAGTTTGTGCTGCTTCCTCAGGGGTGCTTTCATCTCTCCACAGGAGCCCACTGATCCAACGCCTACCATCCCAGGTGCAAGTTTCTTCAGAAATGGGAACATCTGCACAATAGTTGCTCAAGACATGGAAAAAGAAAGGAGTGTAGTGGTAAGAGTGTGTCCCAAGCTGATATGAGACCTTCTTCATCAGCCTTGGCTGGGAGAGATCGGTGGCCAGGCTGATCTCTGCAGGAGAGCTCCCAGCACAACAGGGAAGGCTGTTTCTATGCCCTGAGCAGTGTGGCAGTCCCAGAGCAAGGAGGTGGCCACATGTCATTGTGTAGAACCTTGTGGCAGAAGGAAGAAAGCAACTTTTTAGGACCTCTAAGAGGACTCAATTAGGTGAAGTGACAGAAGAGGGGAGGGGAACCTGCCATCAGCTTAAATATATTGTTCTCTTTTTTTTATGTATTTTTATGCATTTTTCTTGATGTGTTCTGAGAGTGCTTTTCTCATAATTTCAGAAATAAATGAATGGATGAAAAGGATATGCTGCTCCACCTGCCCTTGATATCAAAGAAGAGATGAATACATTCTAAGGCAAAAGATACAAGATTGTCCAACATGACATCTAACTCTGAGACAATATATGAAAATACGCAATCTTCTTCCCTCTATTTATTTCATTCAGAGTGTGTGCTAGTGAAAATGAAAATAATTCTGTGGATATTGTGCAATCAGTGCATATAATTTGACAACAAAAGAATAAGAAATATAATAAACCATTATCAATAGTGAGAAGACATCAGGCATGCTGTATGATTTCTTAAGCATGTATCTGAAATAGCTACACAAAACAGTCAGTGCAAAATGAAATAAAAAGCAGTGAACAGTTGTTTGCTGTAGGTACATTTTCTCTCTGACAGCTTCACTTCATTTCTGTTACACTGAACAGATCCTGTCATTTGTCTGCGGGCACCTGTAATGAAATTCCTACCATAAGGGCTTTCCCAGAGTTGAGTCTTACCCAACGCAAGACTGTAAGAGCTTCAGCACTGTATTAGATCAAAGGTTCACCTAGCCAATATCCTGTAATAACCAAAAGTAGATATGTAGTGGAGAGCAAGAGGATAGAGAAATCACAGTGACAGTTCTCCAAAATAACCTTCCAATCTCCAGCAACTTGTGGCTTGGAGATCTCCTGAACCAGACTTGGCTCTTAATAATCTTTGCTGAGTGTGTGTTACTTGAACTTTTTCCGTCTCCTTGAATTCTTGAACAGTTTTAGTACCCACAGTGTCTTTTGATAAAAAATTCATTTATTTAACAACAACATGTGGAGAACGATCTCCTTTTTGTTTGTTTATCAACTCCCACCTGCCAGTGTCATGGAATGCTCCCTTGCTCTTGCACTGAGAGAGAGACAATCAATGAATATTTGCTACAGGCACACAGGACTTTCTACACCTCCAGTATATTTCCACTCTCTTACATCTTTTCAGGCTGAAGAAATCTCACCTTTTTGAGTAAATCATTTCATACCCGTGTTAACCTCTGAGCTTTTTCAGATTCTGCTTTGTACTTTTTGAAATGGGCAAAAAGAACTGTACAGAGTGTTCAGGATGCAGATGTACCATGAATTTATATAATAGTATTATGTTTTCTCCTTTGTTCTCTTTTCCTTTCCTAGGCATTTTTAACATTCAATTTCCATTGTTACCTGGACTAAGCATTGAGATGACTGCCTGTTATAACCTTCCATTCCTGAGCTAATAATACTATACCTGAATTTAGCATGGGATTTTGGTTTTTGATGTGCACCATCTAATGTTCACCTATACTAAATTTCATCAACTGTTTAATACTTAGTATTTTAAGATCATTCTGGACAGTTCTGCCACCATACTACTCACACTTGAAGCATTCCGTGTCTATTATTTCAGAAAGAATTACTATTTAGCTCTAAAAGACTACTCACATTAAACGTATGTCAGGGAAAGTTACAAAAATTTGGTCTAACCTGTATATCTGTAACTCCATTTATTGCAAATCTATGGGAACAGAAGTGAACCTTTCTCTGGAACTGCTGGTGATATGATCATAGGTGGAAGATGCATTCAGGATATGAGCTGGAACAGTCTCACATAAATAATCCATGCTTTCTTCTTTCTTCACTATGTCAACCAGTTCAGCATAGAAGTACAGTGAAAAAGACTGCACATACAGGACAGCGTATGCATCCCAGAGGTATCTCAGCAGATGTCTCTGACATTTGAAGTCAGGCAAAATCTAGAATCAAGTGTCTCATTTCGGGGATTAAATATTGCTAAATATTTAAATACTAGTGCCTCTTACCCCCTCCACCCTTGAATAATTCTGTTTGGAATGTGTAAATGCTGATTTGAAAAAGGACAGAGAATTACAGTTCTACTAATCAATGTTCTTTGACCAGTTGTTCTTCTCTGCCAGTCTCTGAGCCCTCCTTGGGGCACAAAAGTGCCACGGAGAGAATGCACAAGAAATTGTGAAATTATTTCCCTTGAGCCTCAAGAGAAGCATAAGCCCAAGAGAGAAAAGAGGCCCATTGTTTTCTGTGTTTTGAGCCCTCAGATTTGAAAACTTCCATGTTTGCCATAGAAATGGGATCAACTTGCTTGATCCGCAACATTAAAGATATAGAGTAAAAGAAGAAAATGCAGTGTTGCTTAAAAATGATGAGAAATCCACAGATACTTCACAGAAGGTACCTTGAAGAAGCAAAAACTTTTTCACTCTGGCTACACGGGGATGATTTAACTGCCAGGATGCAAAGAAAACAGAAGCTAATTATCAAATGAACATTGTCTTAATATGTTAATGAAGCGGTTTTGCTAATAGCGAGAGACCTGAATTTTAATACATTTTAAGAGCTCCTTGATTACGTGTTTGTTAGTTGTTATGATCATTTTAAATTATCTGTGCATGGCTTTATAATGGGTTAAAAACTGTATTAAGCACTGTATTCTAAACAGGCCTTGATGAGGCAGGTGAATAGTGCAAACATTGTCGCTAGGAAATTCACTTCAAAAGAAATGTAAACTAGTTAACCTAAAACATGTCATCAGATCCAACAGTCACACTCAGCAATGTAAGTAATTTCAATGTAATTGCCAGTTAGTTCTTTAAAAATGCCTTTTAAAAAATTATATATATATATATAATTCTATTGCAAGAGAATATTAAGTATTGTATCAGTATTTCACTGTGCAGTAAAACTGACCCCAAAACAAGTTTGGGGGAATGAACTAAGTACTTTGGGAAATAATGAGTTATTCTGTTTTATCTTTGGTAACTAGAAACAATTCATGTTTGGTTGTGGTTGTTTTTTTTTTTTAATTTGTTTGTTTTTTAATTCAATTATTCACAGTTTAATTTCTTTTGTTCTTCAACCTTCCAAGAATTTGTACGACTGTCTTTAAGTGGTCTGGGATCAGTGCAAACTAAAAATGCTTCCTGCAATAAATCAACATGAAAACATGTACAGCTACATAGCACCCTTCTACTAGAAGGCTTTGCTTTCCCCTTTTCCAAATCAAGTCAGCCTGGACCATTATCCTTCTCCAGCCTTGTTTTTTTTTTTTTTTTAGCCATTAAAAACAGCCTTCAGTTGAAGGGTTCTTGATGGCTTGTCATCTAGGCTTCTGTGAAGCCTGCTCATTAAATAAGACATGCTGCTCTTTCTAGTGAGAAATAAACGACAGTTACAAGTCCTCTGGGTTCACTTTCTGCAATTTTTAGAGGCAACCAGAGATATCTTCTCCACAAGATATCTTCCTTTAGTCCTTGAAAAACTGTTTTCATCCCAAATGAGGACAAAAAAACAGTACATAATCCATGTGGAAAGAGAGACTGCAATTTCTGGAAGGATGTCAGTGTTTGCTGGAGGTTACTCATGCCCATTTGACATTCCCCACTGTTTAACAAAACTATGTTTCAGTTCCGTGTGACAAACATGTTGTGTTTTCTGTTGTGTCCATATTCTTTCTGCTCAGATAACCAAGGAAGTAAGGCTTTGTTTCCTCAAACCAGAAAGTGGAGCTCTGGATGGAAAGGGAATGAGAGCTTAGGTACAAATGGGAACTGTGTTTGTATTAGGCAAACTGCCACTAAGGGGTTCAAGCTCATCATTCCTTACTTCAGTTAATATCAAACAGAAGGGTCACACTGGCAATACAAAGATATTCTGAGAGCCTCATTTGGTATGTAATATCCAGTTATACAGTTTGGGACAGAGGCTTCCTCATCTGCATCAGAGGCACTCATCTGCTCTTCACTCAGACTCCAGAAGTGCCTGGGGGATTGAACTATTGAGGCACTTCAGTGAGCATTTGGGCTACCTTAGAGTGCCAGACCCTGTCAGTGTCTGCTTAATGAGCCAGTGCTTCCATCTCCTGCACATCAGGTGCCTAAATTCATCTCATGCCTCTGGTTCAAGCCAAAGGGGTCTGAGACCATCTGAAATTCTATCCATAAAAGCCCTCTTAAGAAACCATCAGAGAGAACCCTTAAGTACAACATACACAGCTTTGGCTTTACAAAATTAAGCATATGTATTAAGCGAGCTAAAGAAATTGATACAACACAATATTTCTCATATTACATCCATTTTCTCATAAAATTTGGAGACCATAACTATCTTCTTATTTCTTGCACCTCTGTGTCAGTTTGGCAGAGAAAGGAGGAAACACAATCTTACTTAATATAAGCAGCATTTGAAAAATAGTAATTGCAGGTCTCACTTTAATTTATTTTTAGGTCATACTGCCCTCTAGGGGATTAGGCATATAGCTAGAGATTTTTGCATATTATGAACATTTTTAATTCAAACAGAAAGAGATCAGTACCTTTGTACTGCAGTAGAATGTAACAATCTATCTAGACTTCATCACTGATCATTTTTAGCATAATTCAAATTCATTTTCTTGGGAAGTATTCATAATTAACATAGAGTCATTGCTTCCTGGAGATGGGGCTGACTTCACGTGCTCAGGTAGTTCATCTCTTTATATTAGGAAGTTTGTGCAGGGCCCAGTTGATGCTGTTAAATTAGGAGAACTTTCCCACTTATTTTGGGGAATACTGTATGAGAAGCATGAGAAAACTTAAACACTTAAATACTCTGCAGAATATATATATATATTTGTCGCATCATACATGACTCCTCTTTCAACATTTTTGAAAACAAACAAACAAACAAACAAATAAAAAAACAGCTTTCAGAAATAGAACAAACAGCAAAAGAGTCCATTTGGCCAGGCAAGATTGTGATTTTTTCCTAGTGATTTACGAAGGCCAAAAATAAAGGGAAAAAAAATGAGGATATTGAAAGATTGGAAAGGAGAAATCAAATGACAAGGAAGACTGCCCTTTGGGTGGGCTGAGAAACTCATAGCATTTTTTAGAGGTGGCAGTGCTTGCCAAGGATGGAGGATAGCCTACAGAAAGTGGTAAAGGAGCAGATATCCAGTTCTTTATTACCTCAAAATATTTAATCTTGTCTGCTTCCCTGTCAGTTACTGATGCTTTGATCCTCCTCTGATTTCTCTTCATCCTATTTTAATTTTAAAAGCCTGCAACTGGGCAACTGTAGAACAATCTTCCCTGGCCAAATGGACTCTAAAACTGGACTGGGAGTGGGGATCACCAGATTGCTGTTGGATCATTGCAAACCTGCTCTAGAAGTCTTAATTTGGACCTAGTTAATCTTCATTTTACTGTGGAGTGAGTAGTCTTATCACTACAACGGGCCTCCAGTTTTCGGTTTGATACCCTCCATGCAGCTGCACTCCCAGCAGAGGAACAGCCATCTCCTGTAAGCACTGCCTTTAAAAAAAGATCACTTTGCTCTTGCTTCTTCCAAGGATCATGTGGGACTTTGGAGACGTTTTAAAGATGTCAGCTTTATATAATCTGGCTTTGCACTTTAATCTTAGCAAACTTAATTATGAGAGCTAAGGAAATTAGTGTAAGGTAAAATAGCCAATCTTATTGTTATCGTATTATCTTTGCATTATCTTATTATCTAGTCCATGTAAATTTCAGAAGGCATCCACCTAGCCATCTGCTACTTTTTCCCAACTTTGTTTCTGTCTTCTCACTTAAAATTTATATCCATTTTGTAAAGCATATTCTTACATGTAGAAGGTTATGCTGCTGGGACCTCTTAAGTAAAAGCTCTCTTATGTATTTCCTTGCCTGGCAAGGAAATGGGAATTAACGTCTGCAGCATTTTTTTATTTATTCTAAATGGCCCTATCACATTCAAGCTTGCATATCCTGTCCTGTAGTCCATGGCATGCTAATGATTTTTATTCTCAGTGGCCTAGACATTTGCTGATCTCAGAGATTCTACAATAATGGGCTTTCCCAAGTCTCTGCTGATTCTAACCTCATTTTATAAAAATTTCAGAAGTATTACATTTCTGGTTTGTTCTGGGCTTGTGTAGATGCCTTATTTACCTGCAGGCATGTGCCAGAAGAGGTAGTATAGCTCTTTCTGTGCTAGCTTGCCTCTACCAAGGCAAACTGGAGTTATTAACGTCAATAGGAAGACATTTTTGGTACTGCTTTGTAACTATAGCCATTGCCTTAACTCCTGTGCTTATCACAGTGTGTAGTTTCAACGGTCATGAACTGTCTGGAAATCTCGCTTCAGTTAGTCATACTTTTCCACTGCTGTGAGTCCACTAGGAAGAGCTGTTACCATTGTGGTTTTCAGCCTGTGTACAGGACAAGAACACAGTAGCACAGGCTCTCCATGAGATACTTGAACTGAGGGATGGCACGTTTTCAGCTAGCAGTCAAGAAAAGGGCAGTCTGACTGACTTCTTGAGGCTGCATTCCTCTGCTTTCCCACCACTATGCCTGGTTTCCACACAGGCAGCCTTTCTTTCAGGAGCGGTTGTTCTTGGATTCCATAAGGAGTACCCACAAACATGTTCCAAAAGGAATTCCACGAAAGGAATTCCAAAATACCAAGAAAAAGTCTGCTCTATTTAAGAAAGAGAGAGAAATAATTAGAAATACTGAAAAAAAAAAAAAAAAAAAAAAAGAGTGGAAATTTCACTACTGTAGTTTGGAAAACAGAAGTTATGCTTTCAGATTTGAAGGTGAGATATTGAGTGGGTGATGGAAGAGCTTCTCCTGTTCTGTGTCACCAAGATAGGTGTGCTGCCCTCAGGCAAAAAGATGTAATGGGAACAATCACTAAGCTGCAGCATTCACGACATGGGTTAATAATCTGCACAGACAAAAAGAATTACTCCAGTATAATTTAAGGCACATTTTACATAATATATTTTTCTAGATCTTGCATGCCTGCATGAAGAACTTCTTGACTCCATAAGTGATTCTCTGATGAAAACAAACAAGGCCTGATGGTGACTAAAGTGCTCCTCAACACAAGAGCATTGCTGCAGCCAGATTCTGCCACAGCCATTCTTGCATTAAGTAGTGACTTAGTCTACAAGTAGGATGTTTAGTCTCAGACTGAGCACTGCTGGTGAAAGGTGCTACTCAGCCTGAAAAAGAACCTGATTTACAACAAGAAATACAAACCAAAACAACAGCTTCTCCAATCACAATGGCTGAGTGGGAAGGTTAAGATTTCACATGCAATCCTTGAGTTAGAATTTGCCTTGGGAAGCAGGGTTAGGTCCTCTTTTCTGCAATTCTCAGGTCTTTCTTTCTTACACACTTCAAGAATACAGTCTGCAAAACAGGACTTATGATATGCCCGACAGAACTATCCCTTAGCATTGCTCCTGCTCTGTTTTACTGACAGGAATAAAATCAGAAAGCAATGAATCGCCTTGTCCAGCTTCCTGTATATCAACAGTCACTTCATGTTTCTGTGAAGATCTGTAATGAGTCTTGAGTGACTTGAGTGCAATTTAAGCATGCTTTGCAGAGGGGCCTCGAGTCTTCATCAACAGGGTCCTTGGGTCCTTACCCTGTTAATTATCCTCATGCTTCCAACTGTGTGCTCTGCTCCAAACTTGGATTTATCTCACTTTCACTCCATTTTTATGTGCCATTCTCCTCAAGGCAGACAAGGCTTTTGCCTCCAGGAGCACTGGAGCTCAGCTGATCACATGGATCATGCTCTTGTTGCAGGATGTTCAGCAACAACATTTCATGTGTCTCTTCACATAAAAATTAGTTTAGTAATCCCATATGTCTTTCAAAAGAGATCTTCACACTGTAGTGGAGTGATCTTGCAAACTTGTTTCTACTTAGTCAAGTAGATATACGTAATTTAAAGTCTATTGCCCTTTTGTTACTGTCTTTCTTGAATCATGTTGTGGCTTGTTTGCAAGCTGTCCTGTGATGTGATTTGAAAATATGTATACAAGCAATAAGCATAATGCCCTAGCACTGATCTCATCAGCTAGAGAGGTGAAGAAAGAGCTTTCTTTCTCTCTTACTTTCCACCTCATTCTTTGAAAGCCAAAGATTATACAAGTCTCCTTTACATTACAGTTGTACTGATATCTTCCTCTTAACTACTGCTACTCTTCTAACTTGAGACAAATAATATGAAGAACAGGAAAAAATATAAAATATTGAGCAATTGCCTGTTGAAGGAACTTCCACTATGGTCTGAGCTTAATGAGGCAGAAATTCCTCCGAAAATTTAAGTATGATGGGTTGTTGAAAGACTATGTCAGGGCCAATCCGCCCAAGGTGCCACCTCATTTCTGGAGCATCCTGGCTTCAATTCTTAGCTTTGCAAATAAAAATGAATTTGAATACATTAGCATATGTAATAGTTATTACTTATCTCTCCTACGACTCAGTTTCTGGACAAGCATGGGACAATGAGCTTTAAACAAGGCAAGCAGGTGCTCAGGGCTTCTTTGAATGAGACAGGCCTTAACTATCACTCTAATACTCTGTGCCAAAATCTGAGTTTTTAGACAGCATAATTAAGCTTCCAAATTCACCCCTAATGGCATAAGGGTCTTGTTTTAAATGGCATCAAGTGTCCAGCACCACTTTGTCTTCAGATAATCCACCTAAAATACATGCCTTATCACTTTGCAGGTATCTTCTGTGCTCTTCCTCTGTTCTTTCCCTGAAAAAAATAATGCTCAAATATAGCCAAGGGTATTTTAAGAAAACAAGGACTTTAAATTGCTTATTGTACTCTTTTGTTGTTTATTTTTTTCTTTTCCTTTTTTGGCCTGTGAGGGAGGGTCTGCCTGTATATTGCCGTATACTTAGACAGTTCCTGCCGCAATGTGGAGCCCTCCTCCTGCTGAGGAGCTTAGATGCTATTGTGCTATAGAGAAATACTGGCAGAATAATGTCTATATAATAAACAAAAAAAAAAAAAAAAGAAAAAAAAAGAAAAAAAAAGAAAAAAAAGCAAGGAGAGGAAGCTTGTCATATGAATAATGCTTCAGAGAACCTGGGGAAAGAGACTTATTTATTTTCACTTTTCTTTCAATCATTTTATTTCTGATAGTACTTTTGCCTGAAGTTAAAATCAGCTATTCTTTAATCCCCAGGAGAATGATTACTATCATTTAAGAAAATGATGTTCTTTCTAATTAAGCTGTTTTCAGACAATTAAATTGCTTCCTGATTTTCATAATTGTTTCATTGCTACAATCTACCTCCTTCCTGATTAGCAAGGTGGAGAAACCCCAACCTTTTTACTGTGTAAAACGTTTAGCAGTTAAGAAAGTAGTCCCAGCAAATATTCTGAGTTGGATTCTTCCCCCACACACCCTGCCCAATATAAGCTGCCACTTCACCTGCATCCCTCCCATCCATGTAGCAGTCACATCCGAGACTCCAAATCTCCCAGAAGATGTATGTGATAATGCACACTTTTACTTTGTCCTTGTTAACACAAAACATCAACTCAGAATGATGCAGTTCTGCTGGGTAGAACTGGGGACAGTTCTGCTGTCCCACTGGGGATTTTGTTTCTTACTGGATAGCAGTGCTTGTTATGGGATGTGACTAAAGCTGAGGCCCAAACTGAAATTTCTTAGATAAACAGAAGATCATTTAAACCTGTTTTGATGTTTCTAGCAAATGTAGATGATGTGTTTTTCTTAGCGCCCTGAAACCAAGCTTGCTTGCATCAACCATTTGTCTATACTTGAACCTCAGGTCTCCATAGACTAAAACAGTGGGTTCACAAATCCGCAGTGTACAACAAGTTAACCACAGACAAACATCAAATAGCTATTGCAGTGTGTTCTGACTACTTACACAGTCTGGAATATGATTGATTTGTTGCACAGAGGTGCCTTGAACAATATGGAGAGTCTGCTCTTTCCATCCAAACCCTGTACAATATGTCAAGAATGCTGTTGGATGTGCCTGGCTTCATCTAATATTATTACTTTTTAACATCTTGTGCATCCTATGTGCATGTTTTTGTCTTCTTTCTCTTTCATTTGCTTTCTCTTTCTCTTTTGCTCTCATTCTCTGTTATGGTGAGGAATTAGCTGTTAATATTGAAGGCTTATTAAAATGTGAACAAATCAGAATGTGCAAAATGTCTTGGGATGCTAGGGAATTTAGAGAATACCATGTGAGTTTTAGTATGTGAAAGATGCATAGCAGAAGTCTTTCCATTTACTGCATGATTGTCTGCAACTGTTGCAAATGACTCAGCAGATCAATATCCTTGGTATTAAAGGAAAATAGATGGCTGTCACCTATGAAGGAGGGAACAGCTCTAGAAACACTCCAGCGATGTTTAGCCCTGCTTCTTCACTTCCAAGCCTGCCTCTCTCTTGCAGCACTAGACTCCAGCTCTAGCTGATCCCGCCTATGAGACAAAGGCAGCCCTCCCTGCTGGCACAGGCCCTCTCCTCCTGACAGTGAACAAACAGTCTTCAAGAGACCCATTTCTCATAACCGGTTCTAAAACAGACACACTGTGAATGCAGCACATTGAACCTAGTGATTCCTCTGATCTCAGCTTCCAGTCACTGGGCATCCCACACTCAGCAATCTCTTTAGCACTTCAAAATGTTTCCGGATCATTTTATTTATGACTTTATGGGCCAATTTCTTTAAACGGCATTCAGGTGTCTTCCAAACTTGTGCTGAGAAATACAGATAGAGTCTTTGTTTATTTAGCAGTGAGTGTTAGTAAGTGCAGAACCACCAAACTGGCAACATAGTGCTTTTAAGTATTGATCCGCACTATCAGAAGAATAGAGGAAATGTGAAATAAAATTCAAGAAGTATTTAATTAAGATATTGCTCCTCCCACAGTTCATATACCATTCTGCTCTCACCATGACAGATTCCACCTGAATTTACTGAACCTCCTTGTGACAGTGTTAATTAGAGAAGCACGATGGCAAAGAGCCCTCCCAGCCTCCCACAACCAGGAAATCCAGCCACACAAATGGCAAGCTTTTATAGCAGGGTCAGCCTTCTTTAGAAAATGCAGGATTTGTCAACTCCCATGATTTTCACAGGACTGCCTTTGGAACTGTGTCAGTGGCCTGGTTCTTGAAGTCAACTGAAGTGCCAGCATGTACAAATGTACGATTTTAGTTCTGATTGAGCTTACCACACCCTTTTGGAAGGAAAAAAATAGAACAAGAAAATATTTTAAATGTAACAAAATTTTTCTTAAAAAAAAAAAAAAATCAGAGGGAAAATGAGTATCTCTTTCTCTTTAAGTCTCATGATTCTTTACATACATCCTACGATTTTTTAGCTCTGATTTTTGGCATGGTGTTGAAAATGTGGCACAAACTGACAAGAACGAGCATATTAACTCCAACAGAATCATCTCTTCTTTTAGAGATGTTTATGGGCATGTTAGATATCTCCTTCCCTTGATATTTCCAACCAAATGAAAGAAGTCTTGAAGGCAAATAATTTTGCCTTTCTGTTGTGATAAGCTATTTTGTTGCAATATCAAAGGCCATTATCATTAACTATCTCTTTTGTCTTTCAAATTTTTCCATGAAAAATGACTTAATATGAATTTTTTGTAATATTATGAGAAGGAAATTGATGACTTTCAAAATCACTTTTGAGGGGTGTTATGGCAGAAGTCAGCATCAAAATAAACACAGATAGCAGAGCCATCTCTGAACAGCGATGTTCAGGTGCTTCAGTGCTCATGGGCACAAGCGGTTCGGAAAGGAAGATGTAATAAGTCAGGATGCAGATTTCCTCCTAGAGTCAAGCCTCTGTTGCCCATTACTCTCATTTCAGTTACTTCCATTAATGCTCACACTCTCATACTCTTCTCTCACTTTTTGCCTTTTTCACCTTGTGCTTTAACAGCCTGTCTCAGAGGGTGGTAATGAAACAACAAATAATTTTTTCTGCAGAAAAAAAGCTTGCAAAAAATACCATCCACAACAAGTGATCCTTCTAAACACCTGCATACCCCCTCTATGCTGTGGGATGAGCTAGCTAGAGTAGGTTATAAGTGTGATGCACAGATGATCAGCAAGCTCTTTGCTTGGCATCCCTTTTTCATTATCCTGCCATTTTAGATAAATGTTTTTATAGCCTCTGCTTGATTTTCTGTCAGATTCCTCCCTATGAATCCTCCCTTCCTGCTTCCTACAGAATGTGGCCAGCTGGTTACTGCTAAATTTAAACAAAGATGTGCTACTTGTAACTCTGTTTTCTCCATCCATGCAGTATTACTAGCCTAACTCAGCTAGCAATAAGTACTTCTATTTTGATGTGTGTGGGGACTGTAAGCCCAGATGAAGGTCAATGAAGGCTGTTGCATAGATAGATAATGCTGACAGGGAGTGCTCTGTCTGATTTTCCACAGAAAAGGGCTGATTCTGTGGAATTGGGACATTTGTGGGGGCATGTGAATTCTGTCTAAAATCTGGGGGAAACTGGGAATTTAAAATAGGGTGCCTACTGGAGATCTGCAGAGCAGCACAGCCCAGATCTCCATCAGCAATGTAATCCTACCATGCTGGTATGGAACAAAATACCCAGCATCTCTTGTGAAATGGAAATCTTCCTTTCTAACCAGCTCTAATTACAAACAAAATACTGTGTTTGAATAACCAATAAAATAGGGCATCAACAAAGAAGCAACTCTTTGCATCTCTGAGATTCATACAGCATCCAAGAGCTCAAACATCAAGGAGAACACAGCAGGTAGCTTAACTCCCAAGATCTCTCCCCTGCTGTTGTTATCATTGACAATGAAGGCAGTGTTGTAAGCGCAGAGTGCAATGGACAATTCATGCACTTACTGTATCTTGCACTCTAGCTACAGGCGCGTGATTTTCTGAAGAAATGATGACAGGATCAAACATATTCTGGCAGATGCTCACAAAATCAGAGCTCCTTTCACTCAGTAAATGACCATAAAAATGCTTTGAAGATGACAATAAAAAGTTATTTAATCATGTTCAAAACAGAAGCACCTGCCAAGTCAATATATCATTTTTTACATGATTGGCTGGTGCAGTAACAATAGCAAAAGATGTAAAGTGAGGCTGTTAGGAGCAGCTACTAGCCTGATTCTATAGTAGGCATAGCCTGATGGTGGAGAGAGAGAGAAAGAGGTGGGGAGAAAAAAAGCAACAGAGAGAGTCACACATATATTTCCTTAGCCTCCTGATTTTTCATCTCTTTTCCACAGCTGTTACAAGGTGCCCTTGGGAACCACATCAGAAGATGTCCCAACCAGTCCCCATTTTCCACCAACTCAGTGTAAAGAGAATGGATCATGATAGGACACAAAGCAGCCTGGGTAATCTTTGTGCTGCTAGAGAAGAGGAGAAAGGTTCTGGTGAGAAGGACAAAGATTTGACCTTTTGGTAGTGTCACTGCTCAGGATTTTTGTAAACCAGTAACCATGTGCTTTTAGAAATAGGGAAACAGAGAGCCTTATGTACAGCTGGGCAAGAACATACCAAGAAGAATAGGAAAGCCATTGCCTGCCACTAATAGCATGAGCTATGAGGTCACAGCTGTACAATAATGCAGAGCCCATGCTGCTGTTTGGCTACTCCCCTGTCCCACAGGTGTACACAGAGCTCAAATTCAGCTAGACAAAACATTTATCTACCCGTGACCGGGCATACACTACATGCTAGGCTTAAGAGCTATCCAACCATACCTGGTACAATTCAAAACCACCTCCACGATGCTGATTGACTGAGCTGTTAAATAATCAGCTGAAATTAATTCAGGTAGTGATAATTTACATAGATTGACGAAAGGGGATAGGCTGGTATCTGAAATCCTTCAGAGCAGCAAACAGATGTGTAGAATTTAAGGTGAATAGGGGCTCCTCTGAGCAAATGCTGTCATCTTCATGGGGATCCCTGGGATTAATTCACAATACAAGACTAACACCTTTGATTAAACTAGAATATTTTTGTTCAAGTACACCATTCAAACTTTCAAGGTAATAAAGCATGCCATTAAGTTGTGTTTAAAATGGCTTACAGCTCTTGCTAGTTAAGAGTCAGGCCAGATTTCTGACCAGGATTTGTCTAGATGTTGGCTCTCACTCAGCTTTGACCGCTAACCTAAGGAGCCTTTTATGACCAAATTTTTGTTTGCTATGTCAGTTTTTAAGCTTAGGTTGCTTCTTGAGCTTCTTTGGTGTGCTAGACTATGCAGGCCATTCCCAACCTTCACCCCCCAGGATGAATATTAAGCCATGGCTTGTCCAGTGGCTCTTGCTTGGTGGCTCTCACGTCCTTCAATTTCTTAAAATGTAGACTTTGAAACAATATGGCACAGAAGGATGATTGATAATGTAGTGTCCTCTGGAAGCACCAGGAACACAGAAGAAATGGAGTTCCAACTGGTGCCCAGCTAGCAGCAGCAGATGCATTTTCTGAAGTGTGATAGCAAAGCAATAATCACAAACGATACTGTGTTTTGCAGAGCAGATGTATCCAATTAGGACTCTGTGTGAATGCACAACAGAAAAAAGCAAATCAGTAGCTTCTAGAAGAGGATGGCACTAGCTACTGGGCTCCTTTCCATACTGGACTGCTTCTCTTCAGGGAAGTTTTCCTTGTCTGGCAGCACAGGAAAATCATGGGCACATGGGGTAGAATATTTTCTCTCCGGATTTAATTTATCTACATATTTTAAGTGGCTACATTCATGACTTAGTAAAATAAATATTGAAGTTGAATATCATAAAACCATTAGCAGTACCAAATCCCCCACCCGTCTGTAACAGGAGAATAGTCTGATGCCTACTGCCAACCAATACTGCAAAGCAATATGCTGTGGTTTTGGGGAATGTCAATAAATTATTTTTGGTAGATGATTTTTGGAAATCATTTTGTGACTTTTCTGTATGTTGAATGTTCCAGGAGAATTTGTCTGGCTTCTCAAAAGCATCATAAGCTGAGTCCCAAAGAGTCCCTTTGTACTAAGGAGATTTGCTATTCTTGGTGCTGCTAACAGCTTTTCAAAATTTCCTTTTCTTGTTCCTGTCTGTTCCTTTTCTTTTTTAAAACATTCCTCATTCAGAGCCAAATTCAGTCATACTCTGAGGAGGGTATCTAACTCCCAGGTTTAAATATTAGATGGAACAAAGGCTTATGAGGAAGTACTTAACATGCAATTCTCTCCAAACAACTTGGTCTCCTTTTGCTCAAGAATGAGAATCTGTGAATGTCTGAAATGGACTCATTCTCCAGTCATGTCACTAGGGTAGTGGGCACAGCCCCAAGCAGACAGAGTTCAAGAAGCATTTGGATGATGCTCTCAGAAAGAGGGTTTGAATTTTGAGTGGTGCTGTGTGGAGCCAGGAGTTGGACTTGATGGTCCCTGTGGGTCCCTTCCAACTGAGGATATTCTGTGACTCTATAATTCCACGTTTGAATATAAGAAAGGCATACCCCTGTTCTGGAGAGACATCTTTATTTTTACCTGGGAGACCTATCCTTGGAGCATAAATACTTCATGATGACTTCTAAATAGAAGAGTACTGGAGAATGTAGGATGAAATCTGGCACTGCTGCCAACCTTTTTACTCTGGAGAGCTGATAGTCTTCTCAATTTAAAACGCAATTTTAAGGCTGAATATAATGGAAAGTAATCCTGATCTCAGTAGTCTGTGCGTTATTGGCAGGCAGTAATCTCTTCTCCCTGTTAAATCTTGTAGATGTATTAGTGACTTTTGGTCAAATTAATATTGCTGCTCTGAGATACTCCTACATGATACTTGAGAATAGCTTTATGTCTGAGGAAGGTAAAGCAACTTCTATGATGCTGGAAACTGCAACCACTGTCCTCTTCCTCAGAGAGAATTCTGTTTTAACCAATGTAGTTAGAAGATTCTTGGAGGTAGGTTGAGGTGTTCAGGATTCTTTCTGTCACTGCTATTGTTGGTGGCACTTGGCTTTTACTCTGATTTTTTTTTTTTTTTTTTTTTTTTTAATGTGAAGTAGATAGAGGGAAGTCTTGCAATTCGTTGTAGGAATTGTAAGATGAGTACATCACACAATGGGTAGTAGGTATGGGATAAGACCAGGATTCAAAGGTTGTTAGCATCAGCTGAGGGAGAGGAAAACATGCCTTCAAGACCTTTGATGAAAGGGCTGAGCGCCATTAGTAAGGTTCGGAGACTAGGTTCCTTGTATCTCAGCTATTCCCATCTTCTCAAGAAGCAGCAGTTATCAGTCACTTGAGTCCAGTAGAAGACATGTACCTTCACCAAATAACTGTGGATTGTGAGGAGCACTGAAAACAGGGAAAGCAGGCCCATTCTCCTCCACAGAAATTGCTGGCTAATGCCTGCTTCTGAAAGCAAAATGAGGTCACTGTTCTCTCCAGTATCAGCCGAGTCCTGGCCAGGGGATGGAAGGCTGCTTCTGCCACTGCAGCACTCAGAGAGGCTGAAAAGTCCAAGGAATTTTTCCACAGACATGATTTGCTCTTAATTAACAGCACAGTCCAGGTGGGTTATGAATCTAGACATACTCAATGCAAAGCTGCCAGGAGCCTTTCCTATGTCAATGATAAAAACACCTGTTTTGGTGCTTGGCAGAGCTCTGCTGGGAGGTGACACATTTTGTCTATTACAAAATTTAAAATATATTACATATACCTCCAGAGACCAATGACAGACAATCATTAGCAGGGACACATTCAAATGGCTCATAAATCACAGCAAAAAAAGCTGGGTCGTATGCTTTTTCTGAACTATTGTCCACCTCTTGGAGACAAAGTCAAGTGATTTGTTATCATGCCGTGGTTCTGAGCTAACAAACATGTGCCCAGGGGCTCCCACTGAAACGGAGCTGGCCTTTTACAAAGTCAATAGTTTATTTACTGAATAAGAATAAAGCACCCAGGAAGATCTTTTAAGATGTCAGCAATGCTTTTCATTAGCTGAAGATGGCATTTAGGTCTTGATCACGGCATGTTTATTCATTAGCTCCAGTGAAATCCCTGTCCTGTTTGCACGGGAATGTAGAAGTGAGACCTGGTAGGATGAATGAAAGGGAGAAAAGACTGTGTGTGTTTGCCCCTTTCACAAGAGTGGGAAAAGAAAGAAAAAAAAGAAAAAGAAAAGAAATTAAAAACCAAACCAAAACAAAGTATTACAAAGAAAATGTATTGAAAGGCAGTAGATCTGTTTTTTGGGTTTTGGTTTTGTTTTGCTCAAAATTCTGACCAAAGATATTTGTCAATGTATTTCTCCTAGATAAAGCTTAAACGATAGTTAGGTTAGCACATTAATTTTCCTTGCTGAATACATTTAAAATTTAGTTGGATCCACTTGTTTCTTTTATGAAAACAGTATTTTCAGTTCAACTCACTCTTTGCAGGTCTTCTTACAGTAAGTTTCCATAGTTTACTAATTGACATTTAATGTAAAGCATTCTTCCTGCTACCTGAAGCTGTTGATTCAAGGAGCTGCTTTTTAGTACTTAAACTAGACTCGATTGCTCTCCCTGTAGCTCAGCTGTTGGTTACCTTCCCTCAACCTGGGGAGCACAGCTTTGGCCTCAGCTGGTTATCAGGAATTGCAGCTTTCCTATCCCCTGGGCTTGGTAAAGGGCAATGCTCAGAAGCTGTTGTTTTGTTTAAAGAAAGTCCTATTGCAGAGTATTTTAGGGAAGGGAAGAGAGAGGGACACCCAACTCTTTCTGTCATCACCTGTTCAGTCAGTAAGTGGTAAAAGCATAACTTAACCAAGTCTTCCTCTTTCACAGAAGCTTTCTAGGGCCGCGTGTTGACTCCTGGGGAGGAGAGAATCTCAGGCAAAAAGGAGCCAGGAAAGGACCCAGACCTCCTGGCTGCGATGCTGCCAAATACTCAGCAATTTGATGGAGGGTGGATGTAGGCTAAGGAGGAGAGAAGTTCTGCTCCTACCTTTCCCTTTCTAATGCCGATGTCATGCTATTCCCGCGGCTGATTCTGCTGCACCGTTGGGTTGCAAAGAGTTAAAATGGAGAGCAGAGCAGCATGTGCACGTTACAAACTACATGAGGCAAAATCCAGAGCTTGAAGTCCGGATCCCTTCATCTCCATTCTCCTGCCAACATCCCCCCCCCCGTCCTTCCAGCAATCATATATTATAAAGGGGTTTTATGATACAAATTTGATAATCTCCCATACACATTGGCACTGTTCTAATTGGAGTTGTAAGCCCATAAAATTCAAACTCTTTGTTTTCATGAAGGCCACAAGGTTTTAAAAGATACTATTGTACCGCCTAAAACCCATAAAATTGTCACTAGGGACTGATTAAACAGTCCTGAATTGAAACAGTGCGGATTTTGTCTAGGTCCTTTTCAACCACAACAATGCTCTTTTCAACTCCCGAGACAAAAGGAGGTTTAAGGAGCGATTCTCTGGGAGATTCTTCTGAGATAACCCCATCCATATGGGAGACAAGGTGGCCAGCAGCTGAGACAAAAATAAATAAATAAATAAATAAATGGGAAGAGAGGGAAGGAAAAAAGATTTTGGATGGCAGGAGGAAAAATAAAGTGAGGAGGGGGGTGGGAATAACAACAGAAAGACAGGTGAAACACAGTCTGTATTCCTCTGCGTTCTCCTCGCGCATCCGCAAGCCCGGCCCTGCCCGCATCCCCTCGGCACCTGCCCCTGCCCAGGCGCGGCGGCGATGCGTGGGTTGGATGTGGTGCGGAGCCTGGCTGCGGCCTCATCTCCCGGGGCACATCTGCTCCGAGGAATTCCCTTTCGGGAAAACACGCATTAAAAACAAAACAAAACAAAACAACAAAACTCTCCCCCCCCCCCCCCCCCAAACAAACAAACAAACAAACAACAACTCCTGAGTGCCCCTCTGCTTTAACTCGACCACCTTTCCTCGGCGTTTCTAACTCCCAAATATTCCCTCTAGGTTCTTGGTTGCGTCTCCTGTCGAAGAGCTGAAGACAGTCAACAATTCAAACCTCTTTCTCTCGTTTTTAAAGTGTTTTCCATATTTACAGCTAGCAGTTAAATGATTATTTTCCTCCAATTAATAAAAGCAATAGTTCGATAAAGCGCTTCAAGACGTAATTCTCCAGCTGTTAACAGACTTCACTGCTCTCTCGGCCACCCTTCCCCACCATACCTTTGGAACAGCTGCGGGCTAGCGGTCAAGTCCGCTCAATGTCGGCTCTTGCCTTAGCGGCTCGGGAAAGCCCAGCGCTGAGCGTACCGCCGTGGTGCCGGAGCCGTCGAACCGAGCTGAGCCGGAGGGAATCCCGCCCCGCAGCCCTCGGCCCAAGCGAAGGGTGCGGAGTCCGCAACTACAGGCGCCCAGCACCCTCTGGCAAGCTCTATTCGCCGTTCACCATGGCGTGCGTGGGTAACTCAGAGGAACTCGAGTGCGAAGGTCCTCTGGAGAGTTCAAGGGAAGTATTTAAGAGCTAGAAACAATCCAAAGTGAAAGATCTAACGGTCAAAAATACACTCCTTATCCGAGAAAAAAAATATTTTCTGAGTATCATTTTATTAGTCACTGGAAGAATAAGCTATTTTCAAGTAAACTAGGTCGCTAGTTTTAATTATTATTTTTTTAATAGGAAACCTCTCCGACAGAGCCAGGAGGAGAAGAGCTATCACCGAAGCAGAGCCGTACACGGCTCCGTGCCCCGGGAGCAGATTGCCCCGGCAGTCGCGCTCCGTGCCCGCATCTCCGTGCCCCGCCCGCCCCGTCCGGGAGCCTTCTTCGAGCCCGTGGCCGGGCGAGCCCTTGGGATGAGTCCTGCCCGGAGGGGGAGGCGCCGCCGTCACCAGCTCCAGGAGACGACGGCGGGATGCGCTAAGTGCTGGTACGCGGGGCAGACGCCGAGGGTAGGCGGGCAGGCCGGGTAGCCCTGCACGGCGAGGGCGGCCTGGGCGCTGCAGCCCGCCAGCGCGCAGCCCAGCTTGGGGCGGGAGGCGGCTGGCGAGGAACTGGCGGGGAAGCTCCGGCAGGGATCCCCGTCCCTCAGTAGCACCGGCACCGGCATCACCACCCGGCGCAGCAGGGCAGGCGGGCGCGGAGGAGGAGGACTGCCGGGGCCCTCACTCCGTGCCCTTTTCATCTTGTAGCGGTGGTTTTGGAACCAGATTTTCACCTGCGTGGGGGTGAGGCTGAGCAGGCGGGCCAGCTGCTCCCGCTCCGGCGCCGAGAGGTACCGCTGCTGCCGGAACCGGCGCTCTAGCTCCAGCGTTTGAGCTTTGGAGAACAGCACTCGTCTCTTCTTCTTCTTCTCGGCCTCCGAGCCGCGGGCTGGGAGCGACCTCTGCGTGGAGTCGGGCAGGCTCAGCTCCGGGCCGCTCTCGTCGGAAGCTGGGGACAGCGAGGGGTTAGAGAGAGAGGCCGCCGGGCAGAATACGGGCCGCCGAGGCCGAGCGCGACACCTCCTGCGGGGAGAGCGCGGGGTTTACCGGAACTCAGAGGGTGTGCCGAGCCCAACCTGGGTAAGGGGAGTCGTAGCCACGGGACGGAAAGGGCCGGACCCACGGCACGTCCCCGCAGGCACCCCTTCCTCGCCTTGCGCGGGTGCCAGCAGCGGCACGGGGCTAGCACCGGGCTACCAAATGTGCGCACTTTCCTCCAGCCACGACTACCTTAACGCGGAGCTTATCCCGATGGGGTTCCTGCTTCCGCCTGAAGCAGAGACTCGCCCCCTCACCTCTGTTTAAAAGCATCTGTATCTGCCGCGCAGTTTGGGATAAGTGCCGCAGCGCTGGGCTGAGCGAAGGCTGCTCGCCGCGGTGGGAAGCGCGTGGGCATCCACGGCTGCGGCCGCAGCGCTGCATGGCAGCCTGCATGCTGCCTTCCGCGCTGCGGGGGGATCCGAACCCCTCCAGTACAAACAGGCGGATGCCTGCAACACTGAAACGGGAGGAAGGAATCCGGGAGCGAGGCTAAATGGTAACTGCAAAGAGACGGGAGGATACAGCCCGAGGCTAAGCTTTCTGCCATAGCCCTGCTCACACCGAGGGGGAAAAAAAATAATCTTTTCTCTCACAAGCTCGTGGCTGGGATCCTCCTGCTGCTTGGTCCTTGTAGTTCAATAATATCCTATATAATTCCCAGCCTGGATCCCCCCGGCGCTGCAGGCTACACGCGCTGGCAGTTCGCTTCTTCGCATCTTCCCCAGAAGAACGGGGAACAAACACACGATAGCTGCAAGGAGATGGCGAGTTTCTGTCCGTAGTATACTCACAGGGATAGTGATTTCTGTCCGTCTCTATCCAGCCACGATATGGAGAGCCGCTGTATTTTTCCGCCGAATGCTGGTGGTGGTGGTGGTCAGAAGCTTGCTTCATGCTATGCGCATCCTGTTCTGGTAAATCCAAGATGCTCCTCACTGTAAAACTGATCCTGCCAGATGTGGCCATGGTAGGGTGTGCACACTCCCCAAAAATATCTTCCCGAAGTCCCAAACCCCCTCCTTTAAAGCCTCGAGGAAAGAACTGCGTAGTTACTGGGGAATCTCTCGGCTCGAGAGGAGCCCTTCCATCGCCACTCAACCCCAAATATTAGTGTCGTTTACAGAGGTGTCCTGTTTATATAAACAGTCCTCCCCACTGCAAACACTGCCCGCTTTCAAACCGTCCCTGTCTATAGGATGCTAAGTACCTGAATTAGTCAAGTGCTAAAGCCCTAATGGGAGTAGGTGTAACCCCCCTCCCGCCACCCCCATGGGAGAATAACCCGTTACCTCCCAAAGACAGCAGGAAACAGGCTTCATCATTACATATTCTGTCTGATTAGCCAAAAGTGGGGACAGATAATGGTAATTGTTAGCAGTGAATAACATCTTGGGTGGCATGCGGATGACCAACAACCACCCCCCTCCACCCGCCACCAAAGCCACCAGCGTCCCTTCTATCCCCAGACAAAGTGAATCCTCCCAGGACATCCGCAGAGCCTGCCGAGAGCCCCCTCCTAGCTTCTCCTTCTTTATTCTCCCCCCGCTCCCCAACCCCCCTTCTTTTCCCTATCTTTAAACCTGGCAGGAATTTCACTCGCTATTTGTTTTATTTTCCCGGGCCGTTTATCGCTCTCTCTCTTCGCCAGTGGCAGCGTTCCTACCCTCAGCCCCTACCGGGGCTTTCACACCTCCGCGGAAAGGCTGCTGCGTGCGAACGTTCTGGGGACTGTTGTGCTACATCTCCTGTGCATGGTGTGGCTGTAAGGTTTTTTTTTCTCAGGAACAGCTATGGGGTGACCGTGGCTGGGTACACAGGGGTAACTCGACACACTTGCTTCATGGGAAGGAGAAGTAGGGGAGATTTTATTAACATCATTTTGCTCTGTGATTAACCGAAAGGCGACGTGTGTAAGGTGTTGCAGTGACTCCAGATGGGAGAGAAGGAGAAAAGCTCAGACGCGGCAGCGCCTTTGTTTGTTTATCCACATCCCCCCTAGCTCTGCTTCACCTGCGGAGAGCCCCAGCACTTGTCCGGATCCGGGGCAGTGGCCGTCGGCTAGATGCAGCCCCAGCGGCACCTCCGTTTCCCCTCGCAGCCTCTCATTGCGGAGCTGCAGTCTGGCTTTGCCTGGCTTCCGTGAGACTCACAAACCGACACAAAGCCACCAAGCCTCGCCAGCCGCTCAAAGGCCGAGCACAGCGGAGGGCTCGCTTCCTGGGCGCATGGCAGGGACCGGGGGACCGACAGCCGCGACCTGTTTCGGCTTCGTCCGGGATGCGCAGCGAGGGGAAGAAACATGGGAGGAGAGGGGACATATGAGCTCTGTCGCTCTTGAACGCCGCCGAACTGCACACAGTGTGGCCCCGTCGGGTAAACTGCGTGAAATCCTGCGCCTCGAAAGAGCAATCTAGAGGCACATGCAGAAATGGCTCTAGCCGGCTGCTTTGTTGGTTCAGATCTCCCTGTCCAAACAGACACCTCTAACCCATTGTGCTCAGATTTTATTTAACCATCCCCAGCTTCGCCCCTCTGCCTCCTGCAGCCCCTCCCCGCCTGGCTTCGTGCAGCGCTTCGCGAAACAGCTCCACTCCACGGGAAATGGGAGGTGGGCGATAACGGTGGTGAGGGACAAGATTTATATCGCGGAGATCTGTGGCGGAGATGAAAACAGGGTACCGGTCTCCATTTGGCCATCTTCCCGCATATTTTCCCGGGACCGGCCACGCTCCATATAAACCATTCCCAGGCCGAGATTGCCGCAGCCACCTATCAAGCGTGCTGGTGACAGTAGTTATCTTCCTCGCTCCGAGCGCTGCCTCCCAGCCGTCCTGGGTGGTCGGAGCGAGGGGAGCACAAATACATGCCAACTGCTAGGCCGTGAACAAAGGGGAAATGTAGCCCTATGTCCCGGACCTGTTGGAAGCATTTGTTCCAGTCAAGATTTTGCATTTGTTCAGATCTGGAATAATAGGTGATTGACGCCTTCCCACAATGTGCTTTAACTCTCCGGGATAAATCGGAGCTTGTTCCTTGTTGTCATGGTTTTCAATAGGGTTCAATGGGATTGAACCACTATCGACTCTGCTTTACGTCTCCGGCAGCCCCGTCCATACAAATTTATTAGTTATGTCTTTTTAAATAAGATTAAATAGAAGCGACGTGGCCGCGCTCCGCCGAGCTGCTCCTCCCGCACCGCTGTGGGCCCCGGGCGCGGCTCCCGGTGTGTGACTCCCCGTGTCGCACCCGCGTCGCCCCGGGGGGGCTCGGTCCTGTCGCCCCGCCTGGCAGAACCGCGCTTACCTGCGGGCAGCGCACTGACGCCCGCTTCCGGCCGCCCCGAAAGCAAAGGAGTCCGCAACGTGCTTATTAATAACTTGACCCCGCGGGCAAACACTTGCTGAGTGCCTGTGCTTGGAGCTGGATGCCGGGGGGGTGGGGGGGGGGGCGGCAGGGGAGGGGCGGGCCGGGGGCTCGGAGCCGCAGAGCTGTACAGTACCGCGGTGGCTCTTACAAGGAGTTTGCTAAGGACTCTCCAAAGAAAGTGCAAAAACTCTGCAAGGAAAAAAAGTGGGGATGAGAGAAAGAGAGTCTACTTCAGTGACCTCTCTTAGCCTTTTAATCTATTTAACATCCTAAGCCCACACTGATGTGTAGAAATAAGTAAATGGTACTCTTCAAGCCTTAAGAGCTCTTCAGCATCAAATATTTGCACTTACTCTTAGAGTTTTTCTCAAATAGCACAAGACACATTCTCCCTGGACGAGCCGAGCTAACTAAATATACCTACGCATTGTTATCAGCGGGAAATAGTTCCCTTCAAAGGGAGAACGCAAGAACCTGAAATGTTTCATGTCTTGTTTTGCTTGGGACTGACTCCGTACTTGCCAGCCCCGGCTGCCCAACCCCATTTCGGGCTCTGCGGGTTCACGTTTCATCCCTTCGAGGGACGCTCTGACCGTGGGGACTCCCGGGGGCCGAAGCTTTTGACAGACGGCGCGCACGAGGATGAAGCCGGGATGGGCAGCGCCGGCTGCGCGCCCCACGCGTGGGCCCGCGGAGGAGCGCTGCGCGTGCCCGTCCTTGCTAATTTCCCAGCCGCACTGTGCGTCCCAGAGAATGTCCCCTCTTCGTAGAGGATAAAGGAAAGAAAAAAGATTCTAAATCAATAATATTTATTTGTTACCATGTTTTTCACAGCGCGCTTTTCATCCCTCCCTGCCGCCAAGCGTGTTTGTTTGAGGCTCAAGAGAAACACAGCAGGAACAGCAGCGTTCTCCAGTCCGAGACGTGGCCCGGCCAGGCCCTTTTAAGGATATCCCGGAGCTCGCTCTGACCTTCCCCATTCCCCTCGGGGCTCTGCCGGGCTATAAACATCTGAGAAAACAGGAGCTTCCCCCGGTTTTTTGTTTGTTTGTTTGTCTGTTTGTTTGTTTTATTTTTGTTTGCTTGTTTGTTTTGAATGGGTTCATCTGTTGTGCTCAGTGGAGGATTCCAAAGCAGGTTGATTAAACCGATATATGCGGGATGCTCAAATGCGATCAGAGAGAAGAGGGAAAAAATAGATAAAAGTATTTACGCCAATGAAAGCAGCATTCTGTTGCTGGTGGATGCAGTCGTAGCTTTATGGAGGAGCCCTCCATAGCGCTTAGCAGACGGCTGCGGGGCAGCACCAGCGCCCAGGGGAGGAGGCTGGGAGCCGCCCAGGCTGTGCTGCGGATGCGTGCGTTTCAGCCGCGGAAGCTGCCGGGGCAGCGCACCTCGGCGGTCTCACAGCCACGGGCCGTTGACGTCTGGGAAATGAGGCATGGAAAGTGAGCGACTTGACAAATACCACAACAACATTTGGCAAATGAAACCTTGGCCTAGAGTTTTCTTTCTCTAGATACTGCATTTTAATATTTCAATCTGTATTTCAATCAACGTCCATATGAGAGGATTCAAAACTCACTACTTTGGTTTTACTGAAAGGAAAACCTGATCTCACAGAATTCAATGGAAACTGTAGAATTTAAAATTCGAAATTAGAACAGGGAAGATGCTGTCCTTCCATAAAATCCTTTACTTCATTTTCTAATAATGAAAATTTTCATAGCTCGGAAGTTTTCTTTTGCAAGTGCCTGCAAATAGTGTCTTTCCCATCAGCTTTAACTTTGAATCTTACCATAAACTATTGTATTTTAGCTTTGCAATCTACATTCTTTACAGTATATTTTATGATTAGGGCAATATTGTGGAAGGAGTATAATATTATCTACAGGAAGGATTGGTTTCTATTTATATATTGTATGTGTCCCTCTTCCCCGGAAGAATAATATCAGTTACTTTTGGCCATAGGTTTTTCTGCTTTCTAATACGTCCTAGAAATCCACTTTTTTTTTCATTACTTTAAAAAAAAAATATATTTTTTTTCCCCCAGCTTCGTTATTTCTTCTTTTCATTACCATTCCCCAGCCTAAATACAATGAACTCAACCAAAAACCTCAAGATTTTTTTTCATTTAATGGTTACTCTGAAACCTCTAATTCTCTGGTGCACCACCTTGTAGTCCACCTAAATCATGTCTCTGCTATCAGTTTCCATTTGGTTTTGCAGAGCTTATTAATCAAAAATAAATAATAATTATTACATCCAATACATTAAAAACATGTTATCCAAGGCTTACACTTTCTCTGAAGCCCTCAATTTTCTGTTCTGCATTTAAACAAGAGGCATTACTCCTCGGAAGAGGGATTATCCGCAGCAGTGGACAGAGCTTTTCATTTGCTCCATGTGATCATCCCGGAGGAATTATTTTGCAAATGGACCACAAGCAAAGCAGACAGGGACAAACTCTCCCTGCCCTCCCTTGGATTGGGATGAGCTTGTGCTGTGCCTAGGTGGTGTGTCCTCACAATACAAGGAAGTAGAGTGGGGCTGTCACTTGCCCTGGCTTCCCTCTTCTTGGGGTGTCTGGGCCTCAGATCTTGGGAGAGGCTGAGGGAACAGTTCTCCTGCCAGCACACTGCCCTTGGGCAAGCAGGGAACACCTCCCAAGGTTACCTGGGTGGCACAGCAGCAGCAATCCCACTGATACCATTCCTCTCCATTTTTATCTCACTGCTGGGGCAGGGGCAGGCTCCAGGTGAAGGGCAAAAGACTTGCTCCCAAGTTCTGCGCCCACTGCCAAAGTTGGAGCACACAGGTTCCTTTCTCCAGGGCAAGATGCCCATGCTCATGGTGAAGGAGGCATCTCTGGAGAGTAACAATGGCCTTGAAAGGGACAGGTCTACAGCAGAGGCTGCATTTTGTGCTTTGAACAGCTTATAAAGGTATATATTGTTCTTCAGTGTATGACTTTGGTTTGGACTGATATTTATTCATTACATTTTAAAGTAATAAATAAATTCTAACAAGTATTCTCCATTGGTTAAATGCAGTTAATTCTAATACAAAATCTCTATGAGAATAAAATCAACAGCCAAAATTATAAATTTTAGAAAGTTCTTTTTGTCACTTTCATAGGATATGATTTCCTTCCTCTGTGCCTTGCAGGGTCGCGCAGAGACACCAGTGCTTTGGCTGGTACCTGCTGGCTGGCTGCCACTCACATGTGCTGACTGCCGCCAGCCTGCTGCCAAGCCAAATGTTTGCCTTCCTCCCCTTAGTCAGCCAATAACTCAGGCTTTCTCTCAAGCCATTGTGTTTCTCCGAACTCCTGCAATCATAATTGGTTTTGAGACTCCTGTCTATTGATTGAATTTGTTTGAGGCTGCCTTTTTTTTCCCTATGGGTGCCACACAAGGACTGTCTGTGCCAGCAACCCCCATTCTGTTCTCTTGGTGGGCAGGAGTTTACTGAGGAGGCGCTTTCAGTTTGTAACACTAGAAACTGGATTTTATGTTTGACTGCATATGGGCCAGACCAAATGTCCCCATTTACAAATGTGGTTTGAAATCTGCATTTGAGTTTCTCAGCTTTGCCCTGACTTGATACTGAGCTGCTTTTTTTTTGTCCCTACAGATGTATGTAATGAAGAGAATTATTTCAGGTTTCTGCAGCAAGGAGCCAAGGTTTATTTTTGCATACAAAAATTTCTCAGGCTAAGATTCAGCTCATGACACACATCCAGCTTTATGTACTTTGTACATGAAAGTGCATACACACATTTTGACGCTCATTATTTTCCATAATAGACCTTGAAGTTCACAGAAGATGATTTATTTTCCTTTCTGTTTCAGCGTCTGTCTCCACAGCTCTCTTCTGTTTTTCTTCCCTTCTCTCACTCACATTTTACCTCTTTTGCCCTCATTTTTCTCTCTTGACAGTTTCCATTTAAAAGCCCATTTGCAGTCATTTTCTCACAGCACATCTGAACATACTCTATACCAGCAGGTCTTGTGTTAAGAAACCATGAGGATACGTAGTAATTTCTCAGTCCCATTGCAGTTCCTTAAATGCTGTTAGTCACCAAACTGAACAGTAAAACAAGCTAAGATCCCCAGACAATCCTAGACTGAAATATTTTATTAGAAAACAATAAACAGAAGTATGTTTTCAGCTATGCTTCATTTTAAGCTTATGCTCAGGTTGTTCAGTAAAATCATTGGGTCTGATTCAGCTGTCATTATCCATTCTTAATCTAAAGGGTCTTAAAGTTAAGCCTTGGTGAGCACTGCATTACAGTTTAGGTCAAGAAATTTATTTCATTTGAAAGAGCTACACCTTTGCTAGATGTGGTGAGAATACAAATGTCTCTCTGGGTTATTTTCTCAAAGGCTCTTTTGTGCAGTAATTATCAAAGTTGGGCACTAGCAAATTAATTGCATGGTCTGACAGAGTGTGGGTCAGAAGAAAACAGAAGATCTAAAATCTGATTTTGGCTCAGCTCACCCTGCAACTATTTCCGCAATGTAAAATAATGTCAGATTTTATTGAAGTGTATCATACAACTTCTGTGGTTGTAATGATGTAATGGGTGAGTAGTCATACAGCGCACTAATCACATAAATTGTTGTCAAAACCTCTAAATGAACACTCAGGAGACGTATTTCATTATGGACTCACTGCCTGATCCACGATACTGCAATTGTCTGTGCTGAGTTCTGGACATACGTGTGTGCTGTTCTTACGTTCACTAAAGCTATTTAAACAGCCTCAATCCCTAATGCAGAGAAGTTACAAGTAGAGTGGAAGTGGCTGCTGCAAGAATGCTTCAGAAGAAAATGTCTTAGGGTATTTGGAGATTTTAATAAATTGCAAACACAGTGGCACAATATTATGTAGCAACTTTTAAAATGCCACAGCTGAAGTTCCCATAAAAAGTGCAGGAGTTGTCTCGTATAGTTTGGAGTGGGTTAGGTGGGTTAGTTGTTGATGGTTTTGTTTTTGTTTGTTTGTTTGTTTGTTTGTTTGCCTTGAGTGTATTTGTATGATGATTGGAATCAGGCACTGCCCTGGAAGTTGCTGTGGGCAGGAACACCTCTGACTGCCTCTGATTCTGCAGCAACAGACAAATCCCCCTGCAGTCTCCTCAGAGAAGAAGTTGACTCAGGCATCAAACAACTCCTAAACACACAGGGTCAGTGGAAATGGGAGGACAGAAAGCCAGGAGGCAAGAAGAGCACACAATAACTAATAGTGAATAAATGGCTGCCGACCCTCCCATCTCTGCCCTCCTTTTCAGGCTGATCTTGAAGGCAGGGTGGGTATTGGTTTTCTGTAGTTTAGTCAGCTTCAAACACAGAGCCTTAAACTCTGCTGAAGCATCTTATAACTTTTTTGCTGGTTTGTTGTACACTGACAACCACCCTATATTAGCATATTTGTTAGCAATATCCCTGACAACTTGTCGGTGATAATCTCTCAGCTTTGGGTATGACAAATAATAACTGCTTTAAAGACCTATTGGTCAGTTTCTGTTAGTCAGAACGGCTTTTTTGGTGCTGAAAGTTCTCCCTGAAATTCCCAGAGTTATGTTATTTCCAAAGTCAACCTTAGGAATATCCTTCCTGCCTCAGGTCGTGGCTACTGGATGTATAAAACCACAGCTTTGAGACTTTTCCCTCGTACTGCAGTGCTTAAGCATGCTGACAGGAAGGAAGAACAGTGGATGATTAATTTTAAAACAAAACATTCCCGCCAGCCCTCTGCAGCTCAATGGAAGCTGTGATGACTGAGGCATTTATGGAGAAGATTTCAAAATGAGATGTATTTATCCCATGACAGCACTCTATTACCATGACTTTTTGTGGTATACCTTTAATGACCTAAGTATACAGTACAGAGTAACCTTGGTGTAATAGTTTTCATATGACGGAATTTGTTGTAACAGTGAAAAAAAGCAAGTTTACTATTCCTGGAGCAGACACATTCCAACCTTCTTATTTCTTTTTTATCTTTTTCTTCTTTTCAATATGTTTTCTTTCCTTCTATTTCTCATCCAGTTAGCAAAAATGTCCATGGATTAACAATGCAGTTGCTAAATCAGCTCACATCATCATTTGTATTATGCCCAACATCAAGCAGATTTACAGAATTTAATGTTTAGTAGTGCTGGCTTGAATCCTTTTGTGAGTTTGCAGTGATCTATTGCATTGATTTAGTTGACATTTACAGTTAAACAGCACAGGATTGCATGATGCATATTTAATTTGATAAACATTTTAAGTTTGCTGGAGCAGCAGCTGTTTTATTTTATGTATTTAATCAAAGAAGTGCTTTGTAAAGCTATGCTGTGCTTTGGTCCGTAACAAATGTTTACTTTAAAGTAGAAAAGAGTTCATCTGTGCTCAAACAGTTGCATTATGCATTCTATCAGGCTGTGTCGCGAGGGGAATTACATTTGCAAATAGAAAATAAAAAAGGAATGACAAAGGAGAAAAAGAAAGCACTATTTTTAGTGCCTTATCTTGAAAACATAGATCAAAACACAAATGAGAAATGTTTGAAAGAGGGACTTGGGTGCTGTTTCTCCAGGAATCACGCTGATGTGCAGCCAGTTCCTGGCCAATGGGCACCGCCGCGCCCAGCACAGAGGGAGGAAGGTGGCAGTGCGGAGCTGCCCGTCGGCACGGGGCTGCACACAATGGTTGAAAGGCGACCACCCAAAGTGACGCTGCAGCGGGAGGGTGCGCTGAGACCTGCAGCGGTGACCTCGGCCTGTGACCAGTGGAGTGCAGAGTCACTGAGTCAGGAAGGTACCTCGGGCCCTGCTTTTCAGTGGCCGTGTGAATCAGCATAAGCATCTTATAATGCTTGAAAAACTTTGTGGGTAACCAAGTGAACTGAGATGGTGTTGGGAGACTGGGGGGGGTCCTCAAGCGCAGCAACAAGCAGCAACCAGCATTGCAGCTGCTCTTTCAATACAGCAGGCGATGGTCTGCCGGGAAGTCCTGCAGCAGTACTTTTGGCAGTGTATTTAGGCAACTTCTACGCTTAGTTCACTGAAATCAGGAACCTTGAGCTGTGCTCAAGGTGGGAAAAAGAGAGAAGTCTCATTTGTGGCATAGAAGTAGGGTGATATGGAGATATGTTTAAATACCCACAAAAGCAGACCTTAGGCTTCCATGTACCCATAAAGGTATTTTGTGCCATTTGGGGCTTCCAGGCTACTTTTTCACACTCTAAGTATATATACAGCTGGGAATACAGAGAAAAAATACAGCTTAACTTAATCAGTGCTGCAGTTTATTGTGTTCTGTTGTCCTCAGAGGATTTAAATTCATTTGGATGTGACAGCTGTATTGCAGCTGCAGCCAGAATACTCTGTCTTTCTTTAGTGTCAACAGCAACATTTGGAGAGATTTCCTGTACTGCCTGGTTCGACTCCTTTATTTCTTGCAGATTTTATTTTATGAAATTAATCTTTGTACTCTTAAATGTTTAAATTTGTGTTCTTCCTGCTTCATTTTTTTGATCCTCATGTGCTCTGCTTAGTTTTTCACTTAGGCAGTAACCATCACAGCAGCATATTCCATTTTCCTCTACCAGATCCAGAAACTCAGTGTCCAGAACCTTCCTAATGCTGATCAGTGCACTGTTTGCTATGTTCTGGGGACCTCAACGCAGCAAAAGGGACCTGGCTCAGTGTATCTTCAGATTACTCTTCCACATCTCCAGGCCAACCACATGAGTTACACTACCTAGAAGCAATGAAGTGAAATGTTGAATCAGAGTTCACTGCATTTGTAGGCCATTGTGAAAAGGTTATATTCACTAGACAGTGTCAGTTCAAGTAGAGTTTATTAGCATAAAATAATCAAATTTATGCAAGGTGTCTATACCAACCTGAAACACAATAAAAACCAATGTTGACAAATGAACTGTTGATACTATTTTAAACAAGATTAGTTGTTTCCCTTCAAAAACAAAAACAAAAACAAAAAAAAACACCAAAAAAATACACTCATACATGAAACAGCAGAAACAGTGAGAGAAAAATACAGATAGACCTGTGAAAGCCAATGTATATTGGGCTTTTTCACATATATCTAGATATAGAGTATTTGTATATATCTCCATCGACTTAATGGAGATACACTAGTTTAAACCAGTTAAGTTGGTGGTGTTAGATATTTTATTATTTCTTCTATTGCCTTACTGTGCCAGCTTACAGAGTAGACACAAGAAATGAAGGGCTTACAGTACCTGAAAATGAGCTGAAATGTTGCAGTGCTGGTTAAGTGTTTAATTGCTTGTCCAAGTTAACAGTGTGTTTAGTGTGCACCATAAGGAAAACCTTACACAAATGGATTTACAGAAAGAAGACCTCACTAGATTGGGAGCATAAAGGTCTATAGCTACAGGTAGGAAGAAAATTGCTTGCAAATATGTTTTAATAGTAAACCAGCATCAGATAATACCACGGAGTAGTGGCTGCACACAAGGAACAGTGGGGAAGATGAGAGCTATGGTTGTCCCCGTTGTGTCCAGCAGCACTTCAGCATGGACTGTCTGCTGCCAGCCAGGCTGGATGCCTGGCCAAAAAATAAAATCCTACAGGTGGTAGTAACAGAGCAGAGAATCAGGCCCCACAGTACCTAGACAGCAGGAATTTTGTGCAAGGATTGTTCTAAATGGAGTTTCCATTCTTAGTTTGGAAAACTTCCCTGGACCTTCTTTATGTTCTGTTGTTTTTTCTTCCCTGCGCTGTTATCTGTGCCCATCCTCCAGCATGGCAGCTTGGACACAGGTGATAAATGCCAGGCTACATCTCCTATATCCAGGCTTCATCATCCTATATAATAGTACAAGTTAACAGGCTTTGCTTTGCTTGTCCATTTCTAGAGAGGTGTTTTAAAGATACAATTGCCATTAAAAAGGGATAAATACACTTGAGCAGGCAAGGGCCAAGTCTCTAGTGGTGATTTGGGCACCAAACCAGGAATAACAATGTACTAAAAGCTGTGGCTTGGACATTTATTTCCTGTAGGAATTTGCCTCCAGAGCATTGTGTTGGCAAGTAATGTCTCCTCAGCAAACAAGGACACTGCCAGGTCCCTGGCTTTTCTCCTATTATCTTTTATCCAAGAAAGCAGTAAACAGCAAGGAAGCAGCACAGTTTCTATGTCCATAGCTTTGAACATCTCTTTCTGCTCACTCTTTACCTAGGGCATTATCTCAGATGTACTTCAGCCTATTAAAGAGTACTATCATAACTAGCATTCCTAGCATTCAACATAAATATCATAGAGGCGTTACACAGGTAATTATATTTTGCATCAGAAACTCTCACAGCAATCTTTGTTAAAGGTCACTACACAAGAAAAATATTTTCAAGTATATTGAATGTGTTTGTTTTTTTTTTCCAGATATAATACAAAAGAACATGCTATAATTTTGTCTCTAATCATGAGTTAATTATAGTCAAATTGCAATGGACAACCTGGCTCCTAATGTTGTTTTAGGAAATAATATCCTGTAAACATGAAAGATAGAAATGAATCTTTTTTGAAAACCGAGTTTCTGTCACATTCGTGTGATGTCAGCACTTACGGCTTTAAAGAAAAAACAAATTGCTATTAGTCCATGAGACTCACTAACCCTACAAAGGCCTCTTCCCTTTGCTCTGACAATATAAGAAGTTTTTGCAGTGCATCTGCATTGTGTTTGTAACCACTTCAGCATACTTTGATGTTCATTGGCCCTTAATTTAAATAACAGTCTGCACTTCTATCTTTTACAGTAAGACAATATCACATTCCAGCCTTAAAGAGTAAACATTGTTCAGGGAGTATTCAAATTAAATGGCAGTGGAGAATCAGAAAATGGCTGAACCCTAAACAACATAAGTGACAGGGATTTGTCATGGGAATCTACTCTTTTATATAGGAAAAAATTGGCTGAAGTTTTACTTCTACTTAGCAATTTGGTTCTGTTATCACGTAATATTTAGGCTACTGAAACCATATGCTGAGTATCTGTTCTCACTGGCTGACTTAAACCTGCAGAAGCAATATCATATCCTTCAGGGATTGAAGCTCACTGAGTGTCCTCTGATAATCGTCCCATTGCACTTGGAATGAAGGGGATCACTCCAGTCTGACAGCAATTCAGAATTAATCAGCACATTTTCTGGGATATTCAGAAAATGAGTTGAAGGAAAGAGGGTCAATAGCCAGAGAGCACTGGGGACAGTGATGCACACAGCACTGTCTAATACCCCTTGTCATAAGCTGGCTGGAAGCTCATAGCAAGGTTCACAGAAATGCATTCAGATTCGTATAGCACATAAATATTGTGCATAAATATTACATTGTCTTCTCTAAGGTAATCTAACTGGCATAAACTGTGAAAAACCAGCTGGGCATTAGAGGCTCATACATCAAGGAATTAGGCTGTTGGGACCTGGACATACAAAGTGAACAGTCTGTTTTCACCCTTACTGCATTTCTTTGTTTGTAACAACTTGAACTATTTCACAGCAGCATAAAGACAACTACAGAGAAAAGGAATCCCAGCAGTGCTTGTTTTTAAAGTATCTTTTCTTCCCACACAAGGTCCTTTAAGACTGGCAAGTAAAAAGCTCTTGTCAGCCTTCCATTCCATTTATTTCTATGGCTCCACAATGTGCTCTCCCTCCATGCGTCCTCTTGCAGTCCGCTGTTGGCTCTTTGTTGGCTGGAGACTCACTAGGATTCTAACATCTTACCTAAATTGCTCAGTAGAAAAATATCAGAATATTTCATTTCATCAGCTTGAAGTACTTTGCTTCTCTACAGTTGAAGCACTTCAATTCAGCTGTAATATTTTGACTTTAGGAAAATAATGAAATATTGTAAACTGTAAGCATTGAAGCCAATGCAAAAAGATTGAAGCATGCAGTGAATGTCTTTTTGAGGTATTTCAAGTCACAAAAAATTTTTGGTTTTTCTTTTAAACATCAGGATTTCTTTCTTTTTTTTTGAGAGAGAGAGAAAAGGAAACAGAAATTACAGATTTGGTTTTCTTCTAATAAAATGGGCATTGTCCAGCCACTGGTTGCTCATACCATAGGGTTGCTTCCTCCAGCACTTAGTCTTTTGATAGACAGTGGCCCATAGTGTGATGCATAGACTGACAGCCTCCGGTAAGAGAACTACTCACTGCAGCTGAGAGATTTATCTTCAATTTTAATCCTCACGGGAGGATCACAATCCTTTCAGTGTAGAACAGTGCTTAGAACAGAAACTGTTCAGCAAAATGAGCAGTGATGGTTTCTGGGCCATTCAAGGTCACAGAAATGAAGATAGAAGGGATATTGTGATTTTTTTGGTAACTCAACAGCCATTCCATTCCTTGTAACAGATTTTCAGCACAGTGATTGAGATCAAGGGAGTCAACGTAGCCAAAAATCTGTTCTGAATTCAGTAAGGTATTTCATGACCTTTGGAAGGGAAAGTGCTTGAAGAGTCAAATACAGAAATAAGGAAAGAAATGTTTATGCTGTGGATACAGATCACTGTTTCAAAATCTCACTATTTCAAAAACCAATCAAGTATATTGTAATGGTGAGAGAACTACTAAATATGAAAGACTCAGTACTGAAGTAAGGGAGAATGCCTTCATTAGGCTCATGTCTTAGTGAAGTCAGAAATCATAAAACTCCCTTCCTTGTTGATGCCAGAGGATCAAAACCTTTAAGACAGGGGGAAATGAAGGCTGAAGGTGAATGAGTTAAGGCACAAAGCTATCCCGAAGAAGGATTTCTGAAATATCAGCTCCAACTACATAGCACATCTTTTCACTCTCCTACATTGGCAGAAAGCCCCTATTGCAGGAAGAGAACTATGCTCTGGCTTGCACAAGGACAGGGGGCTGCTGAAATTAAACAGGAGGTACTGAACTCTGGGCATTACAAGAGAAGAGCAATGCAGAGTATAGCCCTGTACATCTATGAGCTGATTTTTCATGATTCACAGAAATAAAAGATAATATCATGGACAAAATCTTTTTTTTTTTTTTTTTTTTTTTTGTCCTCCCAATAGTTGGACAGAAAATATTGGAAGTTCTGCAGAAAAAAAAAAAAAGAAAGAAAGAAAGAAAAAGCTATTCTATACCCTATTTTTGGGGCAGAAATATATTTTTTAAATTTTTTGATGTTAAATTGACTCTAATCTTGCTGCACTTGTCCTCCAAACAGTATTTCAGGACTTAGAGTATTACAAAAACTTATTTTCCAATACACATAGGGTGTAGAGCCTGAGGCTAAATTTTCTACTTCCTATTGCAAGACTTTTCTTAATGTAAGTTGTGTCAATAGTGAAATAATTTACTGAAATACTATCAAATGTAGTGTGACTCATTCTACGCCCTCAAGAGGATTCATGTTGTATAATATTTACATTCAAACTGCACATTTCAGAAACTTCTAATGCTGACTAAGTTATAGGTAATCCAATTTCTGTGCTTGAAGAGGCAGAAAAAATCTTAATTTTAATTTTTAGAAGTGATTTTGCTCTAAATAGTTTTTTTTCTTTTTTCTTTTTTCTTTTTCCTTTTTTCTTTTTTCTTTTTTTTTTTTCTTTTTTTTTTCCTTCTTTTTTTTCTTTTTTTTCCCTGGGTCAGAAAATGTGGGGGGAAGGTTTTTTTTTGTTTTCAAAATGTCTGCATTTCTTTGGTGTTGCATGTTGATTGCTACCACCAAAATTCTGTGATGGGATCCCAAGTAAATGCAAGGTGCAGATATTACCAAATCCAGTTCAGGCCCTGGGAGACCTCCTGTTTCACTACCTGCAAAGCAAGGACCACTTCCACTTTCTTTGGGGACATCCAGGTCCGGAAGCTGGATGCATCCGACGGGCAGAAGTGCCTTGTGCCCAGCACCCTTAGGATGGAGCAGCACTGCCAGCAGCTGAGGTACACCCTGTGCAGCAGCTCCAGTGTACTGTGAGTGCATCAGACTTGTTGTAGTATGTGGTATGTATGTAGGACAATGGTGTGGCAGGAATGTGCTTGGGCTGATGTCTCCGAGCACATTATTATACACACACATGATTCATCTTGGGCTTCCCAACAGCTGAAAGTTCTAAATAAGGGGCTAAATTCCTTTTCCATATGGAGATCATTTATACATAAAATTTATGCTAGCTGTCATGTTTTTTCCTTATCTTTCTTGACTGACAGACAGGAATGAGAAAGGCAAGGTGAATTATTTACATTCATTACATCTGTTTATATTCTGCATATACTGAGATATTTACCATCCTGACACAATTTCAGCAGAGTTATGGGACAGACGTTCCTACAGGAACAGGACCACTGCTGCTCTGCTTCCACTGCTCACTGCAATCTGCCCAAACAGCCTTCTCTGGAAAACCAGGACAGTGCAAACAGGCACTGTGGTAAATGCTGTGTTCCACCCTTCTTGCTTTTTGTCTTGCCCTTGAAGGCATGGCAGGAGAGTTCCCTACACCTCCTGGCTTTGGTGCTGGTGCAGTGAGGTTCTGAGGACAGCACTTGAGCAGATTTTTTATACCATTCACTGCCCATTTGCAAAACCTGGAGACACTCTTATAGATAAGCAACTCCAGCTTCTATAAATGTCATGTATTTGCCATTAAAATTTACAGCGAATTTGGTAGAAAATACCGTCAGCAAACACCCAGCCTGGGATTTCCCCTCACACTACTAGCAGTATGTAGGTCTCTATCCCCCTCTAGAGGTAAAAGGCTGAAGCATCTACTGTATGAGTAAACGCGCTTTGTTGTTGTGAAGCAGCTTGCAGCAGTCCAGGGTCTCCTGGCTGTCACAGCACTGATATGGCTAATGTCCAGACTGCATTTCTTGCTGATCAAATCATCACCGCTTCCCATCTCGTACAAGCCCTGTGTACTTGTGTAAAGCAGACATAAAGCCACGGCCATTGCAATATGAAAGTAGATCATAGACCTTCGTTCAGGTGTAAGAAACTGTAAAAGATAGAAAGAGATGGAGAAATAGCCCTACAAGGACACAGAAATCCTGCAGTTATTCCAATTATTATTTGTGGATATCATAATTTCCAGTACAAATGTGGAAATGACTGCTGCAAACCCACCTGAAGATGGAGGGCTGGAAAATATTAGAGACACAAGAAATTGTAAGATGTTTTATTCCATAAAGTACTTTCTCCGAAACATATGTGGAGTAATGCAGTACAACCATCACAGAAGCACTTCTCTGATGAAGGGAAGCTGAGAGAGCTGGAATTGTTCAGGCTGGAGAAGAGAACGCTCAGTGGGAATCTCACTGAATTCCACTAGTACCCGAAAAGAAGGTATAAATAGAATGGAGTCAGGTTCTTCTCAGTGGGACTGGAGCACCTCCCCTATGAAGACAGGTTGAGGGAGCTGGGCTTCTTCAGCCTGGAGAAAAGAAGGCTGTGGGGTGACTTCATTGCAACCTTTCAATACTTAAAGGGAGCCTACAAAGAGGAGGCAATCAACTCTTTGAAAGGGTTGATAACTGCAGGACAAGGGGAAAAGGTTTTATGTTGAGGGAGGGGAGATTTAGGTTGGATGTCAGGGGGAAATTCTTTATGGAGAGAGTGGTGAGGTACTGGAACAGACTGCCCAGAGAGGTTGTGGATGCCCTGTCCCTGGAGGTGTTCAAGGCCAGATTGAATGGGGCCCTGGGTAGCCTGGTCTAGTATTAAATGGGGAGGTTGGTGGCCCTGCATATGGCAGGGGATTGGAGATTCGTGATCCTCGAGGTCCCTTCCAACCCTGGCCATTCTGTGATTCTGTGATTCTGTGATTCCTTGGTGATCATTGCCAGGATGAGTGGCCATGGACACAAACTGGAGAACAAGAAAAATAAACGTTAAATTTAAATGCAATGCCCAGCATATTTGTAGACCAAATATGAAACAGAGAATGTAAATTTTGCTTTTACTTCTAGAAGACATTTACAAGGCAAAAGACTCAAGACGTTCTTCTGGTGCTATTTTTTCTATAGTCTGACTACAGATGCTTAAGGCTGGTTTATGTAGATCCTTCTTAGTCTGTAATTTATGATCATTATTAAGCACAAGACGCCACTTCTGGCAGGAGATGTCCTAACCCAGAGATTGCTCGAGATCTGGAGAATAGTCTCAATACATACCATCACGTGAACTCTCACTTGTTCTGTTCCTCCACATATATCATTTTTAGGCCACTGCTGGAGACATGATATTTTGGGGTATCCAAAGTTTAATCTTTCAGGATGGATATCAGCAAAAATTTCTTCTCAGAAAGAGCAATGATGCATCGGAACAGGCCTCCTGGGGAGGTGGTAGAGTCACTATCCCTGGAGGTGTTCAAGAAATGTGGAGATATGGCACTGAGGGACATGATCAGTGGGCATGGTGGGAATGGGTCAGCAACTGGACTAGATGATCTTAGAAGTCTTTGGCAACCTTAAGGATTCTTTATTGCTATGATTTTATAATGCAGAATGTTTCTTCCTGATGCTTTTATAAGCTCCAGTAAATGTAGTGCCACTGAGTCAATGTACAGGGAGACCAGAAAATCATTACACCCTTAAAATATAACTGGAAAAGAGAAAGAAAGCAGGAACTAGTGTCCCAGCAAAGCTAGCTCTAAAGGAAGAGAAAAGCACATATTTATATGGAGCTCCAGCCTGAGCCAGTAAGTGTTTCTGCAATGGATTTAGGTAAGCTATATTTGTAGAGTGTCCAGCCTTGTGAGGTCGTGGTTAAAGCCATGTTAAACCAGCATTAAATTTCAGGCTTTTGGAGGGAGATTCATCGTGCTATATTGATTCCAAATGGTATTTAATATCTTGTTGACCCCTAGGCTTGAAACACAGAGAATCTTGTTTCATTAGTGCTCTGCAGAAGAATCTTTCTAAATTAGCACTTGTGCCTCACTCCTTTGAAATTCCTGATTACAATTTCATAATAGACCAAGAAGAGATTATTTTAGGCTTTCAACTGTACTTTTTATGGGAACATTTGAACACTGATAAAAATTCCAGGGAAAAGATGAAAAGCCTATCCGTTGATCTCAATAAGCTAAGTGAGTACCTTGGAAATATTCATTCCAACAAATATCACACACTTTCCTGTCAGATTTCTATGATTTTATTTCAAAAAGCCTCAGAAACTTGGGTTACAAGGATGACTGACTGCTCTAACATCTTTTGCTGCTGAAGGCAGAATCACATTTGTAACGTTTATCTCACATTTACCATTAAGAGGAATTTCAGCTAGACTTGAAGCCAAGTAACTCACAGGCTTTGTCAACATCTATTACCCAACTGTAGGAAGATGAAACAAATTATTTTTTATTAGGTCAATCTGAAGGAGTATTTCTATGCCCCATTTAGTAGTGTATTGCTTCTCTAATGCAGAATAAATTGTTTGAGCCTTTTCCTGAGGCATTTTTCCAGAGAAGACATTAAAGTAGGTACAAGTTCACAGTCTGATCAGAGTTACAAAATTCCAGATTGGCCACAAAATGTGATTTCATATGCACATGTTGGGGAGGGGAAGCACTCTTCAGAAGGAAAGCGAAAAGAAAAATGTGCTCCAAATACACCTGCAGGGCTTCATTAATATGAATGACATAGGAAAACATTCACACTTACACATATACCTACCATTAAGGCCTTCACATGAAAAGCATGAGTGTTTGGTACCAAAAGGAAAAATAAGAACTTTAATTGATTATGACTTGTGGTGCTAGTTTAGCCAAAGGCAAAGTTGTACTTGGGCAGGAAACAGATTGCACAAAAAACATGTTTTTTCCAAGCTGATCACATGTTCCAATCAATAAATTTACTTAGTATTTGGTAAGAAACATTTCACTTTCCATGGATCTTCAGAGGAAAACCGAGTCAATAAGGAGGGATGTTCTGCTTATGTAGAGTCCTCTCCATCCACAACTTTTTCCTCACTACCTCTTCATAGAAAAAAGACTCTACAAAATATTAAGCAAGTTACACACATAATTGTGTGTATGTTCAAACTGAAAAAACAGCAGAAGCAAAACAGAAAAAACAAACAAACAAACAAACAAAACCCAGGAAAACAAAAATGAAGTGTTTTGTCTTATTAGTGTAAAGTAATACATTATTTTTAAGATCAGATTGCACTAGTTAAGAAAACCGATGTTTCTTACAAAATCAGTCTAGTTTGGATTTCCATCCAGATAAAACACAATTTGTAGAAACAAACATCTGGTACCACAGCCTAAAAGTTGTTTGGGCCTCCTCATACTTTAGACAGCCCTGAAGCAACTCAGAGCAAGGTGATGCACTAACTGATTCTCTTATACCACTCCTATGTTGCTCTGATCCAACCAGACTTGCAGGTATAAATAATATCTTACAGCTATGTGAGTACAGCTGACATTAATTGAAGCCACTGGAAAAAGGTAAACTTGAACTTGCAGTATAGATGAGAAATTACGGGATAGTGTTAGAGTTTCAAAGCCATGCTCTTCTTGGTCTCCTTTTATAGTAGGCTTCTGTTGCCTGGGGGGACTGAGTCTGCTGTTGGTGATTCCTAATGTCTATAATGTGAAACCCAGTGAGATGCAGCACAGACCTGGATCCCTGTGTCTAACCCACACACCTGCTGGCTGAGTGGTAAGTGTGAGAAGGAACACACTGTCCTTATTTCACATGGCAAACCCCTGGGATAAGTGATGGCCAAAGAATTATCCATGTAGAGACACAAGAATTTAATGAGTTTCAGAAGGAAGGTGAATTTATTTTAGGTGCATTAACACTGTTTTATGAATAAAGTAGTTAGAAAAGCCAACACAAGCAGCGTGTGATACTTTTATAAATCTAGCCTGTAATTGTTACCATATGAAGCACACTTATTTTACTGCAACTTGAAGTACACTGTAAAAGATTGATTCATGAAGGCATTATGAAATAATTAAGTGGGTTTTCTGTGAACTTAACCAATAAAAAGGTGCAGAAAAGACATGTCTGGAAGTTTCAGCGGTCACTATATGTGCTGAAGCTGGTAACACACAGGTGTTCCTGTTCTAACAGCTAGTATCTGCCTGCAGCAAGAAGTGCATTAGACAGAGTCCTATGCAGTGCTGCCTGGAAATGTGGTTCTTGAGGTAAATAAGAGAGAATGTTGTAAGCATCAGCCTTAGCCCTGAGATATTAATGTAACAAAGGGAATTGTGACATCAGCCTTCTTTGCTTGCTTTCCGGGTGATCAGTGGGTGGGATCAGTTGTTGAAAAATGTGAGAATAAGCCTTGAGATGCACCAGAAATCCAGACCAATTCTTTTTCTTGGTACTCTTGATATGCTTTTATGAATTCAATATCATCTCTTATTGTCCTTATAAACATGGTATTTATCAGGATACTGCATCACTAATACTGGTTCTACTGCTTGGATGATTGCTCTGGGCACAGTCTCACAGTCTCAAATACTGTCTGATTGTTAGTAAAGAAAATGATACAAAAAACATAAATTGTTGAGGAAAATGTGCTGCTGTGCTCCACACCCATTTATCCTATAGAAAGTGATGTAACTTTCTAAAAAAATATGTATACAGATACATGAGGCATTAATATATACAAGGATAGAAGTAATATATGGGGAAAAACAACAACAACAAAACATGTCCTGAAACAGATTCACATTTAATATTAAATATATGGGGCAGGACTTATGAGGAACTAAATCATTTACTGTAAGAAAGCAGCTCACGTGTTAATTCCATAGAGTTCACAGATCAAGCAACATTTTGCCTATTATGGTCATTTTTAGGTATGAGAAGGGCTGATATTACCACTCCAAGTGCTTCCAGTGTCAGGGACCCCCTCATTAATGTTTACCATACTTTTCTAAACTTGTCAGTTTGATGATTTTCAAGCTATTCTATGTGTCACTCATTGGCCATTTCTTTTAAAGTAAGTTAAACATAGCCATCTTTTTCCTTTGCTGCCTAATTAGAAGTACTTGCAGAACATGGTCTCAGCACTGTGTATCTGTAACATCTTCCAAGCTTTACTTTTTATTCTCCTGTTGTAGTCTAAGATGCTCTTCTCATGTAATTTCTAGTAAATAAATGAAAATTAGGGTTTATGAAGGCAATAAATAACAAAATTTGTGATGCACCACAATTAAAACCATTAGCTGAACTCTCTAGGCTCATCTGCTCATTTTTATCACACTCTCCTCATTTCTTTCTTTCTGCTAACACTGCATAAGCATCCACTACCTACAATCTCACCTCAGCTGGTACTTTGCAAAATCCCCTGCAGCTCCTGCCACCTAGAGCTGCCTTTCTCCACTTCATCCTTGTCCAGCATCAACTACAAGAAAATATTTTTTTACTCATCATAATCTCTTCACCTCTCTCTTCCTCAGTGTTTTTTTACTGGTGAACAAACTGGCCTGTTAACACCACAAAAGCATTTGGGGATGCAATAGGTGTGAAAGCCATGATCCCACACAGAATGGTGACTTCTGATGGATGTGCTTTTGAAATTTGTGTTGTTAGCTCAGAAATATCAGGGACGTCAGATGTAACTCTCCTATTTCTACTGGGGGGATTCCTGCTCTGTAAATTTGTTGTAGCAAATTTATCAGAGGTGTTTCCACAGCTCTTTTGGTCAGAAGGATACCTCCTTCGTAATGAGTGAGAACCTATTTGGATATTCTTCTGTAAAATACTTAGCGTAACACATATTTTTGCCTCCTTACATACAAGTAGATTCTAGCGATGATAATGGAAATGACATATGTTTAGAGGATAATATCTATAATACAATAATCTATACTCTGCAAATTACTTAAGAAAACAAACTTTCTTTGTGGACACAGATTTTGCAGTGCTGGTGGCAGTATGTTTTGAGCAATGTTCCCTGCATAGCAGGTAGTAAAGGAAAGAGGGGCTAAGGAGAGAGGGAGGGCAGAGATCTGGATTTTGTAACTACTTTTAATAACAGCCATGGTGGATAAAACCTGTGGAGTTTTGAATAGCTTTGAAATCACTTCTCACCTCTGGTTTTGAAAACTCTAGCCCAATTATTTATTTACCTGATAGTGCTAAAGTCTTATTCACCATTGTTATTTGCTTGCTAGCAAAGAACCAAAAAGAGCTGCAGTCCAAAGGTAACCACACAACTAAATCACTTCCAGATGATAAGTCACACTCTGATGGTGAAAGCAGACTTTACAGTTTCAATGTGCCAGGTAATATATGGCAGTCCCGCAGTTCCTATTAGGTTTTCATAACACTATATACAGATACTCTTTTTTTGAGTTGGATTAGGGTCGGTTAATAGCACGTACATGTAATGTTTAACTTGATTTCAGTCAGAAAATCTCTCCCCCTAAAGAAGAGAAAAATCTGAAGCATCCCTCAACACTCAAAAATCATATTAGCAGTTTATGACATTAAATGTCCATCAGAATAGCTACCGATAAGGAACATGCAGCCTAAATACACTACCTCCACATGCCTGTTTGTAATGCCATTCTTGAGCATACAACCATTTCAGCCTTGCTCACAGAATCCCTGACTCTTCAGTGCTCAGGATGTGTGACATTAATTTATTGAAAAGCCATAAAATATTTTGCTTTCTCCATATGTTTAACATGTGGCCTAAAACGCTGTTTACCACTGACTAGATGATCTTGATTTGAACAAAGAGTTTTTAATTTAATTTGGGAAATTTCTCATGGTCTTGATGACTGCAGTCTCTAAGAAGCTCACAAAAGTGTATTTATTTTCAGATCTCCCCTATGATTATCATCGCCATTTTATGGCTGGGAACAGAAGAGCTGAGAGGTGCAATGATTTTGGGTGCTTAATTTAAGACTCCAGGTCCTCATTTTCCAGGCTACTTACCATTATGTACTCCTTCAAATATTCAGAGCAGATCTCCCATTGAGCTGCAGCTGTGAGTGCTCAGCATTTCTCCAGATCAGACTCTGGAGTCTCAAGCCATTTATCCACATAGTGGGGCAATTAATTACCACATGTGCAAAAACTGGTGTAAGAACTGATTAGTTAGAAGAGATAAGTGGCATAGGAAGCAAAGGATGTATCTAGCTTTTCAGATTAGCATCATCCAATATCTGTAAGCAAGATGGACTCTGCTAGTTCTCCTGTTTTCTTTTTTTTTCATTTTGCTCAATTGTATTCAAAACATACCATTCTACCTTCAGCAGTGGATCAGCGGGGTGAGCAAACCATAGTTTCTCTCATTACCCAATACTGCCTCATCTTGACAGAACCTAGGGCTGAACACAGACCTGTACTGTTTCTGTAGGTGAAGAGTATATTTTCCTATAAAAAGATTCCCAAAGCACGTGTGCAAACCGGGAAAAGCTGAACAGATAGCTTCAGCTTTGGCACTTTCCAACTTTTGAGTGTTTGTTTTGGCAACTCATGGAGTTTTTTTAACGCTGTGTTTGTAAGTAATTTCCTAGGTTCTTAATGAAGCAAAGTGGAAAAACAAAATTTCTAGTATGTGGCATCATATTAACACCTCTATGCCTTCTGCTAGTGGGGTTACCTCTTAGCCTCTCTGTAAGGGCTTCTGGCCTCTGAACCAATAGGGTAACTTGTAGCAGCCTGAAACTGCTAGCTTCTCTGTGGAGAGGACAGAGGGTATACTGCCACGTTTTCTTAATTATGTCCCCAGAGAAGAGTCCTCTTACATTTTTGCTATCAAAAACAAGACACATCTTGCCCTTACATATGTGCTTCTCTTTCAAGCAGCAGTCTGTCAGGTTAATGTTACTTTTCTCTGGCTGGATGAATGCTTATATACATTGCGTTCTCAATGCTGATGCTGTGTTCAGTACTGTGTAGCATTTTAATGGTCTTTCAGCAGGGTTTGCAAGAGAAGATAGAGAGTTGGGACCACCTCCTTGATTTCATTTTGAGCTACTTCTGAAAAGTTCCGAACAGAACTCCTGCAAGAGTCTACCAAGCTGGATACTGCTGGAAATTAAATAGAAAGAAATAGCAAGAAGCAGTAGGGGGAAAGAAAGCACATGTTGTTGCTACAGGACTCAGCCTTCAAAAATAACTCTTTCAATTTTGTATATGTTAAAAGCTTTTATATTCAACAGCATAAATAAGTAAATAAATATATATCCAAAGAGACAATGATACAAATACAGATACGGCCAGCCATTGACACATCCTTATAATTCATTTTCATTCTAAATGTGCAATTTTCACTTGGTTGGTTACTGCTGACAGCCACTGGATGTTGTCTGCAATAGCACTGCCATACTGAGTCTCCTCACACAAGCATGATTCATCTGTTGTAGTTGAAAGGGTAGAGCTGAACTAATTATAAACACTTTCTTACAGCTTTATTAACTGCAAATGTATTTTGAACTAAGGAGGAGAGGGGAGTTCTCCCACATTGCATGTTGCCCCATAACCTCTGTTTATGGTTTCAAGTTTGATCTGTTATCTGATGAAATGCTGGAAGTGCTGCTCAGGGAGGTGGTGGGATCACGCTGGCATGGAGGCACTGAAGAACTGTACATGTGGCACTGAGGGACAAGTTTTAGTTGTCAATATTGGTGGTAGGTGGATGGTTGGACCAGGTGGTCTTAGAGATCTTCTCCAACCTCAATGATTCTATGACCTCTTGAAGTCAGGGGAAGGTTTGCACTGGGCTGAGGAAGAGCTTGATCACGTGTTTGTGCCACTCCTTCAGTTTGGTCTGCATTGAGTGATGGATGGAGTGAAGTACTGGACATGAGTCGAACTTTCTCTTGTCTGTGCAGTTGTCCTACAAGAGCTTGTACAAGTTGTCCTACAAGGGAAGCCTACAAACATAGTGACATAATAATCCTCTGTTTTAAAATGATATCCTATGTGTGTGGTTCTTACCCTTATAGGCATGTACATTCATAAAAACAGTCAAACATAAAAAAATATGCTGACTAGTAACAAGGTAATTAGTCATCCAAATGTTCCAGAACTGTCATAAGGGGGAAAGAAATAGTGATCTCAAGTTACTTCAGCTGCTGTTCGTATCAGCTCGAGTACGAGTATGAAGTTAAACTATTTCGTATGCTCTGCACATGAAAATGGAGAAGGAAAGTGATGAGCTCTTTATATGCCCCTTTCCAAATAAATTTGGAGAAGAGCTTAGGAGGTTAAGCAGGTCCCAGGTGGTTTCTGCTTCTGAAATAGCCTATTGATGCTTTATTTTTCCCTTTAGATTTTCCACTACATTAAACTTTTTAAACTACCAAATCTTTCTTTTTAGAGGGGAATGGAATGAAAAGATGCCTTACATGATTTATTGCAAATTCAGAGGGAAATACTCCGCTTGTAAATAGCTCTAAAAAAATAGCATCATCAATTTAAATGTTGACATATTTAATGCTAAAGGGTCATGCTTTCCCAAAATTTCCATTCAAGTAAGCTGGATTCAGTGGGAACTGATTGTTGTGGGTACTGGTGCATCCTGGTAGTTAGCCTGTCTCTTGGCTTAATTTTGTGATTTTTAGTGGAACAGACACCTAACTGTTTTTGAGAGTTGAATTGGTTTCACTCCATATTCCCACTGCAGGCTCTTGCATTGCAGCAGTCCTTCCTCTCCCACATCCTCAAGAATACCATGTAGGCACCTGGGACCAAAATCTCAGCAAACCCTACCAATGCCTTAAGGCACATGGATGCCAGGGTACTTAGAAGAAACATCCAAGAGTGGCCTCTGGAAGGATCTTGATCCTTATCTTGTCCTCAGCTCCAGCTTTGTGCTTGGTTTTGTATTGTATTCCCAGGTCTTCAACAGTTAAAGCATCAAAACCTTTAGAGTTCTTATCATGAGCATGGACTGCATTTATACTGAAGAAAAATACATTGTTTTGATTGTTTTATGTTGTTTTTATATATTTTTTATTCTAAATTTCATTTTTATTCAGGGAATTTTTTGTCATTAAACTCGGTGTTCTGGAAAAAAAAAAACAAAACAGCACTTCATTTAGAGAAAATATTCAGCCTATTTTTCTATCCTTCTGCTACTATTCAATATGAAAAGGATATTGTAAGTGCATATTCAGCTGACTATGCGGTTTGGCAGCAAGCGGACATTCAGTTGCCCTGCTCCGGCCCCAGAGTTTATTCAGGTCGTAAAAGAGACATGTAAGCATTTGAGTTAAGATTTATAGTTATATTAAATATATCAGAAGCTTTTTATACTTAATATAAAACACATTCCAGCAGCTCAATATCACTTTATTCCACAATACAGTTGATATTAGACAAGTTGCCTCCTGTAATTATCAATATTAATAGCATTAAGAATAAAAGAAAGTGAGTTAAATGTCAGCGTGGTAGATGTAAGCAGGACTTTACAGTACACACCATTTTGAAATATTGCATGTCATGAAATTTGTACTTAATATTTTTTTAATTTACTAATTAAGCAATAACCCAACAAAATAAAGGACATCCTCACGTAAAAACGAAGCATGAGTCAGACTTCATTATAAATTCAATAAAGAGCTTGCCTTAAGAGTTTAATTTAAATTCCACAAAAGATTCAACACAATCCTGGCCCAACAGGAGGACAAGTTCTTTCAGACACATGTTAGGAGAAAGAATGGCCCATGATTTGGGCAGCTCCCTCCAACACCTCACAGTGACACTTGTAAAACTTTAACCAGTGCTACCTGGAGATACACTCTTTTCCAAAGGTGCTATGTGTAGCTTAGGCAGGAAATTTTACATGTATGTCTTCAAACTACCTTCAATTTGCTAATTTGGAAATGTTGTTTTTATCCCACCTTCTTCAAATTACAATTTTATAGGGCATTTATTTTAAGATTACCTATTTCCTTCTCTTGCAAATAGACAGTCACTCTAAGACTTTGCATGTACATAACTTACCGCTGCTGCCCAAAGCTATTGCAAGACTGAACTAGGATAAGACCATGGGTTTAAAACAGTATGTAGTATCCCTGGAGAATTTAAGGTGTGAAATACGCCATTAGTGCTTATTTTTCTCTACAGTCTTTTCCATCTATGTATGGATTAAACTAACATTATCTAAATGTATGCAGTCCCTATATTGGCAGTTAGGTGATCCTACTTTTGTCTGACGTTAATTGCTTATAAAGGTGAACAAAGGAAGAAAGGGAATCCACTTCTATCTATGACCCTGACCTCAGCTGAGAACTCAAGCATTTTCTATTAATAATAAAAAAAACTCTGGTAAATCCTCATCTATTTCTTTTTTAAGCTTGAAACATTACTTCTTTTATTTCCACCAACCAGATGTACAATTCATGTTGCATTTAATAGCAAATCTTGCCAATCAAGACACTTTTTCTAAAATAATAACACAAATGTATTTCCTATCTCTAGGATAAATCCTTCCCAGGAGTCCCTCCTGTATTCACTGATTCACACCCTTACTAACAATACTCTTGCAACAATTGCTTTGATGCTGGAAATTCCTGTCACCTTCATTTTATAAAAATCTAGATAGAGTCAGGCTTTGAACAGAATTAAAACAGTAAGATTAAATTGAATGACATGTAAGGCTCCAGCATATCTATACAAGGAGCACACTGTGAAGAAAATATTTGAATGTCACTTTCCCTGGGAAGCCTGACTTAGTGAGGGGCAACCCTGTCCACCGCAAGGAACTGGAACTGGATGGATTTCAATAACCCTTCCAAATCAAGTCATTCTATGATTCTACAAAGATAGACTTGCCTTTCTTTTTTTTTTCATTTTTTTTTCTTTTTTTTTTTTTTCTCTTTAAAATGAATTAAAAGAGCCAAAGATGTGACTCACACTATTTATGGAAGTAATTTTATGCCTTTTGCACACCGGAGATGTGCAAACAGAATATTTATTTTTTGCTTTCTTACAATTTTATTAGCCTAGTTTTTATCGTAATACAGTACAGAACTGAAAAGTCTGCACTTCAGTGTTTTAAAACAGTTCATCTATGGCAGAGAAATGCAGAGTGATGCAAGTGGAGAACCTACTGGAATTTCCAAATCCCTTATGGTAAGTGGAGGTGATCCAGCACGAGCTCCTGAGGCTGGTATCGATTGGTCCTCAGTGGGACCAATCTGCTGCTCGCTCAGCTTCCATTCCTAGCTCAAGTAAGTTAGTGGCCCCAGACAGCTCCCAAAGGATGCCTGCCTCATTACTCACCTTTCTACGTCTGTGTTTTCCAACCTGGGCTGGAGTGGCTCTGTGCCATTCTCAGATCCTAAATAACACAATTGTGTGGCTGTAAAGCCCAAGTGACGAATCCTGCTCCCACTCCTGACTCTCCACTGTGATATTATTATTATTGCCCATCCTTACTACTGCAGTTGAAGTGCAAGGCAAGATAATAATCATTTGTGATTATTGTATAAAATTTATGGGAAGATATATTTTTTTTTTTACAAAATACTACAATCTTACATAAATGGTGCATGTGTGATGTGGTAGTTCTAGCTACTAACCTCTTGGTGGCAGAATGAAGTCTATAAACGTAACACTGAGAAATCGAAGGGCCACAGTAACTTAAGTCACGTTTACCTTCGGATCTATTTGAAACATCTTTATAAGAAAGATAAGTGGTAACAGCAAAAATGCTGCCTTGGGACTAGACCTCATTGCAAACAGCTCTGCGTATTACATTTGGTATGACTGCTGATAGTGAAAATCTGCAGAAACTATTGCTAACAGATTTGCTTCCCTTCCACATTTCCACCACTTCTCAGAAGAGTAATTACCTAAAGGACAATAAAATAAAGTTAAACAAAATAAAATAAAACAGAGATAATTTGTAGTTTTACTTCATAAACAACCTACTGCCTTCAGATGTGTATCTGGCTGCTTCTGGCTTCTGTGGATCCTTTGCAAGTGTGTGTTTGCCAGATACCATCTGGGCCATCATAAATCACTGAACCAACTCAAGGAACTCCAGAGTGAAAGCATAAGCTGCTAGAATTTGAGTTAACAGGATGATTGTCATCTGCTATAGAGTACAAAGCCTCTTTCACATGTTCTGGAAGCTTCTCCCCTCTCTGGAAAACAGAGCAGGTAAACCATAAGGCAAAACTTGACTGTGCAGCTTCTAAAATAAGGAACTTTACAGTTATATATATATATATATATATATATATATATATATATATATATATATATATTTTATCTGAGTTACTTCATCTGTTTATCATCATATCTCACTGATATTTCAGTCAGTTAGTAAATACCCCTTTGTGTAGCTAGTTCTACCAGTTTTGCTCTAATGATAACTTTAGTGGAAACTAGGAAATAAGAAACTAGGAAAAGTAGGTAATAAAGCCACAAGGAGACAAGAATCATCATTATCAGTCAAATGAAAAATGGAAAAGAACAAGCAAGGAATTGTGAAAATTTGCAGCTTAGAAATTTCTACAGCTTTCCTGCTGGAAGAAAGGAAGAAAGGAAGTTTGGATTCATTAGAGGAGATTGAGAAAAGGTTCACCTTTCAAGGAAGATGAATAAAATAAGTATTAAAATTCAACAATGTCTGTTGGAGGCAGTGACAAAAATATGTACTTCTAGAATATATACGTATATATATATGTGTATAAAAACAAAACAAAAAAGCAAACAAAAATCAACAAAAATATGGCTAGTTTATTTACCTGTTCAATTAAAAGGCATTTCCAGCCCAGGCTAAAACAGTATTTAATAGACTGAATTCAAGGCAATGGACCCCAGAGCCTGTGCTCCATGGACATACAAAGTAACTGATGGTCTGAACAAGATCCATCATTGTTTGCTCCATCCTTTTCCACGTGCTGTGCTCACCTGTCCCTGTTTCCTGCTCTGAGGCATAGAAAAGGAGCTGTTTGAGATACAGACCTGCTGCAGCTGAAAAAAACAAAAAAAAAAAAAAGGGCAAAAAAAAAAAAAAAAAGGGCAAAATCAAAAACTGTCAGGATTCTTCTTATCATAAAAACCTGCATTTAGACTTAAGAAGCAATAAGCCTCTGCCTAGTCTGCCAGATTTGAAGTTACAGAACTGAAGCAAGGATGAGGCAAAATAAGAGAAATTTCTCCAGTGTTTCTCTAGGTATGTCTCATTTCAGGCTGTTTGAAGAAAGAAGGTATATTGATGAATTCAGTCTGTGGCCAGCTCTCTCCTGCTCTCCTGTATTCTAAATCTGACAGTGTATCTCTCCACAACTACTAAATTGGAAGCAGCCAATTGCTGCAAAAATGAGCTGTAATCGGAACCCTTACACAGTGAGAGTATAACACTGTGATAGTATAACACTGTGATAGTATAACACTGTGATAGTTTGAGCTGAGCAAAATTGCTGCTGCCCCAGAGACCAGGATGAGATATGAAGGCTCCTTTATTCATCTTCAAGAACAGATCCTGAAATTATGAATAAATTAATTAATTAAATTAAAAGTTACAACTGAGTGCTGGGTGGGATTTAAACCTTGAAGACTTCCCTCATCCTTGTTTGGCTCTGAGTTGGAATCTTGCCACTGTCATTCCATTGCATTACCTGTGATAGGCACAAACCTGCAGCTGATGAGCAGCTGTTCTTCCTTGACAATTAGCTAAGAACCTGTTATTGTAATCCAGCTGGCTATTTCTAGACTTTTCTCAAATGATTCTTTAAACACAGCTGCCTTACAGTCATGGTAAACATTCTTCACAAAGGCCAGTTTGCTCTGCAGGCCCAAAGGAATGTGACAGCTTGATATCTGGATAAACCTGGTCTCAGTTTCTGTTTCTGCAGAAAGTTGAAGTCTCTGGTGAGTGTTGGTAAACAAGCCCCGGGGACATTACTCAGTATGCTTCATAAACTGTTACTCTGCATCTTGTAATACAGAGCTGGATGTGACCAGAATGGAAGGAAGAAATGAACAAAACCAAAATCAAACAAACAAACAAAACAACCAGAAAACTATTTTACTATTTTGAAGATTCTGGAGATAAATAACAGTGCATAGATTAAACTGCTGCAGAGGAGCTACAGCTATCAGCTGTCACACATGGCCTGCTGTGGGTCATCTTGCAGCAGGACAAGTGACTGTAGCTGTTACTGGGCACAAGACCACTTTCCCAAACTTCACACACAGCTCTTAAAACCTTCCACGCAAGAACAGGAGAGGTGGGTGAGAGGGACACTGAGCAAAGATCTGTCAGGTACTCTTGATGTTGAATATGGAAAATAAAGTCAATTTATTTTTTGGTCCCTGGCAGATTAAGCCAGGTAGATTCAAGTTAGAGGTAGAACACATGAAAGTTGGTACCATTAACCGCTAGACAATTTTATTTAAAGAAGTGTTTAGTCCTCCATTGCATAGAGTTAGTGTCCCATTCCTGAAGGTGTTCAACGCCAGGCAGGATGGGGCCCTGGGCAGCTTGATTTGGTGGGGAGCAAGGGGGTAGGAAGTGGATGATTCTTAAAGTCCCTTCCAAACGAAGCCATTCTATCATTCTAAGATTCTTAGTACTTCAGTATCTCAATAAGTTAGGCTTGAGCTCTAGCTATGGTCCTGGAGTAAGCACTCCCTGGCACAATCCTGTGCTCTCTATCAAATCAATGAGGAGACAGGTCCTTTTGAACCAGATGATGCTTTCCTGGAAACTTCTGTTTGCTTTCGTGATGAGGAGAGAGTACAGAGAGTGCTGGAGTGTTGGAAAGGACTTAAGGTGAAGAGCTATTATCACTACTGCTATAAGACCAATTCCATCCTCGTGACTAAGACTGAATGAGAATTACTGCCAAGTAAGACACTACATGATGCACAAAAGTGCAATTAAGCCCAGAATGAGAATACTCATAACCTGGGCTTGACTGTGCAGGCACTGGGCAGTGTGTGGGAAATACAAGGTGTGCCAGCAGTTCCCAGTTCACTGACAGCTGGGCTCAGCAGGGATGACTGAGCTCTGACTGCAGCCAGAGCCATCATGCATTGCACCCTGAGGCATGGCACTACCAGGGCATGACATCACCAGGGCATGGCAGCAACACCAAGTTTCAGCACAGCAAGAAGCAGAGAGGCATTCCTCAGCCTTCTGGGGCACTCCCTGTTTGTACTCTGCAGACAAAGGTCCTCCCTTTCTCTGCATCCATTGTATTCAGTGGTTGCAGCCTGCAGCCAGTGGAAGCTGTCTCCAGAAATACTTCAATAATCTCTCAACAGATCAGCACTGATCAGCACTGTGGCTGAGAGGACAGGACTTCCAGACACTTGAATGCACTGTGGCCGGCTGGAAGGGATCATTTGTCCGCAAATCAGTGGGAAGTTTTTGGGTTTGTATCCTAGAAGACAGGCAACCATAGTGACCTGAAGGACAAGAACAGGAAATCAGATGAGATTTCTTAACTGCTTTGAGAGCAATCATTGCTGAGTGGATCTTGGGAAGGGTTGTGGGTCTTTTTCAGTATTGAAGGGCTGATAAGGTAAAAGGGAACTTCGGGGTCAGAGCCTGTTAGCAGGCAAATCCTCATTTAGCTGTGAGTAACCTCATTCAAGTGAAATGTTGGTACCAAAGGAAGAGGAAGAGCATGAAGTTAAAATGGTAAGCTTGGGACTGGCAGAAGGAAGGAAGGTGAAAAAAGAGAAACCAGTTCTCTCAGTGAGAGCAATGCTGTTACTTTTGAAGTATACTGATCTTGTTTCCCGAAGTCTGCTTTATGGCAGACAAGGCAATCTCTATCACCACCTGTACATGGAATTTACTTTCTTTCAACCACTTGCCACCAAGGGCAGGATGAATGGCAATGCCTGAATCTGTCATTCATGGGTTACCAGTTATTTTTATAACTGTGACTGATTCAAATGTACAGGGGAATGTTGGATATAACCCAGCACTGAGCCCAGGAGTGCCTTCGCTGCAAGCAGAGATGTGGAAAGAGAGAAAGGGAGAAAGAAACATTTGGTAGACGAATCCCTTCTGAACTGCAGAGCCTGCAGCCCTGTCAGGACCCAGCAGAAAGTGAGCTCTGTGTCTGCAACATCCACCCCAAATGCTGCAGATGAGTTTAATCACAGAGAGGCCTGGAACACTTTCCACATTGGAAACAACCAGTCTCTGTGACTGAAACAAAAGTGGAAAATTCCCAGCGCAGTTAAGCTTAGAGACCTTCATCCACCCCAACCGCCCAGCAAGTAAGGGTTATTCCAACCGCACATCAGGGCCACCATGTTTCAATCATCTTTCAAGGGGCTGCTGAGCTGCTTCTCTATTTGGGATGAGGATGCACATGTCGAGGGTGTGGTCGGCAGGCAGAAGATGAAGGCTGATGGTGAGATCTGCAGGAGCTCTGCAGGCCAGGGCATGCTGCAGTGCCTGCCTGTGCCTGGCAGCTGGGGCAAGGGAGACAGCTCATGCACAGAGAGCTGTCCCACACACAGAGATGTGTGTACTCCAACACAGAGACACACACAGATGTGTATACATACACACAGCAGCTCAGATTCCTTCACCTCTACCCCACCTGTCCCTGTGCACACACCACCATGTATTCTCTATTCTCTGCTTTCTCTGGGAAGAGCTGTCTACAATTCAGAAGTGCCTCACAAGGCAGGAGGTGACCTGTTAGTAAAATTTTAAATAACTTTTTGTAAATAGAGGCCTGTGGTTAGCAGTTTGGCTGTAACTCAGTGCTGGGACAGGCACCTTTCATTACTCTTCTGTTTCTTTCTCCCGTGGTGGTGCTTTCCCAGGGCTTGAGAACCAATAGCCACCACAGCTGGGGGCACATCTGCCTTCTGGGACAGCACCAGGGCCCACCCCGAGTCTTCTGGGACACCCCATTGCCAGCCACACAGATGGAGTGTTTCACTCTCAGTGAGCAGGATGGGGCGCAAGCTGCTCCAAATCGCTTAGTAGTTCTTAAGATCAACTCGGCAAGAGAATAAGCATAGGAACAGATAAGTCTCCTCTTCTCTGAAAAACAAAGATACGGGAACTCTTTTGCCTCCCCTTCCGGCAATCTGAGTAGCACGAAGACCGCGGGCCGTGGGCAGAGCCATTTTATCTCTCGCTCCAGGTGTTCCCGGGTCTCACGCAATGCAGATCCCTTTGCTGCCGTGCGATGTGTGGGAATTGCGCAGGAACGGTGCGTACCCCCCCATCACCCACACCTCGGCAAAACCGCACGACGGGGGCTGCACCCGCACCAGCGGGCAGGGAGGGCTGCGGGGCTCGGCGCGGAAAAAGTGCCCTGTAAGAACTGCTGCGGTGTCTCTCCTAACCCCCTCCCCGTCGGGCTCTAGTATTCACGGAGAGATGAATAACAGCTAGGCAGAAGCGGCTGCGTTTGATGCATTTTGCTTCTGACGCCACAGTCTTTAGAGGTGTCATTAGCAGCTTATTTCGGGAGTCCCAAACTAAACCAAGGCAAAAATAGTAGAACAAGAACAGGCGCGTTGTTTGCAAGCACGCGATCGGGAGCACGAGAGCAAGAGCTGGACCTCCTCATCCGCTCGCTTCGTGCATGTTCCATCCGATCACCGTCGCGGGGCTTTGGGCACCGAGCCACCTGCAGCTGTACCCCATGTACGTTCCTCGCTGCCACCGACCCGGGGCACCCCGTCTGCCCCAAACCTTCCCTTAGTCCAACAAGCCCTCGGATGTCTCTAGTATGCACAGTGCACATTTGTATATAATGCAGAACAATTTCAGTCGTAACGTTTCAGTTGTCTGTTAAAAATGACATTTCTGAAAGTCAAGCCAATGTTAATCTTTACTCTAAATCCGCACCAAATTTCCGTTGTAATGTCACCTCTTTTACATCGTTTCTCTGAGCAATATGCTCACATTTGTTTGAAATTGAGAAATTTGTTTGAGAATTTGTTGCCCATGAGTGCAGTAATAAGAAAGGAAGGTAAGAAGTTCAGAAGTTTTAAAGCATTTTTGTAGGAACTACTCACAGTTTTTAAGAAAGTTGTAGGCAAAACTATATAAAAAGTCGATCCCGATAACGTTTTTATTTTGTGTCAATCCGCAGCCCTCCAAACATCTGATGGTTGTTAATTTACGAGAACAATACGTTAACAATTCAAGTCTGTTGTTACCTATTTACCTATGATGATTTGATACTTCTGAATGACGTTCCTGTTCAGAACCTCGTAGTTATTTGCTCTCGCGCCTGTATTTGTCACGAGTGGGATTTATAATAGATTATTTGGTTTTTTTTCTTCTTTCTTTTAATGATCTCAACTACTCTTGGAGTTTAAGGGTAAATACAATAGGATAAGAGGGACACTTTATTCAAACGCCATGGCAGCCGTCATTGCCATGTCTTCATCCCACATCATGTGAACATAAAGAACAAGCAACAAACTCTTCGTGTACAAGGAAAATGTAAAGAACAACGGGATGGCGCTTCCTGCTCTTTTCTAAGTGACATTTCACCTATTGCTCTTATTGTAAGTGGAGAATGTCTGCACTGAAACGAAAGATGCTACATGCCTTGTGGCCTGACGTGAAGAAGTTGTCTACAGGACAAGAATGATGATGGGACGGCGCAAACATCACACGGATATTTACGATTCACTGCAACGAACGAAAGCAGACTGATCGATGCTCCTAATGGCAGAAAATCACTAATACAGGGCCGAGCCGACGCCCGAGTGCCCAGCACGGTGCTGTACGCCTCCCTCCGAGGACAGAAGGGGCCGCGGAAGGAGGTCTCGTCAGTGAACCCTGGGCTCAGAATCAGCCCGGTCTCTGGAAAGTGGGTGCATGGGAGGCTCCAACCTCACAGCGCGATGGGGAAAGCCAAGACGTCCCTCACCTGGCCCCAGCACATGGCTCGACCGTGTGTTGTTCGCGCTGCCTTTTTGGCATGAGTTAGGAGGGGCCGCGCCTAACAGCCGTTTCTGCATCGCTGGCAGCCCGGACAGAATAACCTGAGCTGGGCCAGGGCTGCCGCTTCCCGCAGCCCGCGGGCGGCAGACCGAAGCAGGCGATTCTCTCTCCTTCCCCCAGGCTCCGCCGCCGCACCCCGGCCTGTCCGCGTCCTTCCCCGGCCTCCTCGGGCACCCTGCGGGACGTGCGGCGACTGCAGCTTGCACAAAAGGACTCCAATTGTGTTGGGCAGGGAGAGAACGCCGCAGTCAAACACTGGTTTCTCCCTTTGAAATAGCCTTTTTCTCTTCCAAATACGTGTAGTTAAAGCACTACTTTGCATCACAAGTAGGGACGCTGTAAATGCATGTGGTGGCTTTCAGACTCTCCGTTATTACAGTACAACTGCAGGAGAAAAATTATTTTGCAAACGAAATCGGGACGGGTGGCTGCGAAACCCGGACACGGCCTGTGCCACTGCGGGGTTCGCTGTTCGGCAACGACATCGGCCCCTCTCTGCTCCCCGGGGCTGCGGCGGGCACTGGGCTAGGACTCGGTTGCAGCTCCGGACGCGCTGTGCACACGCATCGCTGTGTCACCGCCCAAACTTCAAGCAGCGAGAAGATAATTTTTTTTACTTCGCTAAAAAACGGCAACCGAGGTAAGCTCTACTCTCGATTATGCCCTTGCTACTTCACGCCGCGAATGGCTGGTTGCCCCCGGCTCTAATCATGCTGCCAGCCCTTTGTGGGGGGCGCGGAGCGGAGCTGTTCCCACCTCGGAGAGCCGTCGGGTGCAGCTGCAAACCCACAGAGGGAAAAGACAAGGGGAGCTCGGCTGCCTCCCATGTCCGCATTACGATTAATTACTTATTATTATTTCTCACAATGAAATTAAACTCTCAGAGCTGTAACGATAGAGTTTTCTCTACGCTTTGTAATATTAAAACGACCATAAATGTAACCAGTGTAAGTCATTACACTAATAACCAGTGTAAGTCATAAGGGTTTATTTCTTCCACAAACCTGCTCGCGTTTCTCACCCTGTCAGCAAAACGGAGCTGCGGGGTTTGTATCTACGCACCGACTGCGTGCACACCTCGGCTCGCTCAGTGGTGTCTCCTGTCCAAAGCCAGAGGGCATCAACAACATGCGCTGCATAAATGGATGTACAGTATTGACGATGAATATGAATACACGAATACGAATACAAACGGTACGAAGATATACGTACATGCATTTTGGATAAGGGGTGCGGGATCTAGAAACTTTTAAAGGAAAAGCAGGCAGAGAAAAGGGTGCACGTATAAAATCAATGAGAAACGATCGCCAACGCAGTAAGTCTCGAGGACAAACATCTGCACTGTCGCTGTAACCGAAGGACGAGCGGGACCCCCTCCGTCCCCGGGGGAAAAACAACCACAACCTGTGACAAAGAGACCCGGCCCGGCTCCAGCACCCCCCGGGAGGCCGCTACGAGGGCAGCCCGGCTCCCAGCCGGGGCCTCCTCCGCTGAAGCCGCGAGGGGAGGGGTCATTATTTTTCCCCAGGAATTTCTGAGGAATTCGTTATAAATATTCGGGAGAAAGTAGAGCTCCCAAAGGTGCGCTGGAGACTGAGGCTGAGCGGCAGTTGGCTCGGAGCTGCTCTCGTAAAACGCAGCCAGCATATAGATGGGCATTGATTGGGGACACTGCACTAGTAAAGCCCCCGTGCTGCCTGGAGGTGCGCTGGGCTCTGGTGGGGCGGGAGGCTGCGGTCACTTTGCGCGACCCTCTGCATCCTCCGGATGGTGCGGTGTGAGAGGCTCCGCCGGCAGCGGCCTCCTTCCCCGTCCCGATCCCCGTCCACCCGCCTGGCACAACGGGCGGCCGCGTGTCCGCACACACGGGCACAGCGGTGCTACGTGAGAAGCTCCGTAAAGGCTGCGAAGGAAAACAGCGTTGGAAGCCGGTATTTCTCCTTTCCGACCCGAAGCAAACTCGAGAACGCGAGTGTTCCTGTAGGTGGCACTGGTACGAGGTGTTGTGGAAGCGAAGGAGAGATGGAGAAAATTGCCCAGGAATTCCCAATTGGTTCCTATAATTTGATGCAGAACAATAGAGGCATTTTTTTCATTTACTCAAAATTCATGTAACATGTAACAAATGAAAACCCGATTGCTCGATTAGAACAAAATATGCTTTTAAAATCTGTCCCTCTGTAGCTTTATGGCCTTGTACACGAGGATTGTCTGTTTCCCTCTGTGTCATTAAACAAATCCTAGCGCAAAGAGAAATTAACTCCGCACCGCTCCTTCGAGTCAAATGTTTGCACCAGGAAAGCCCTAATGAGACACTGTCTGGTTTCCAGAGGGGCTGCTAAGAACAAGTGGCGGCAAAGTTATTAAACCTGCCCCAGTTACACACACATCATTAAGCCCCCCCCCCTCCCAGTCCCCCCAGCGTCTCTCCCAACACAGAAGCACAGAGCGGGAGCAGGGCGGTGGCCGGGTCGGGGCCGGGGGGACGCACCCCTGACCGAGAGGGATCTGCCGGCTGGAGGAGGGGTCGGGCAACCCCCGATAGGGGCAGCGGAAAGGCCTCCGACTCGTCGCCGAGTCGGCACCACTGCGGTTTTTTTTTTCTTTTTTTTTTTTCACCTGTCCCTGTGTCCTCGGTGTGTTGCAGCGCGGTGCGACCCGCACCGCCTTCACCGAGGGGGACCTGCCATGGACTGAGGCGGAGCCGTGTCTGTCGGTCGGAGGCTATCTGTGTCGTCTGTTCCCCCATGCTGCCGGGAGAGAGCCCCTCGGCCGTTCCCTACGCGTTGACTCGGTGCTCCCCCGCTCCCTCCCTCCCCGAAGGGGTTTCGCAGGGTGCCGTGTCCCAGCTTGGCAGCGCGGCTCTCGCTTTCACTGCTTTCACTGCTGTCACCTCTAGTTTCCCTTCAGATCCGGGGCTCCGTCACCGCCACAGTGACCCCGGGACCAACTTCGGTTTACCCTCATTGCTTCGTAAGGCTGTAAAAGAAGGTTACATTTGCTGCAACTGCCGGAAAAAAAGATGTTAAACAAGATTCCCTCCCGTTAAACTCCCATTCTCTGACTCGTCCTCGATGTAAATGAATTCCTTAACACTGAAACCACACACACTTGGCACTGCGCGACTGCTCCTAAAGCGCACTTGGGAACAGAACAGAACGAAAAATTGTTGTTTCCTGGGCGATCCGGCGCTGTTACAGGTATTCCTGTGCATGTGTGAACATTTTATTCATTGACGCGATGTCCGAATATCTCCTGGGTGGCCGTTCTCACACCCGTACAGCCACGTTAGCTGAGCACTGAGATACGTGTGTCGCATTCAGCGCCGTACTGTAAGACAGCGCACAGCAGCGACAGAGGCGATATCTGCAGACGAGAAATTCTTAACATGGACGCGGCACACAAAGGCCGCTCCATTCCTCTCCTTGAATGCCCCTCAGAAAGTGAGAGCGGTGCCAGCAGAGCTCTCCCCGCTGCATAGCCGGGGCCGGGGCTCGGGCAGTCCCTGCGGCAGTCGCACCGCGTACGCGAGGCTCTGAGCTCCGCCGCGGTAGCCCCGCACCTTCCCGCGCCTCCTACCGCGGTGCGGCTGCCGGGTTCAACCTCTCGAAAAGGTTCTGGGGGTTCTGCTCACAGAGCGTGTGCTGCGTGAGCATCCTTCTGCTCCTCACTAGCTACTTCCGAGGTGAGAACGGCCGGGAGCCCGTTACCCCCGCCGAAAGAGTTTCTGGGCAGCCCCCGAAGGTCCGGTCGTTTCCCCCCCGGCCCGGCCCGAGGAAAGGCCAGAGGAAGCCCTCAAAGCCAGGAGCTGCCCTCGGACCCCCACGCTGGGCTCTAGGAGCACTCCCCACCACCTTGAGGCTCCCACGCATGGGAGTGGGGCTGCCCACTGGAACCTGAGGTCTCCGCCTTTCCCCTGCTTCGCATTTTGGGGACGCTGGGCTTTACAAAGGTGCCACCCCTACTCCATTAGGTGAGCCCCTGCCCGGCCAGGCGTACTCCCCCCCCCGTGCTGTAGCATTCTCGTCCCCACGCTCCTTGCTAAGTGCCACTTTTCCCCTTCAATTCTTCAATTATTTCCTACCTGAAAAAAATTAATCTTTTTGCCAGGCGGGTCACAAGCGATCAACAGGCTGTTGTATATTACAATGTTTTCATATTCCTCTCGGCTCCCCCTGCCCTCTACCGACTCACTGTAGATGTGACCTTTGGTATTTCAGCCCACACTCAGCAGTTGAATGGAAACAAGTTGAGCACGTTCACTTCTGATAAACATTATCCTTAAACCACTGGAGACCCGAGCAGAGTAAACGAGCTTTTCCGACAGGACCACATCAGGAACACACATTGAGAAAGGGAAAGAAACCAAATATCCCGGAGATCAGAGGCGGGGTGGAGGGGTGGGAGAGGAAAGGAGGGGAACAGACAGGTTGGAAGACACTAGGGGGGAGGGGGAGTGAAAGAAAAGGACACAGTTGTGAACACAATGGGCGCAGATGGGTGAGAAAGAGAGTGAGCGAACGGCGCGGGATCACATCCGAGCACAAACGAGCGACCCTCAGGGACACAGAGTCCGGGAGCCGCGGGGCCGGGCTGAAACCAAGAGGATGCGTGGAGCTCGGCCTCGGCTTCACACCGTCGGGCGCTGGGAGGGGGCGGCGGGAGGTGATGGGGCCAGGGCCGGGCGGCAGCGGCGAGGGAGCGGCCGGAGCTCCCGGCGGCTGTTTTTCGGGGAGGGCATGATGCTAATGCAGCTCGGCAGGCTCACGAACAAGCACTGCTCTCCTTTGTTTAATTAAGTAATTAATTTAATTAAATTTTGGATCCGTGTCCCGCTAATTCAGTGTCTCCTGCCCTAAAACCAGCCGCGGCGGGTCAGGTCACCGCGCCGAGGAGAGCTCTGGCTGCAGCGAATGAAGAACGCAATCGCTTTCAGGCGGTTGAATTGGTTGTGTGCGTGTGTCAGTGCGGGGGGACCCCCTCGGCAAAGGTGATGGATCTGGCTTTTGGAAGCGCACCATTTACTCATGTGGTGTTCCGAAGATGCCGTTCGTGTTCCTGAAACAAACACAGAACTGCCGTAGGAAATGGTTGAGTTGAATACCCGACGAGTGAACAGCGGATATTCCGAACAAACGTGGAGAGGTGCGAAATAACCGCGGTCATCTTTTTTCCTCCACAAAACGTATGCAACGCACCACGAATTTCTGAGAGATCCCTATAGCATCCGCCCTGTTTCTGACCGTGAGATATGCGAAGGCTCTGCAAACTAGCTCGATTTTTTTTTTTTTTAAACATTTAAAGTCTCTTACAAGTATTTCACATAACAAAGAGCGTTCATACGCACCAGAGACGTCAGATCCATATTTCACCCGCCGATATTCCGTGCACTGCCGTCACCGTATTATTCCCGTTCAGGTTTTACTCCCTTTATAGGATCTGGGTCTTTGGGAGTCTATGAAAACAAACAAACAAAATCACTCAGAGAAAAAAAGTTTAAAAAATTACGGTATTTTCTTGGTCGAGGCTGAGAAGCCCGTCATTTGCGACAGACGTTGGATGCGTGAGAGAAGCACACAGGGGGGGACCAGAGCACCCACTGCCAAACCAAACACGCCGTGACCCACGCACGCTTTAATTCCTACCAGCTTGTTTTTCTTTTAACTGTTAATACGAAGCATTGTCTTTCATAAAGTTGGAAAGGGCTGCAGGACGAGCAGTTCAGCGCAATGTATCTTTTGGCTCGTCGATTAAATCAAAACGCGGGGAGATACCCCGGCTCGTCTCGTCCCCAGGCTGCAGCTGAATTCCCGACAGCTTCGTGGCTTCCACAAAAGATAACGTAACCGCCGCCTTTTGCCACCCTCTCCTGCACCACCCTTGAAATGTTCAGTAGTCAAAAAGTGCTTTACTGTAAAGAGGGCTGAAAACAAAGCCCTACTCTGCCAAATCAGCAGAGCAAAGACAAGAGAGCCGTGTGCGTTCCCAGGCACCGTCCGGTTTCCACCCGACCGCTCTCTGGGGCGGGGGGGTCCGCGGTGCGCCGGGCCTGGCCCCGACGCCCCTCACAGCGGTGCCCAGCACAGCGCCGGCTCCGCTCTCTAATTGCGCTAATTTCTCTTTGCGTGCGGCTTACCGCCTGGCAGGTATTACGCGGGAGTTGCTGTTGTGGTAGGGACCAGGTGCTGAGCACGTCCGCGAGAGGCAGCGGAAGGGCCGCCGGTCCCGCGCTGTCCGTCATCTCCTGCGGCCACTGGCGGGGCTGCAGGGCCGCCGGGCCGCCCCCGGGGGCGGGCTCGGGAGCGGGGGGCTGCGGCTCCCAGCCCAGCCCGGCCCTGCCCACGTTGCCCTGAGGTTGAAATGCAGAACTCAAGGCTCTCTCGCCGGGAAGTAGATTTCCTCGTAGTCCTTTTTTCCTCGCCCCCCTGCTATCTCCTCGGCGGCAAGCAGGGAGCCCGACGGGCGAGTGCGGTTGGGGTAGCAGGAGGTCGGGAGTTGAGGGCTGCGGTGGGGATTTAGAACGGCCCCGGAGGTGTCCCACTCGGAGGAATGGGTGAGTGCTGGGATCTGCGGGGGGCTGTCAACAGAGAGGGAGCCCCGTGCCCATGCCGTCATGTGCCACCGCGGCTCCTTATTGACTTTACTCGTGTTTCTACACGTCGGGACAGCGCGCCGAGGGGTAGAGCGGGGAGGAGGAAAAGCTAATGACTGCTCGGTTTATTATTAATGTTATTATGCGACTGTGAGGCAGGATCGCAGCAGAGTGGATGCCCGCAGCCTGTGGCAAGTTGTATATTATTCCTGACACCGATCGGAGCAGTTAACGTTTTAGCACGTTTGTTTTACAGCCGGCTGTAATCGTGCTGGTAGGCGCGAGCGGCCCCAGAACTGCTCCGTACAACGCGGGGCGCGGGCGGTGCTGCAGGAGCAGCTCTGCCACCGCCTCTCCCTGATTTGAAAGAATTTCCTCAACTACTTTTCCTTCCTCCCCCTCCCCCACGTCTCTGAAAAATTTTTCTTTTCTCTTTCTTTTCTTTTTCTTTTCTTCGTATTCCTCTTCCTGTGACAACAGAGCTGAACTTTCTGTCAGGGCGATCTCATTTTTTCATCTCTGGAATGTGCTTTCTTGGAATATGCTCAGTGCACGGTCCGGAGAAATCCTACATTTGTTGCCACGGTTTTTTTCTGGTGCTTTTCTTCTTCTTCTTGTTTCTTCTTCTTCTTCTTTTCTCGCTTTTTTCTTTCTTTCTTTTTTTTTTTCTTTCTTTTTCTTTCTTTCTTTCTTTTTTCTTTCTTTCTTTCTTTTTTTTTTTTTTTTTCTTTCTTTTTAATTTCGGTGATATTCCACTATTTAGGAACACCGTGTCAGGGCGGACCTCGTGCAGTGGCATCGGCTCGCAGATGCCCTCCCGAGTACCGCGCAGTGTCCGACGGCCGTGTGTGTGCTTGCTTGCAGAACCCGCCTTCGGGGAGGTGAACCAGCTCGGGGGGGTTTTCGTCAACGGGAGGCCTCTGCCCAACGCCATCCGGCTACGGATTGTGGAACTGGCGCAGCTGGGGATCAGGCCGTGCGACATCAGCCGCCAGCTCCGCGTTTCCCACGGCTGTGTCAGCAAAATCCTGGCTCGCTACAACGAGACCGGCTCCATCCTACCGGGGGCTATCGGAGGCAGCAAGCCGCGAGTCACCACCCCCACAGTGGTTAAACATATCCGGACCTACAAACAAAGGGATCCGGGCATCTTCGCCTGGGAGATCCGGGATCGCCTGCTGGCCGACGGCGTGTGCGACAAGTACAATGTACCGTCGGTCAGCTCCATCAGCCGCATCCTCCGCAACAAGATTGGGAACCTGTCCCAGCAGGGCCACTATGAGTCCTACAAGCAGCACCAGCCACCCCCGCAGCCCACCTTGCCCTACAACCACATCTACTCCTACCCCAGCCCCATCGCTGCCGCGGGAGCAAAGGTGCCCACGCCGCCAGGAGTGCCTGCTATTCCTGGCACCATGGCCATGCCCCGCACCTGGCCCTCATCCCACTCGGTGACGGACATCCTGGGCATCCGCTCCATCACGGACCAAGGTGAGGAGGGGGCCCGAGGGTCGCGAGCTCCGCGGCGCCCCAACTCGAGCCGAGCACTGAGCTTTGGTGGGATGTGCCCTGTGATTCGGATACAGCCAAGGTCCAGGTGCTGCGGGCGTGATGGCAAACATCGACCGTCCCTGGTGGCACCAGGGCCGAGCTGTATCAAACGCGACAGCAGGGAGCGGCCCGGGCTGCGCTCGGTGCCGTTGCCGGTGCGGCTGAGGCGTTCGCTGCCTCCGTCGGGCCATAGGCGCCACCTCGGCATTACCGAGCAGTCCGTTCTCTCTGCTTTTCGCAATCAGGCCAAATGCTCTCAGTCAGGAAGTTCAAATGTCACCTAATTGCCTTAATTCTGATGCTGTATTTTCCTTCGAAGCGGTGGTCCGGGAAAACGAAACCCCCAAGGTTTGCTCCCTGTATCCCTTCCACCTTCTTTCTGTTTTTCCGTCTGGGAACCGCACCGCGTTCCCCGGCTATTCAGTGCGCTTTGCCGCCGAGAAAGGGACATTTTTTCCATGTCGGTTGGTGCCAGGCGGCGGCTGTAGTTCCAGCAACAGTCGGGAAGAACCACCGCCTCCAGCGCTCCCCGCGTCCCACTCTGCCCTCCCAGTGAGCGGACGGGGGAGGGAGGGGGATTTTTGCTCTCATTGCATTTCTTAACGGTGGCAGTCCGCTTCCAGAAGCACTTCTAATGCGAAGTGATCCTTCATGCACTGCAGAGTAATTATCTTATACCGACTTTGAGAAAACAGGTTTTTTTTTTTTTTTTTTCCCAAGCAATGCATGTGCACACAACTCTTCTATTTAGAAGTACGCACGAATAGCGTTTTTGCACTTATTCGCCCTTTGCTTTACGAACTGCTTCCGTCCTCAGCGCTGTCACAAACAGATGTGTCTGAGTCGGCCGTAACAACATCCTCCTGGCAGCGCCTGCTCTGGGCCAGGGGGAGGTGATGCTGGCAGTAAGCATTACAAAAATGCATACTGTGTACTATCACACTCGAGTCAGAATTGTGTAGCGAGCCCTCATATTCCTGCCCACGCAGGTACAGGCCTCTGCCCTCACGGCCGCCTCTTGCCTCTTCCCGTTTCTCACTGCGGAGCCACACGCGTCTTTCCGCGGTGTAACCTTCCCCCCTCTCCCCCCCTCCTTCCCAGCGCCGTGCGGCCACTGCCGCCGATTGGGGCTGTTCGCCCTTGATTTATAGGATAAACTGACCTCGCTGACACGGAAAGGAAGCCCCTATTCATGGGAAAGTGTGAGATCAGCAGAAAAGGGCACTTACCGAGAGGGCTCAATTTCTCAAGCCAGCCCTAGGTTGGCTGCTCAGAGCCGCTCGTAGGGCGGGTGCGGCCCCGCATGCTGCTCCGCCGGGGGGGGCCGTGGGCGAACCATGGCGCCCGGGGACAGCCGCCTGCAGAGCGCACGCACAGCCCGGGTCTCCGTGCCGCGGCTGCTGCACGTAAAGGATAGGGCACTTTCCCCCTCTTTCCACCCTTTCCGTTTGTTTTTCTCTTATTTTCTTCCTTTTAAGATCTTTCCCTCGTTCTCTCAATCTCTCCCCCCCCCCCTTTTTTTTTTTTCTGTTTTCGTTCTTTCTTTCTTTCTTTTTTTTTTTTTTTCGTGGTTTGTTTACTTTTTCTTAGTTTTGGTCCTAAACGTATTTAGAACCCCGTGCGTTACGCGGCTGCTCCAGCTTTCCTTCTACTGCAGGCTGCTGTTTGTCCACAGCCACGCATAGGTGGCGATTCCTGTCAGTCTCTCTGGCACACTCCAGAGAGGCTAAGCACCGGGCCGAGTCAGCTCCGGGCCTTGGTGGCACGATGCTCTTCTAACCGGCTGCTCATAAGGATGGGAGGCACAGCCGCCTCTCCCTCCAGGGAGGATGCGGGGGCTCAGCGTTGTGCAGAGGGTGAGGGACGGCTGCCCCTTAAGTCTAACTCTAACCCTTTGCCCCCGTGTTTCCCACAGTGAGTGACACCTCTTCGTACCCCAGCCCCAAGGTGGAGGAGTGGAGCAGCCTGGGCCGGAGCAGCTTCCCCCCTGCAGCCCAGCACGCCGTGAATGGGCTGGAGAAGAGCTCCCTGGAACAGGAGGCCAAGTACAGCCAGGTAAAGGGAGAGGGCCGGCCGGGAGGAGGGGTGCGTGGGGCCTCCGAGCTTAGCCCTGGGGCTGTGGCCCCTTCCCGGGGCTGAGCTCCCGCTGTCGGCTCGGTGCTTTCCTTCGCTCTGTGCCCCTGCTGTTTTCGGCGCGTCCCACTGCCGCCCTGGTGGCTGCGCTGCGGGCTGTGCGCGGCGCTTGGGAGGTAGGGGAAGAATTCGAAAATGAGGTGTATCTGCTTCCTACGTGAAGCTTTTTTAACTGCTTAAGCAGACTGCGAACTGTCAATAATTTTATTACAACGCAATATAACTGCAACTTAACAAATCTCTGTGTAAATCTTTGTGCCTGCTAATCAAATCCTATGCCAGGGGAAAAGCTTTTAAAGAGTCAACTGTTGCTAGCTGGGCAGTGCAGGTTTCAGAAAAACACAACCAAAGAAAACCTGACTGTACTTCTTCCATCTAATGGAAAACATTTCAAAACATAAGACGGGCTTCTGAGACCCGTTGCCTTCTGTGATTCTGTTGTCATATTTGTAATGAATTCAAAGAATATTTTAAAGAAGTGTGCTTTTTTTTGTGTGCTCTTAGTGTGCTGCCCATCAAGGGCAGAGGTCTGGGACACGTGTTCTGAGTTTTGAGTCTGCTTTTGGACTCTGTGATTGGTTTGGTGCTGAGAGGAGCTGAATCAAACCCTTCTGAGCTGCTGAGTACAAATTGTGCAGCTACTTGTAGTGACCAAGGTAGAATGGGACACACCATAGTGAACGACCACTGTATTACATATTCTGCCTTGCAAAAATGTGATGCCCGTACTGGTCTTCTATTTGTTTTGCATTGTATTTTTTCTATTATCGTGTTATTATTTTGTTCATTGCATATTGTGAAAAATCTGCAGAGTGTTATAGCCATGATTGTGTAGATAAAGTCGGACTTAGAGTTAATATTTACTCTTCCACAATTTTATCAGGAAACAAATAACTGATTAGCAATCTTACTGAAAATTATGAAAATATCTTCTGCTGAGGCCAGCTGTGCCAGGGCTTCGTTGTCATAGGTGCCAGTGTGGGCCATTCATTGATTCTGCTGAAATAGCCACAGGATCAGGCTCAAGGAGAATACACCTATGAAATCTTATTTACCCCAATGGGACACTGAGGAACAATGCTATGTACATTGCATGATTTTCAGTGCTGGTGTTGGAAAATATTTTTATTTCCTTTTTTCACTCTTTCAGCATTTATACTTTCGTCTTCATAATATATTACTGCTCTATTGTCAATACCAGTTCTATTTTGAAGTTTTGTTCAATCTGAAAGATAATCTGATAAATGTAATCTAAAGATATTCACTATCTAAAAATGGAGAAAATTGCAATTAATAAAGTGGAATTCATTGATAAAAATATATTGTCCAGAGTTTAAAAGGATGGAAAATCTAAGAAGTATTTATCCAAAAGGTCATTTTCTGATCTTTGCTCACTGAAAGAAGGTACAGATGAGATTTCCCCCACTTTTTCCCTTTAATAATATGTATCAATGGGCTTTTTTGCACTACAGACCAGTCTGTTCATGCGGTGTTCAGCTTGCTTACCAGCAATTTCATTCATGTGTGCATTAGTTGGTTTGCATGTCACAAGTTCAGTACCTTGCTAATTCAGGATATATTTAAAGAAAACCAATGTCAAATAAGGATATAAAAGTGGGGTTTTTATACTTTATTTTTTGTGATTTCCTTTTTATTTATTTATATGTATTTTTTTTTTTGGCTAAATGTGCAAACTGAGCCAAAAATCTTGCTGCATGTAGAACTGCCTTAGCTGCCTGTTTGCTGAAGCTCAGTAAGTCTGGGCTGCTGTTCCATGGCAATTCGGTCTCAGCAAAATACATTCTTGGATCTTTACATGGTGGTTGTTGGTTTTTTTTTTCTTCTTTTTTTTTTTTTTTTAACACATGTATTGCTTTAGATGGAAACAAGTGAGCAGAGGACAGGAGAGAACATTGGCTCATTTATGCAGATCCAGCAATGAGGTAGCTGTAGTGGTGAGAAAGGGAGCAAGTGCAGAGGCAATTTTCATGCCAGAAGAATTACACTGCAATAGGCTCTCCGTTTGGACCTCAGGGTAAACGGAATTTTCATCTTCTCTGTGCAAAGCTCATTGCAAATGCTGGATCTTGCGAAGGCAGAAAGAGGATGTCCCCTGCAGAAGAGAGGTGACTGCTCTATAGTGCTTGCTCCAGTGTTATGCCCGTACAAACAAGACACTGAAGCATACAACAGGAGCAGAGCAACACAGAACCCAGTGCATTTGTTTCACTGAGGTCTTCCAGTTACATAAAAGGAGCAGAGAAAGGAGCAGAGGGAATGTGCTCTGAAGCACATTAATGAATAAACTTGTGGGACCTATATTGGATTCTGCTGTTCCTACCTAATATCAGCACTATATTTTAAGCATTGACAGCATTCATGATGCAGATTCAAGTGCCTGCAACTTGCAAAGAACTCCATAGCTACTGGGTGGGTGAAGGACTTCTTCCTCCCATCTCAGTCATGGAAGATAATATTTTACCTCTCAAGAAAGCCCTTGGATGTTCTCTCTGCATGAACAAGACTAGAAGAATTGAGCCTGAAGAACAGACTCATACTTTCAAACTATATTGATCTGCTCCCTCCTTCCAATGGATACCCATTTGTTTTATCACAGGGCACTGCAGCCTTGTGTTCTTGGGGGGCGCTCCCATTCAACTCATCCAGGGCTGATCCAAGAGTAGTGTGAGTGGTTGGTTGCATTTTACCCCTTACATACATATGAGTGTGAATTCTGTTTCAGAGAGGATTGGAGAAAAAAGGGAGGAAAACTTCAAATTTTGGCCTTGGCAATATGTAGTCCCACTTGTTTAACATGAAACTGAATGGCTGAATGTAGAACACTTTTCACTGTGTTTTTAATTTCCCGGTGTCACTGGGGTCTTTGAGATATTCTTTGGTGTTTGGGCTGGGGAGTTGGAGAACTGCCTGGAGAACTATCATTCTGCATCAAAACTGCATAGGGAGTCACAGCAATGCCTTGTGAAGTTTGTATTCACTTCTAATTACCTGATACCCCAAGTTACTGTCCTTGTGTAAGGAGCCACATTATATTTTCCCACTGCAGTATTTTTGCATATTTCTCTTATCATACAGCTTTGCAAAAAGTGCAATTGTGAACCTGAATTGTGAAACTGAAAAGGAAAATAGTGTTTTCTGAGAGCTTGACAGTTTCAGGTTGTAAAAGTTTTGTAAGGATCTCAGTTACATACCAGTATTCACACTGAGAGGCACTTTCATTGTGTGTTGGGGGTAAGGCTTCTATGTATAATCATATTACTAACACAAAGGATGAATATCCTGAGAACTTTTATGCATTAAACAGCTTACAGTAATGGCTGTAATAAGGAAAAAATACTGTCTGAAATCATTGGGATACAAATCTAATTGTACCCTGTATTTGAAGTGAAGTCATTTAATAAATATTCCTCATATTCCTAATTCAGTTTTCATCCATCTCACGCTTGTGCCTTTCTGGACTAATGTAAGGGATGTGTAAAGTGAAAAAACTGCAGCTGATATTTGCATGTGTATGAAAATACAGGAGGTCTGATGCATGCCTATCTGATCTGTTGAGATGCAAATAGCTTTGGAAACATATCTTTTTCAGAATTATTTTCTGAAATATGTGTGTATTGCAGGAAGCAGACAAGCATGCTGTCAAAGGGAGCTGATGCTCACTAAATGGAAAATGTTTGTAACTGGGATTCTGAGGGCAAGTGGTTGTTGTGAGTTTACTGGAGAAAAATGTGACCTGTTTGGAGGTCTGACTCCAAACCTAGCGGAGATGCTGAGAACACTCCTAGTTATGAGGGGCTTGTGAATGTGAGTTGGGCAGTCTTTCTCTGATATATTAGGTGGACCCCAAAGTAGCAAACCTTTCACCTTTGTCTCAACAAAACTTCCTCAGCTGTTCCCATTTTGACTTCTCAGCTCACTGGGATGACACTCCTTGTTCTGTTCTTTGGCTGCATTCTGATGAGGTAATCCTGATCTCCACATTGCTTGCAGCGTAAAAATGAAGGCTCCATTTTAGGGGCAAGTGATTGCAAATAATTGTAGGTGCAATTCTTGGCAATTATTTACACAGAAAATGTAAGCAATGTAAATAAATATTTAAGTTCCTGAATATTGACTGTGGATGAACAGTGAATGTGGTGGCAAAAGCATCTGTAATTGTTTTTATCTGCACTGCTTAGAACCTGCAACATATAGTTACTTCTTTGGGAGTGAGATGCAAACTTAACTTTAAATGACATGACCTTCCTACACAGATTTTTAATTGCAAAATTTCATTAGCAGATTGCTTATTTGGCATCTTATATTCTAAACCAGGACTCAGGGAACTGAACTCCTATTCCGGGACCATGCAAAATTCATTACGATAAAGGTTCAAACTACCAGCTCCCAAACCATACCCAGAGGACGGGATGCTGCTAAAGAGAGGGGCATTTTTGCTTCCTTACCATAGTACCTAACAGAATTGTAAGCAGATTTCCTGTCTGCAAGGGCTCAGACCTTGGCTTGGAGACTCTCCAGTTCTGTCTTGTCTCCAGACCAGTGCCTGTTATTGTAATACAATCACTAAGATGGCTTGTTCAAGGTCTAGGCATCCATGTCAATGCATGTTGTGGGTGAGGGGCATGAGCTGATCCCACTACATGCACCCGATTCCTTCCCAGGTGATCTGGATGGCACCCCATTCGAACCCCATTTGTGAGACCTGCCTCTTACTGGCCACCTGCTTCCACGGCCAAAACCCAGTGCCCTGCCCACCAACCCACATGGCTACAGGGCACTCCACCTGGATGAAACTAATAAAGAAAGTCAGAGAGGTGAGTGAATGGTACAATGATACTTGGACTGCACACTGAGCATCCTTTGCTCCAAAGGCCCCAAGCAGCCAGGAACTCCGCTGTGACTTAGAGGCCCACGGCCTGGAAGGCGAGAGTGGTGGGAGATGCCTGTCACAGCAAGGGAACAGTGTTGGGGCAAGGAGATCAAACAGGACTTGATCGTCAGTCTTCAGGTGCTTGCAGGAGAGTGAAAGGTAGATAAAGGCTGTACAGTTTGTTCATCTGTTGTGGCAGTTTGTCAGCTTTTAGGGATTGTGTATATGCCTAATCATAATGATGTCCATTCAGTGGGTTCTGATTTCACCCATCCTAACTTGCCAGCTTCTCAGTAATTGCCTCCACAGCATCAGGACTTGGTTAGACAAAGGGGACTGCAGTTTTGGTTTTCCCCAAAGAGGACAAAGTGAGGGTATGACCAGTTTGACCCCATATTTACCAACTTTTAACCAGCAAAAATCCCTTTGATGTCTCTGTGCTCGTAACATCTCTTCCCATCAACTTCAGTTTCATTTAAATAAAGCTATATTTAAATTACAATGTATTGTTACATATACTGTACAAAGAAGGCATTTTTTCATACAGATTTTTGCTAATACATCATAGTTTAAAACATCACTGTAGGAAGAACAAATGCCTATTCCATTCATTGTGTTTACTTGTCTAATGCCCATAATTGCCCTGCAAATCTCCAGATTTTGCCAAAATACTAGGGTGAATTACTGTGAGAATCTGTTTCAAAACAATGTGATCGTGTTGCTAGTTCTACTCCTGGGACTTTGTTCTCAAGGCATGACTTTTCCTGAGCTTCCCTTTTGTCTACTAAGGACAGTGTATCTCTCTAAAGGAAGTTCAAGTTTAATCTTTACAATTGAAATCAAACTTTGTACTCAGAGTAAATAGAATTGTGAAGCTTATTAAATAATAGAAAATAACCTAAGAGGCAACACGTTCATTGGAAAGGTGGTGAGTTCCATTTACACGTTTTTCCTAAAGTGGAGTGTGAATGGAAAACAACCATTCAGTGAACCTATAGCACTTGCACAATACTCAAATTTGGGAAATGTTTTAGGCTGACTTATTAGTATGTGCCTGATGCCTCCTATGTGATAGAAATAATTTCACAGTGAAAATCACCTAAAATAATTCTGTTCTGAGCAAGCATCTAAAATACTTGCTCACCCTTTTCCCTTGGAGAGTACTCCATTTTCCCTCAGTCCACCTTGTCTCAGCGTTTTTTCTCCCATCTCTCCTTCCCTCTGCTATTTTTGTAGCGTATTTCTCAGATCGTTTTTCCCTGTTTAAGTCTCTGTGAAAAAGGTTTTTTATTTTTTTTCTTTTGTTTCTGTTGTAGTTGGTTTTGGAAAAGATGTAAAATGACCATGACTCCTTTAGGAAAGCATTGGTGATGGTGTGTAAATTCCAGTTAATACTATTTCCAAAAAAATGTTTTTATTTCCCTGAAGAGGCTAAGATTCAAAATTTGATAGGAAAATATAATTAAGAGTGATTTTGATGCATGTCGTAGCTTCAGTTAAAACACTCAATTGATCCTATCTGATTTTCATGTTATTCAGTGCAGCTGGGGATGCCCACAAGTAAAGGAAGGAACTTTAAGTTAATAAAAAAACATATTAAGCACAGGGAATAGGATCTGCTCATTATTAAGCAGATGAACTTTATTTTAGAAGTAGCATGATTTGCTCATGTGGTATAGAGTAATGCAAGGACTACTGAATTTAATAACGGGGAAAACAGATGCAAAGATAAAAGCTTAAGTGTAAGAGAGATGGTATAGAATTGGATAACTGAGTACGTTTGCGATGTTGCAAAGCACTTGAGGCTGCATATTTTCTATTTTAACTGTGTTTTTTAATAGAATATCAGCATTGCTTTATACAACATAGAAAGAAAGAGATCCTGTAATTCCCAGCCTTGAAAGTTTTCTTCCTATTTTTCAAAGCCTAATGTTCTGGGAATCAACCCAGCTCAGCTGCAAGACAGACTGACTGCAAACATCTTACCCATGTGCTATTTTAGAAGCTCCTCAATTTCTGTGTATTACCTCTCCAGTTCTTATCGAAAATTAAGGCACATGTTTCAAAGTAGTATCCTACCTACAAAATGTTCCCACTTCAAGGCTTTTCAGACTTCAAAATCATTTAATGAAGATGTTTTCACTTTTCAGAATCTGTCCATTCTATTCTTCTGCTTCCATTAACAGAAAATGAAAGTGGAAACATATTCAGTAAAAGAAGGTCATCATATAAGAATATGGACATGGTCTAACATGAGCTATGAACATACTTTTGCACAAAAAATTTCCAATATAAGGAAAAGACAGCAAAAGTAGTTTGCAGGATCAGCTCTGACTGGGTTATCAATACATCTTGCCATCTTAGCAATTTTATTACATTTTTCTTCAAAAGTTTCTTAATACAAAGATAATAAATTGCATAAATGAAATCACTGCTCACTTCTGTAGTGTTTATTTTTTTGGTAACTCTGACTTACCTTTGTAGGACGTTAATTTTAGGGGGATGCTGATTTTGAATGAGTTCTTTTAGGACCATGTCATTTTTCTCATTGATGCTGATGTACTGAATAGCAGTTTCAAAATCTAGCTCTAATTTCATTAACGACAGTATGCACCAAAATATTTTATTTTAAAAGCTTAAAAGTAACATAGGTGTATTCTTACATTTTTAGGTAATGCTGTTTTCTAAAATGAGATTTCCATTGCATGCCTGCTGATGATGTTTTACTTTGAAAATTTGTTTACTCTTCCCTCGGGATCCCATGTGTTGCTCTGATGTTTAAATCACATTTAACCTCTAATTAAAAAGGGAGACTTAGCATATTTGCTTCCTTTATGCTTTCAGTTTGCACTGATTGCTCCTAGTCTCCCTATTATCACTTTTTTGACTGATGATGTGCACGTCACAAAGGACATCAGCTATCTTCTGGGTTTTTAAAGTCATCTGCTCTTCTGATTGAAGGATGAGATACTCAGCTCGGCTTCCTGCTATGCTTTTCGCTTGCTGTGGAAAAAAATGGCTCCTCCAGTAGCTACTTGTGCCTGTGTTTTCAGGACATTCAGGAATTCCAGGAATTGTTAAAGCTTTTTGTTTTGAGAAATGAACTGTGAGAGTGTCTGTGATGCTCTGTAGCCAAGGCCACTCTGTTTGCTGGGAGCTGCTGTTCACAACAATGTGCTCACACCTCCATGGAACTGTTTCATTTGCTTTTGGGGAAAGGCCCTGGGCTGGAGGATAAAAGCAGTTGCTGAGTTCACTGATCCAATGGCAGGGAGGCTTCCTTCCACCCAAGGAACTGTTAGAAACACAAAGCAGCAACCAGAAATGCATTCCTGAAGCAATGGCACGGGCAGAGCTTCTGCTGCTCTGACAATGGAGCTTGGGCTGAGTCATGTCCAAGCTCATCAGAGCTGTCAGATCAGCTAGTTTGGTCTTGAAGCCAGTGTAATTTCTCAAGAAATGCTTCCTAAGCATTTAGAATGCTTCCACAAAACAAATGCTTCATCTACATAATGCATTACCCCTACAAAAAAATACTGTAGCAGTTACATTACAATGGACAGACTCCAAACCATTGGAAACAATTACTTCAACATAAGAAGAATCATCTACATCCTTGTGGACAGAATCAACTGTCTACTTCAGAGTCAGACTGTGAAACTGATGTGGCATCCATCTCTCATTGGTACCATGTAAACTTGGAATCAGATTCTTTGCATGATTGCAATCAATAATAATTAACCTAAATGCAGATTTGCAGTTTTGAATGCTATTTCTGAGAAACTGCAGATAACTCTGCGTCATTTTTGGAAACACTTAGAAGCTACACATGAAGGGATCACATGGAGAGGATCTGATTTTGATACTCAAGAGAACATACATAGCAAGCAAAACACTCAGAAAGAAGAGCAGAAAAAGGGGTGAAATAAAACAGTATAGCTCAGTTACTGGATGTAAGTTGAATTTATGCCTGAAAGTGGAGTCTAGCTAGTGTTCTTCTGGTATTAACATGGCCGAGGCAGAAAAAAAAGTCACATTGCTTGTCTGACATGGATTAATTGGGAAGCCTGTGCAGAAATTTTGTGACCTGAAATGCAGGAAAGAAGAGGCCAAGGCTGAGCTGTATGGCGTGTTACACCAGCATAAGCTGCACAGCAGAAACTGAGTTGTGGATGGTGATCTTAGGTTTTCACTTGTAGGAATATAAACAGCTGATGGAAGTCATTTGTTCCAAAGACTATCCCCCACCTTATGTCCCAAATCCCAAACAGACCGAAAGCAATGCACCGTACTTAGAGTGTCTAAAACTACAAGTCCTTCTATAAAAACTAATGAGTCAACTCCTTCCCTGGTGAAAATGCACACAGCATCATCATTTTTTATCACATAAAGTGACACTTTAAGTCTCTGTGGCTTTGATTCCTCCTGGATAATCCTTTTACTTGTGCTGGCATGTATCATGGTAACTCAGTAGGACAGCACGAGACTGAACCTTACTCAGCTGTTGTTTGCAGGTACCCTTGTGAGAACACATTTCACTGAATTCACAAATCACATGTTCTAGGTTGACAACACAGCCCTGAAATTTGGAAGCAGTTATTCCATCAGTTGCTTCCAAACATCAGTAGAGGCAGCAGTGCAGAGAAATTGTTTCCCTCTGCTCTCTGTAGAAGCCAGCCAGTCAAGCAGGAGCTCTCATCATTGGCACAGGAGACGTTCTCCCTCAGTAAGAACTACATGTTAGTCTATTTGTTTTTAAATTGTTTCCCTTGAAAATCAATGGTTTGAATTAAGGAAAAAAATGTTTATAAAACTTAAAAACAAGGTTCAAGAGGCTCTTCATTTAAAACAAGTTCCAACAGCTTTAAAAATCCATAATAACCATGGGGTTCTCACACTCATAATTATGAATGTTTGGATTTTGGTGCTCACTTCCCCTGACTGAAATACTGCAGGATGAATTATTCATCCACTATGTAAAGGCTCATGGAAATTAATCCTCTCCACTTATTTTAAGTGAATGTCATGTTTGTAAAAAGTGCTGGATTGACAGACAAGATTCAACCCTTCTGATAACCTGCTCTATCTACAGCTGTTTAGCAGAAAAGTCCTTGTAGTTAAAATCATTGCATCAAGTCCCTCAGTGTTGAAAGTCAGAGATGAAAATCAGTGATTTCTTTCTGAGTGGCACAGTTTTAAGTCTGTAAGGTGAGGTTTCTTTTATCCCCTCAGCTTTGAATTGGGACTATAGGAGCTGCTTTGCAGCAAGGCACGATCTCCCACTGAAGCAGAACCCTGCTCTGTGTGGAAACTGCTCTGGCTCACCCCAGTGCTGCCTGCTTTTCTCAGACACCTATTGACATTCACATCACTCAGTCTTCAAATCTTGGTAGAACTGGCACTAAAATACAAGGGATTAATTTATTCAGTGAGGAAAAGACAAGAGCTTTCAAGTATCTGACAGGTCCCCAGAATTCCCTATATATCTGTCTCCATGTTCTGCACCGAATGTTTAGGGCAAGATCTTTCTCACATTCAAAACATTAGACAGCATGAAAACATCAGTTCTTGGCAGTAGGTTAAGAAAAGCATAATCCCCAGCACAGGATCAGGCAGGGCATGGGCCAGAGCGCCCTCCCAAAGGCTGTGGATGAGGCCACCCTGTTTCTGGTCAGAGGAAGCTGAGCTGTGGGGCTGTGTATGTACTATGCTGATCATCCTCAGTGTTGAAGAATTGGTCCCGGTCTATTTTATTTACATATATAGACATAGCCATCATTTCTAGAAACTTTTTTTTTTTTTTTTTCCTCTGGATGCAGAGTTTAGGTTTGTACATAGCAGGAAGTAATTTCTTGAGGGCTGGAAGTTACCTTTCCCACCAACAGACTCTTGGCCTGTGATAGTGGGATGGGGACAGGTGTGTGGCAAAGCAATCGCATCAAGTGATATTTCAGCTTGGCATAATGCACCACTGCACACAGCTTTGAAGGATGCATTCATAGCCTAAGAATGAGTACTTATTCTACTCAGATGAGATGTTAGAGCATCTGTCTTTTTAAAGAGTTTTAGAAGGAAGCACCAGTGGTTAGAGAGTATCCTACAACACAGCAGTCTATACAGCATATGGAAAACATTTTATCTTCTCTACAGCAAAGGAGAAGGCTGGCTTTTCCCAGAGCCATGTTTTAGTGGGGAGCAGTGGCAAGGCAGGAGGATGGAAGGACACGTGCCTCCTCTGTAGCTTAGGAGAAGTCTTATAAAGGCACAACCAGGTATTCATAGGGCATCACCATTCATGCCTGAAGCACCTTACTTAAAACAGGACTTCCAGCCTCTAGCCTGCTGCTGGGCACCAACCTGCTTGAGAGTGGGCAAGCCCTGGGGGAGCACATGACCATCCAAAGAACCTCTCTGAGCCTCCGGGCTGGAAGTTTGCCTGCCCCATATTGCCACAACAGTAATGGAACTCCCCAGGGACTGGCTCTAGGTTTCCTTCCAGCCCTCAGCAGTGATTCTTCCTGCAGGATTCTATTAGGCTGTGGGCCTTGATGCCTGTGTTACAATCTGCCTCTACTGGCCTCACGAAAAGCTTTTTGTTACTGTTGGGAAAATCAGAGATATTTTCTTTTCTTGTTTCATACTTCTACATTGTGGAAGAGGCATGGAGCTTGGGGAGCAGCAGCTTTTTTGGGACCTGTCATGGTTTTTACCTTCAATAAATTCAGTGAAATAATTTTCCATGTGATTTAAGAAGCATAGTAATTTACAGAGCAATTATTTGAGGGTCTGTATTAATTAGTATTGCTGAAAATGCCGATATTTAGAAGCGAGGCTAAAGTGTAATTCTGAGACACAGTAGGAGACATGTAATTGGAGTTGAAGGTCAGGTCGCATATTTGGATTTTCAAAAGAATAAGGTGCGTGCAGCCTCAACAAAGTGTTTATGGATTTGGAATGACAATTATGTTGCTGCTGCAGCTGTATGTTTTGTACTAATTAATACCCCTATTTGAGACTTATGGCTGGAATCCCCTCACTGTCTCCTGCTGTTTTAGATTGTTGCGCACATTTATATTGACTACAGCAGGATTGCTGCTTGTTTTCCCAAGCAGCAATGAGAAGACTGTCCAATCAGTGGAACTGAGTACAATGGTAGGAAACATAAACCTGAAACTAGGACAGTGCCATTTATGGGGATAAATACTGGAAATTTGAACAGGTGCAATTTGGACAGAGATTGATCAAGTGAAATGTTAACAGTGCCCGAAATTTCAGCAGCAACAAATGTCTGTTTTGCTTTTCAGCTCTGCACTGTCCAGAGTAGTTCCAGTTTTACAGGGTGATTAAATCTTTGAAAAATTGGCAGACATTACATGATCTACTGAATCAATATCCATTCTTTCATACTCAGAAAACCTTTTTGGTAAAAAAACAAAAACAAAAAACAAAAAACCACCACAGATACTAAAACATAAACACTACACAAATCAAAACCTAAGCAAGATAAATGATCCTGTTTTGTTACTGTTCTGCTGAAGAAGCATTTACAGGGTGTGAAGTAAAACGCTGAACTTTTTTATTTAAATAAGGAGTCATTCATTGTGAAATCCTATCCCAGCAGACTGAAGGACTCTCCCTTATTTAAATAGAAACCCTTCTCCCTACCCACAGTAGGACCTAAGAAAATAGCTTGCAGGAAAAGACCTAGCCCTGTAATTGCTTTGTGCACAGAAGTGCTATTGAAACCACGAGAAGCTGTGAGCAAAGAACATTTGCAACGTTATATTAGAGACACCTAGAAAACAGATTTTAAAAGACATCATCAGTAACAATACTACAGTTCTGACTCATGCTCTGTGCAAATAGTTACCAAAGAGTTTCAGATATTTCAATTCCCCAGCTACTTGTTACCTTTCACTATGGGGAGTGTTATGTCAGGATTTGTGCCCATGCCTGACTGTTGTAGCTCAGGGCTGAGCCTGCTGGGGCTGGAGCAGGTGGGGTGCTGTGATGGATCCATCACAGATAGCAGTAGCATTAGGTCTTGAACATCAGCATTAGATGCAACCATTGGGCTGCAGGAGTCCCTGGCATTGCAGGGCAAAATACAAAGAGGTCACACTCACTGAATCATCAGAATATCAGGAGTTGGAAGGGACACACAAGGATCATTGAGTTCAATTCCTAGCTCCACAAAGGACTGCCCAAATATCAATTCATAACAGAATCACAGAATAATACATGCTGTTCCTTGTCGTGCTCTCGACGTTTGTTCCTTATGTGTCCTTACGCAGATAGTTATGGCCATAGATAGGCTCCTAGGAGAGGTGTGTGGGTCTGATGCAGATAGCTGGTCTTAAAAGCAAAACACAAAGGCACCTTTGCACTGCGGACATCCAGGAGAATGACGACAAGTGGCTCTCCCAGGTATCTGTGTCCAGTTGTCACATGGGCATCATTGGTCCTGGCTCCTGCACAAAGCCTCAGCAGCTTTCCTTATGGCAGATAGGTTTTGTCCTAAAGTCATAAACTCAGTCGGAAGGGACATTAAAGATTATCTGGCTCCAATTCCCTGCCATGAGCAGGGACGCTTAGATCTGGCAGCTCAAGGTCCCATTCAACCTGGCACTGAACACCTCCAGGGATGGGGCATCCATACCCTCTCTGGGCAATCTGTTTCAGTGCCTGACCAACCTCAATGCGAAGAATTTTTCCTTTATGTCTAAAATGTCTCCCATAGAAACGTGTCTCCCTTTCCTTTCAGGCACACAATGGCCTCCCAGCAGTTGGAAGCTTCGTATCAGCACCAGCCATGTCTCCCTACGCCACGTCAGCTCAAGTGTCGCCCTACATGCCATACAGCGCAGCTCCCTCCAGCTACATGGCAGGCCATGGTTGGCAGCACGCTGCGGGCACGCCGCTCTCCCCTCATGGCTGTGACCTCCCTGCCTCGCTGGCCTTCAAGGGCATGCAGACAGCCAGGGAAGGCAGCCACTCAGTCACGGCCTCCGCTCTCTGATGCAGGAGCTGCTCCAGGCCAATTGTCCCCAGCACCGGGCTCACAGACTGCTCACCTCATGTTGGCGGAACCCGGTCTTTCTTTTCCTGACTTGTCTCCTGCAGGACTTTTCGGGACTGAAAGAGCTGAAGGCCGCATCAGAAGTAGAGGGGAGCGTGCTGATGCCCTTGCACTCTCTAAGTAAAGATCTTGTGTCCCTCAAAGGGCCCGTGGAAACTTGTCTCACTCCTCTGGTCAAACCACACATATTTATTCTTAATCACCACAGAGTTTTGTTAAATGTGCAATTGTTGTTAAGATTTGTGTAGAAATCAATAAAGAAAAATAATCACAGGAAATTCTGCCACGCCTCAAATCAGCAAAGGTGGTTAAATCAAAGGTATTTGCCAATAACCTGACTCTAGAGAACAAATAAGGTTATGTGATCCACTGCTATTAAGATCACTTTTTTTGTCATTTTGTTGAGTTTTGATAGTCAGATACAGAACCAAGACAATGTGTGGCTTTCAGATTCTTCTGGCATTTCATCATCATCAGGCAGTCATATGTTTGTATTTTTATCCATTTGTAAATATAGGCTTTCAACAGCATTTGTCTTTATTTCTCCGTGCACTTTCTTCATTTTCTTTGGGTTTTTTTTTTTTTCTCCTTTTTTTTTTTTTCCCCTTTCTCTTTCCTTGGAAATTCAAAAGGTGACTTTCTGACTATTTTCAGTTGTCTTTGCATGGTGCAGTGATAGCTTCAGGGTTAGGGATGTTTCTTTCATCTCTTTTTTTTTTTTTTTCTTCTTCTTCTTCTTCTTCTCCCTCCCCCCCCCCCTTTTTTTTTTCCTCTCTATCTCTCTCTCTCCCTTCGGTCTACAGCGTAGAATTCAACATCTCACAAAATACAGTTATTTCTTTAGCAGAAGATTCAAAGGCCAAAATCCTGCGAAGTAATTTTCCCCAGATGCTCTAGGCCTTCCAGGTTCACAAAACACCGATTCTGTGTTAAGAACACAAACAGAAATGGGTGGGAAATATCTGAACAGAGCTGAAAACTGGAGAGAAAAAATGCTGTTATTGTGAAATGTGCAAAGATGCTTATAAAGCCATGTAAGTTAGCAAAACCACTGTGAAACAGAATTGTACTGTCATTGTCAGCTAACCCATGTCCAGAATTTTTGGCCCCAAGATTACGCTGTAATTTTTTTTTTTTTTTTTTAAAGAGGAAGTTATCTTTAATTTCTGCTTTAATGAATGTAAAATAAGGTTCTTGGAAAGGTTTACATTGTTGTTCTGAAGCATTTTTTCCCCTTATAGATATACTGGTGGTGGTGCTACAAACACAGATATTTAATATTAATGACTTCCCTTTCTAGATTTCTGTAACCAGTGGCAAGTACTCTGTCCCAGTTATTTTGCTTTAAACTTCTTGACTTTAATCCCAAGAGGGCTAACGTTCTGATCTTTGAAGATTTACCTGTTTTCTTTGGGCAATAATAAAGATCTGAATATTATTCCAGAATGCTTTCCACATGCTGTAGGTATGTTCAGAATATGAATTTGAAAAGAAAAACTAAGATTGGTGTAAGATTTCATATAATATTAATATATTGTGATTTTTTTTTTTTTTTTTATAGATGTGCAATATATTAAATTACTTCAGAGATGGTTAAAACCAAGGAGAAAACATCATTCTTCAAATATTGCTCTGTCTGCATACCACATTAAATATTAATTCAGGGAAGGTGAAATATACAGTCCTCTCTTGAAATACAGTCCTCACTTTGTGGATTTCTGAGTCTCACCACTGAAATGGCCATGGGCAAAGTTTCCTAACAATAGAAGTAACCAGTACAAATGCTGCACATGGTAAATCCACTAAAATACAGATGTATACAACTGGCTGCAGCCACCTTTGCTTTTTGCATTAAAAAATATTTAACTGAACAGTATTTCTATAAAGAACACAGGTATTGTATCATGGCCCTTAGGAAAGAAAGATCTGATCTCGGATATGATCCCATACTCTCAGGCCTCAGTACAGCCAAGGAATTTGACAGCTGGTTAGCTTTAACGAGATGCTTAAGCCATTGCCTTTCAGTAGAACATTTTAAAAAGTACTCCATTCGTTGGAAATCACCACATGCAACAAAATGTGCACACAAAGTGCATTTCTACACTGCCATGCTGTTAGTGAGGTGACTAACTTTGTTCTGTCTTTATACAGTTGTAGCTGAAATAAGGTGAAGTTCTATGCAAAAAATAAAAACAACAAACAAAAACCACAAAAAAGGAACTAGGTTTATTTCCAGATGAGCTCTTAACTAAAAATAAAATGAGAATTAAAATGAAGGAAAAAGATCATGCCAATAAATGATTAAGTTGACAATGGGACTTCAGCTTTCAATCATTTTTTTTCTGGTTTATAAAATTATTGAGCAAGTGTAGTGATTGTTACCCATACAATACAACGCACATCAAAGGAAGAAGACATAAAAAGGTAAAGGAAGAGTGGTCTTCCAAATCACAGCTTCTTGAGTTCCAAGGATTCACAAGTCTGTAACAGAGTGCAACAAAGCAATTTCTGGAATAGAAGTCTTCTGAGATTTCCATGAATTACTGGCATGTTTTAGAAGATACTTAGAGAAACAGAACCTTAGCTTGCATAAATTGCTTGAATTATCTTGTCTTCATCTTAACTGGGCTAATTTTTAAAGCCAGGCCAAGACATGACATCAATTAATCTTTGCTTGGGAACACAGCATCACGAGCCATGCTTCCTTTAGTGTAGCTCTTCATGTATTTGCCTGGTGTAAATAATACCTGACTCCATGTGGAGAATCAGCAGGGCTGTGTGGGAAGCATTGGTCAGCATGAATGAAGGGGCCTGACCTTGACCCTTGATGATTGGCTTGTAGGTTTTTTTTTTTTTTTTTTTTTTTTTTTTTTTAAATATATATGAACATATGATACAGAATACTTTTTTGCCTAGGGATTTTCCTTACTGCTTATACTCACTGGTAAACTGAAAACCACAGTATGCTAGCTTATTTCCCATAGAACATTAAGCCATTTTATGATAAATGGATGAAAAAAAAAAAAAAAATTGTTTTTCAAACCATAAAAAGGATCCAATGCTGCTGTTACATACAAGGGTACAAATCTGGAGTGAAACCACTTAGGTGAAGGGGTTAATTTGGGAGATGTGCAAACAGTGTGAGTGCAGAACTTAAGTTTTTGGTACAAAAAGGCTAGGCTTCATTTCTAGAGCATCAAGCATTTAAACGTTTTCAAAGAAATCAGTAAGCCTAATACTCCCATTGACAGCCTCACTGTGCTTGCATGGTCCTGTGGTAAAATTGAACCTGACATGTATAATCAATAGATATCAAGATGCTACAATCACAAAATAAACAAGAGAGTTAGGCGAAGTGGACTATGATAACAACAGAGAATAAATGGAAGGCTTACCCTTCAGCTGGGCTCACCACAAAACACCAGAAGGAGGGATCTCCAGACAAGATCCTTCCTGTCTGGTAGCCAGCTCTTAAATAGGTCTAGGAGGGGTGGAGCCTGGCTCCACCTCTTCCGGCAGCACAGGTGAATTGCCTTCACCTGTGCTCCTCTGGCTGACTCATTGCTTGCCTCAGGCGATCAATCAGAGGTTCAGGCCGTGACTCAGTAGTTCCCATACACTGACACCATATTACACCAGGAAGGACTGGCCTGGAAAAGGCACTAAAAAAAAGGGTATACCCATTGGTTTGTTTTCTAAAAGAATGCCATGTGTTTTTTTTTTTTTTTTTTTTTTGTTTTGGTTTTTTTTTGTTGTTTTTTTGTTTTTTCAAATGGTTCTCTTTTTTCATCAAAGATCAGGGTGAGCTATTACATGGAAAAAAAATCACATTGGAAACGATGTAAAACCTAAGGCTATATGTACATACAGTATGTTTAAAGTCTTCTATTTTTTATATTTTGAATGCCCTAAATTAATAAAAGACTAATTATGAAGCATTTTGCTTTTCACTCTTGAAATGATCATAGTAGCATTTTCTCTTTGGCTAAGTACTGATAGGGAACATTTGCCTTAAAATTATAAACTGCAATAGAGCTAATTTTATTGATTTTAGCTACAAAGTAACAGGAATGAGAAATTGCTGTTGTCAAATAAAGAGAAAAGAGAGGTTAACTGAACACCGTTTTTCTCCCTTGTGGTGGTGACAGAAGGCAAAAAGATAATCAAGATACCCTGAGGATTTTTAGGATATGAAAGCGGATGAAAAAATTGCAGTAAGATCCTGTACATCCAAAAGTATTTCCTTGTTATTTGTGCAATTCATGTATGATTTCCATAATTGCTTTGTATCTGAAACTAACTTGGTTAGAGTAATTTTGTTTAGTATCTTCAGTAACCTGCGTGAGCTTTACATGATATATATGGCTTATGAACAAGTAGGATATTTAATACTATGTTTATTTCTAAGGCTGTGGCTAGCCTTGCTGTACTATGTCTGTCCTAACTCTCAACAACTTAAGAAACAATTCTGCCACTGCTGCTGAAATTGTACCAAACGTGGTACAATTGGAATAGAAACAGAACCCAATTTTGACGCATGAATTTCTAGAGTTTGGCTCTTGTTCTTAATCCCAAGCTGTCATTTTACATGATCTCAGTATCTGGTCCTAAGCAATTATTCCAGTTTTCTTTTTAAAATGCTCTGAAGGTCATTATTTTATCATTTCAGCTGCACTTTTAAAAGTATTGTCTGCACAGTACAATTTAGTGTGCAGAATTTTCAGTTTGTCCTTGAAAAACTACCTCATGTCTCCTTTATGTTTTCTCTTGACATGGACAAAGAAATTACAAATATCAATTTGATTATTTACTTTACACATTTTCAGACAGGTATCTACTTGAATATTTTCTTGTACCACCAGTAATCTGAGTACATTCAAAACCATAACAGCTGAGAATCAGTTTCACTTTATTAAAATGTATTTTAGAAAGCATATAGTTTTAAGGAGTAAATTTTTCAGAAGCACTACTTGGGATCAACTTGGGATCATGTCCTGAAGCCATGCATAAACGTATTCATAAACCAAAAGCATCACTGCACCACCTGGAAGAAAATATAATAATTTACTATGCATAAAATTGAGCACTTTCAAGTTTTCTCAGAGTATTTAAAGTATGTAATGTGAGACAGAATATGGCAAAGCCTTATTTAAAAAATAGGTAATTCTAGCAATTTCCTAATCATGAAAAATTCACCAATTATTGGACCATATGTATTTTACTTGATGTTAGACCATAAAATTGATGTGAAAAGGTTGCACATTAAATTAAGCTCGTCTACAGTGCACTTCTGATATTTTTGTAATATTTTTGCAAGATTAATTTGTGTTCATTCTTTTGCAAGTCATTGTTTTCATTATGAATGTGTGAACATTTGTGTGCCTGTTTGGAGTTGGATTTGGCCATGAAAGAACAACTTAAATAATGGAATGACAAAAATACACAAAAGGTAAGATTCATGAAAGGTTTTCTACTGTTCATTTATCACATCTAAATTAGAAGACTGCAGTATTTAAATGATTATAGTCTTCCTGTGGCTTTACCTAACTATGAATTCACTGTTGAAGTGTTGATGAAGTGGTGTTATCTGCTAGCTAATGGTTAACAGTACAAAATCACACTTTAAGCTCAATAAACAAGTGAAGCCAGACTTAAGCCCTGATGTTGCTGTATCAGCTGAAGTAGGAAACATTTCAGAAGGTGTATATATAACTAAACATACAGAAAGAAGCTGCTAGTGGAATCCAAGATGCGAAATAGAACCAGGTTAAGGACTGCAGTAGTGTGTTACAATGTACTATTTGCAGGTGCCAGCACAGGGGCACAAACATTTTTCTTCCTTTGCCTTTTGCCTGTTGGCTCTTTGAGCAGGCTGCAGAGGCACTTCTAACAAACAAGTGCTGCTGAACTGGTCTAACCTTTGCATATGGATGGATAGGCTCAAACAACTAGGAACACAGAGATACCATGTGAATTTTCTCAGTTATTTATCCTTATGAACAAAACCAGACTTGAAATCTGTGAACAATAACTCCCAGAGAGCTAGACAGAGCAGAAATTTGCAACAGTTTGACCAACAAACAAATCATAAACACAATGTCTTGAAGATGTGATTTGAGCTCCAATCAGGGCTAATTCCAGCTCTTATACTGTGTGATGTTTGTGTATCTCTTCCTGAAAGTTTTCACATGTTGAAAGAAGGAATTACCTTTCCAGTCACAATAAAGATTATGTCATTGTTTCATCAAAAATCCAAATCCTCTTACTAGTTAATGAGAATAAAAGGTGTTTAAAATGAAGTGCACACTTAACTGATTTGCTGGACCTGAGGCAGAGTGCATTGTCACTTGTAAGATGAAAAGTTTAATTCCAAAGTCAGCTATACTAAAGTGTACTGGGGAAGTGAAGCCCTGTTGGCTCCTTGTCCTGTATGTAATTTAGTATCTGAGGGAAAAGGCTTTCAGCTGCAGTTATGCTTAGCTGCCTTTTTTTCTCCTCCCCATCTTCTTCCTTTGTCCTGCACCATAACCAGGCATGGTCTTGTACTTAGTCAGAAGGATTGGATATACAAACATATACAGACAAACCTAATGCCTCCTTTGTTCTGCAGAGCAGACCTGCACCTACTTTCTTTTAACCATGTGTGCTCTAGCCTATTAAACCACCTTGCAGAATTGGAACTACGATTTCATGTGAGCAGGATACTATTCAAACTGGGGCTTCTGCTCCTTTTTACACAGGCTGCCTCTGTGGGCTGACAAAGTCTAAAGGCCTGTTGCTTTGCTTTCATCATTGATCAAAAGCAGTTTGAGAACAACAGTCTAGAAGTTGAAGAAGATCATAGAATCACAGAATCATAGAATCAGGGCTAGATTGGGCTGGATTGAAAAGGACCACAATGATCATAAGGTTTCAACCCCCCTGCTATGTGCAGGGTCGTCTAGCACTGTGCCTTTGCATGTGGAGCAACAGCTAGTGAGAAAGGTCAATCAACAACCTACTCTGAAGCTATCTATGTCCTCTTGGTCTTCCAATATCCTGCAAATCTCCTCTTAGCCCATATTATTGGCTCTTAGGAATACATTCCTTACAGACCCAGCAGAGCGTAAGAAGCAGAAAGTAAATGGAATGTGATATGTTTGGGCTCAACTAGCTGAGAGCATTTATGCTGGAAAGACTCTAACCTGTGTTTTAAGGGGACATTACAGAATCGGTACAAAATCACATCAGAGGAAATACAGTAAGCTTTAAGAAACACTTCAAAAGCTTTTATAGTTCTGGTATTTGCAAAGATGCACTCTGGCTTATTCACAAATAAAGTAATTTCACCAACTAGTTACTTGGAACTGTGATCACCTCATCTGTCTAAAATTTTTTAGATATTTTAGCCAAATTTTTCTGTGATGTTATTAGATGATATTATCCAAAGGTATAATTCAAAGATGGTACAGTATCTCATTTAGTTGTTTGACACTCACTAAATTTTTTCAAGAAATTGAAAAAGAGGAAGACGAAAGAAGAACGAAAACAACAGAGAAATGAGAAAGGAAAAACTACCTGGACCAAGCCTCATGATCTTGGGAATCAAGCCTTTGTACAGAGCCAGAAATCTGCAACAGAAGAAAAACAAACAAAGAATTTCAAACAATATTCTTGCTGTAAAAGAAGAATGGAATTTTAGCATGTGTTTGTTAAAATGCTGGCAGAGCACTTAGAAGCAATTATTTGAAATTACACATGTTCAATAGCAGGCAGTATCTGGATTTTAACATTTTACAGAGGCAGATTAGATGAAGAGAAAAAGTTAATCAATGTTCAGTCACAAAAGCTATGTTGTGAGTGCAGCCAATCAAAAATATGACTTTAATCAGTGAGATGGTTTTACTTTCAAGACAAGTCTGTTAACAACAGCTGCATACATGGACAAAATGACTGCTATAATTGAATATCAAAGCTACAACTTACTCCTCACTTGAGAAATATTTTAAAAAGTTGGAAAATGTTACTGCCACAAAGATATGTCCCTAATTTAATTATTTCAGCAGCCATTTTACAAGTAGAGTTAAATTGTGAAATACTGTGTTTTCCAGTGATACTTTATTTTTTACAAAATAAAGAGTTGAAAAAATTACACAGGAGATATACAAAGCATTTATTTGTGGACCATAAATTTTGACCAGTAAGCCTTCTGTAAAAGTTAATGTGAAATAGGAAGACGTTTCCTTTAATTCTAAAATACATTTTTGAAGCGTAACATTGTGTTCTTTTGATATGTGAGTTCACGGTGGCTTCATGTCCTTGTGAAATCTGAAATATAACAACATGGCTTTATGGACCCATATGAACTAAAACAGAGGTCTGGACATTTATTAAAATAAGAATGTTTTACCCTTCCTCTTTATAGACTGTTGCCATAGTTTTAAGACAGGTTCTGTACTTGATCTCTCCAGGAACTGGCTGTGGTCCTTGAATCCTACTTTTTGCAACATCAAAAGGAATGTTAATAATTGAAGCTATTGTTCCTGAGACTAGCCCAATTCCAAATTTCCTCAAAAACTCCAAATTTGGATCCTGGAAAAAAAAAAAAAGAGAGAGAGAGAGAGAGAAAGAAGGAATAAGAAAGGAAGGGAAACGGAAGGACCTATGCAGGTTAAGCACTATAAAGTAATATGCATTTAATCAGAAAACTCACACAACACAACACACTCATGTTATTTTAGCGGAACACATTAGGATTTCCTATGCTGGAACTTGTTTTCTTGACAATCCTATTGGCTATGTTTTTACACATGGTCTAAATTGCTGAAGTACACATTTCCTCACACAGGATTTATAAACACAGTTCATAAAGAAAGACTGGTATGGCATATGGGGATGATTTGTATAATTGGGCTTCACAATGTACTTAGTATTACTGTATCAAAACAGGAGAAATCCAAGCACACTATTAGCTAATTGGCCAGAATATTTTACAAATGACAGCAACTTCCACCATGAAGCCTACTAAAATGCTCATTTGTGTGTTGGACCCCCAAATGCTAAATTAAATAAAGGCTAATCTCAGTCTGCTGCCATTCCCCTCCAGGTTTTTTACATTTATTTTCACATGCAGCTGATCCACTGTACTGAGAAGTGCTAGCTTCCTGCTATTAACAATCCAGCTCGGTGCAACGGCAAGGGAGCCTCCACGTTCTGTGCATTATAAGCAGTGGTAACTCACTCAGCTAATTGGCTGAAGAATTCACAACAGATTGCTTCTGAACCCTACTTTATGCTCAGAGTGCAAGTTAGAAGCAGGTCAGAAGTGCATCTAAAGTTTTTTGCTCTCTCTAGGTTCATGATCTGACTGGGTTTTATTTGATCATTTAGGAAGACCTCCTACCTTGCCATTTTCTATGACATCTGAGAATTCAGATCTATCTGGGAGTCATAGTCTCTTGAAGCAAGCCTAATTCTACTTTTACAAGTAGTAGAAGTCAAGGGAAACATCCACCAGTGCCTTTCCTATGCACGTGATTCTTTTGCTACTGATGTTCCAAAACAAGGACACTGTACTGTATCAAACTCCATACGTGCAGTTCTATTTTTTCCTTAAGTCACTTCAGTTATAGAAAACCATCAGTAAAATAATAGATGATTTTGCCACGTATTAATTTTGCAATTAAATATACAATTTTTAATTTTATTTGTATTTTGTATTTTTATATGTATATTTTTATTATATACTATATATTATATATATATTTTGCAAAATATTTATTTTGCAAAATAAATATATAACATAAAAAATATGACAAAAAAATAAAATGCAAAATATATATTTAAAAATATATATTAAATATTATATATATAATATAAATATAAATATACTATATATTTATATTTTTATTATATTTTATATGTATTTAACATATCACCTTCTGCAAAATTATTTGTATTAATTTTGTATATTTCTGCAAAATATACAATAAAGTATATTAGAAGTCTTTTGTTTGCTAAATCTGTACATTTGTAAGTGAAAACAAGAACAATGAAGGTTTCCTTTCCAGACGTTATATATACGTTAAAATCTGCACAGTATGCATTGGTGGAAGTTCATACAGTTGTTTGGATATCAAAATCAGCACAGCATTTTATTACTTGCAGAAAAACTCAACACTTTGATTTTACAAAACATGAAGAGTACTGATAATACATTTCAAAATTTAGAATAGCTAATACCCATTTCTTTCTACACAACAAATTGTACTTACTAGTAAAAAAATTAGCAGAAGACCTCTGTTTGTTCTGTACATACTGTCACTGGTTTAAATGGAAATAAAATGAAGCCTATTTTTCTGGCACCAGGGAAGAAAAAGAACCCCTTGGAAATCCAGGCACAGCAGCCCCTTTATAACAAGGTGCCCATCCCACAGCCATATGATCACATCTGTACCTGGGAACTGAGCTAACTCCTCAGGCCAGCCTGCAAGGAGGTGGATACACTACTGATTTGACATTTCACAGTCTGGAATGATCTAAAATACCCCTTTCAAGTGTTAGAACAATTTTTCTGTAGTACTAAGCACACTGGGTTATACTCTGGGCTAAGCAATACATATCAGGCAAAAGTATTTACTTCTTAAACAGTGAATTTCAAGCCTTGCTGCTTATATTTGAATGATTGCTCATTTTCATGTTTTGGTGAATTCTTGATGTCAGTGTTGCGTGCTTTGAAACTGGCAGTGCAACAGAGTACTGTATATGCAGGAGAATCCCACTAGGCAGCTTCTTTTGAAATGTAACATTGCACCAACATAACTGAAGGGAAATTAAAACTGCTTCATTTCTATTTCAGTATTTGTGACATTAAGAATGTTGGAAGGCAGCATTTTGCTTATTCATAAAACTGGATTATAACTAAATTTGCTACAACATACACTAACTTTGCTCTGTAACTTCAGTTTTTATTACGTACTTTATGAGAAATGTTTTTCTGTGGTATTCATCACTGCAATACGCAAGTCATTTAATTAATACAATGGATTAAACATTAATTTAAAATAACTAAGAAGTTTTTTTCTAAAAGCACAGAGTAGTTTCTTTTTAATGTGCTACTACTTCTACATATAAAAAAAGAGATTTCCAAATACAACTCAGGCTTCTGCCTACAAAATTTATATGGACAAAAGAACATTGGTTATCTCTCACGCATGTGCAAGCTGGTGCTAACACAAAACACTTTTTTCTTACAGTGAAATCCAACCTTTTCTACTCAATGGACAATGCCAAAATATTCCTATCAGCCTCAGACCCCACGGAAAGACACATGAGGTAATGCATCTGCCAAGTGCTAATGCTGGAACTGGTTACCAGAGAAAATTATGATCATGCTATTGTCACTAACTTCATACATTTCACTGATTGCATATTACATATTTTATATTTGGTACATTAGAGAAAAAGATTCTGACGATCTCCCATTGCTTTTGTAAATGGCATAGCTGAGGAAGAAAAATGACTTTTTAAGCAAAAATAACTTTTCTGTAACATGAGCAAAAATGTGAATTAGAGCAGAAACATGATTTTATATGGTGCCATACCACAGTATAATGTACCTCATGGAAGTTAACAGTTTTCTTATTCATAACACAATAACTTTGTTGTGGTTAGAAATGTAAACTTTGATCCTCTTATCTTTTTAGCACGTCCTTCATGATCACATCTCCTATACACATGAGCTCCTGCCATGTGAGCATAAACAGAGAAAAGTAGGTAATACTAACAAATGCATCCCATGCTGAGTATCCATACATTCTTTGGGAGAAAAAACAATTGAGATATTGCATTTCTGCTTGTTATACTTCATTACTATTATAATATTGTGAACAAAATGGAGACTCCGTAACTTCCACCTAGATCAGATGCTGCTTAATTCCTTCTTCTAAATACTGTAATTTCTAGTAACAAGCATTCTAACTCTGAATCTAGCACATATATACCCAAGTACAATATTGTTCCCCACTGGAGACACTTCACTTATCAGTTTCAGAATCCAAAATCCCAGGCTCTCCTATAACTACTCTTTATTCACATGCTTATTAGCTAGGTACTTGTCAAAACTATCTGTTTAAATCTTTAGTATAAGTCAAAAGTTCCATACTATCTTAATCTGTACTCAAGGAAGGTCGCTAAAATCCATAAGCAGCATAGATATTAATCCAACAGTGATATAACTATTTGGTAAAGCCATATATGCTTGGAATTCAGTTAATTTAAGTCACTGATAAGACGTTGTGAATCCAAGTGCATAACTGATGGAGAACATGTGAAGAGAGAGCATCAGAAGGTTGATCTCTGGCTCCCTACCAGAAAAACTGAAAATTAATTTTAGAATAAATAATATGGTACTACTCACCATAGCAGATACATGTGTATTGATTTAGATGCTTATCTCAGATGCAATTCAATGAATGAAAGGTGGAATACTACACTCAGTATAAAAAGTGAAGAGTGTAAGTATTTTCAAAGGAACAGCTCAAAGTATATAAGGTAGATGGTAGAGACAGATAGTGTGCACATACATGGTAGCATGCATAAAAGTGTGAAATAACTGCTAGAAGTAAGTACATCTGCTCAACTTGACATAATAGGTCAGTGGAGAAGCAATGAACAGAACTGAGAGGCTTTGCACTTTAGGCTGCACATCCATCTCCCTGTGTATAAAAAGGAAGACTTTAAAAGACAGAAGTCTGTGATTTGGCCAGAGGCCTTATCTGGGCTATATTTATTATTATCAAGTGTGTGGCAGCGTAACAGACCATGGTATTGCATAGACTGAGTCTCAGAGGAGAGCTGGGAAGAAATGTTGTCATACTCCACTAGCAGGGAGGGAGGAGCTGGTACCGGTGTGTTCAGGTAGTTTGGAGGCACACAAACTCTGGGCAGAAATCAGCAGAAATGAAGAGAATTTAATGTAGATTCACTGCAAGGCTCCAGAGAGTGTGAAAATGAGAAGTGAAAACTAGTCTTGTCAGTGTTGTGGTAATATCATGCTGTGATTCTTTAAAGAATAGTCATAATTTTTGTTTGCAACTTACTCAACACTTGACCACAGTTTTACAAACAGCTTCATGTTCTTATTTACCCTGAACTTCTGAACATCTTGTGCACTTACATAGTAAACTCCTTACTGTAAACTATAGCTTGCTGTCTGATTAGTATAATCATGTTCTGATTTTTGTCAAGATGCATAGGAAATGCTCAACAACAACAACAAACATAATCGTGAGAGGCATTCCAAAACACGCAGTCACAGCTGCATTTTGTTTGAATTAAATGTGCCTCTTCACACTGGTATTATCTTTGATTCCTCCTTGAGAGCAATCTCATTGTAGCAGACATTTATTTAAGTTTTTAAAATCCATCTGTCAGATGGCCAACAGCATAATAAATGAATGACAGCTACTAGGATAAGTGTCCTGGCTATGCTCCAGAGTGAGATGACTGTCTGCTGTAAAATGCAGGCATTTTCAAACAGTTTGCAACCCTATCAGTGATCTTTCTTTTCCCCCTCACAATAGAATTTCCTGATACAACTATTAATCTTTAGTTACAGATTATTACCTATTATCTACTCTTCTGCCATAATCTTTCAGACCTCTCAGGCAAAGCTGGGACTCCTCTCCACTTAGTTCTAAAACAAACAACTGCACCAAAGAATTTTTGATATAAATAAATAAATAGTTAAAATCCAGGAGATGATAAAAATATGGTCACTGAATACAAGATACACAGAATTCTGGAAGTTCTGTACAGTCCCCAGGAGAAGAGGCAGACTGATCCGTACTTGTTCCTCTCAACAAATGTTACATTGCTGTAGATTACTGTCAGACCATTGAAAGTAGAACACCAAAGAGACAGAAGAAACTCAACTCTTTTGTCTCCTCACAAACTCTTTCTTTATCGACTGTATCTTTGCATCACCTTCTGCAATCGTCCCATACCAGTGATGTTCTGTTTACCCAAAAGAGAGTACTTAATATTCCTGTCATTCAATATTTAGTGCTTGATGTTACACTTCCTAGGGAACAAATACCTGGAAGACTATCAACTACACTTCTAAAAACAGAATCAGTCAGCCAATTTCACATGAACCTTCTTTTGTAATCCCAATCAGCTCTACCACATAGAGTAAGTCTACACAGATCATCAGATTGTTCATGATCTGTTGGGGTTACAAGCAGGTCACATCTTCAAGGCATCATTTAGACATCAACTATGAGTCCCTTCAAATTCCTTGAAGCAGAAACTGACACTCTGGAATGGACATCTTTTTGTGTACCCCCCGCATCCATCTGTTATCCATCATCAGCTTCAGTTACACAATTAGTTATGAAACAGGAAAAAAAAAAAAAAAAAAAGAGTAGCACCATAAATATTAGAACTAAAAAAGGCTGATGTCCTATGAATTCTTGTCTTGTGGCTGACTGATTGTGTATCTAGAAAGGCGCAGACTCAGACAAAGATTTACATGGTCTTTGTTTCCTATAAAGTTCGGTCTTTAACCAAGCACAAGCTCCCACTGACAATTTCCCTTAGCTGGGATGCTTGTAGGATCTCTCCTCCTGTTACATGACCATTTATATGTCTTGTAAGAACTTAGCTACAAGCGTGCCTCTACAGGAATACCACAGACCAGGAGAAGGTAAGATAGCAAAGGACACTCCCCCTATGATACAACATGTGGTGACGATGGCCAGGGAAGAAGCCCTTAAACAACACTGGTCAACATTTCAACAGCCTCAGGACACCTTAGCTGGAGAGCCATGATCAGTGGATGGCTTGTGACATTTTGCTGGGTACAGCACTGCAATTTTGTTTAGCTGATAGGACATCCTGAAACTTGAGATTGCACAGTATCTCCGAGGTTGTTCTGCCTTCCACTCTGATCCAGCCTTCTCCTAAATCACCTTGTTTCACTACTTATTCAACTGACTTGCACCATGTTCTCCTTGGACTCTGTTTCTACATATAACTTTTACACTGGGGTAGATCTGAAAACAACTGGAAATAAATCTGTTCTCTACAATCTTATTTATTTGCCAAACTGAATAGTCCATTTCCTTGCCTATAGGAATTTAGGGCCCTTTCTCTGGCAAAACAAGACTGCTCAGCTACTGCCCATTGCTCCCTTTTAACAGGAGGCAGCTGCAGCAGGCAGTGTCTGACTTGAAATGAGTTTTGCAGCTGGCTATGATTCAAAGGGAGCTTTCGCCAGGCACTGTTTTCATATTGTTAACAAATATGATAGCCACTTGGAGGTGGTAGTGAGCAATGGTTTTAATGAAACTAATGTTTGCCATCAAACCAAACTGTGATAAAGTAAAAAAAGCAAGAACTGCTGGAAGCCTATGAAGCATGCTATAAAGGCATGTGCCATAAAACTGAGACGATATAAATTTTCAGACTAATTTGATTGCTAGTGCAGATGCATAGCCGTTAATGCTCTATGGGTGATACATTAGCGGCAATTGAAACAAGACTAGCTTATTCCATGTTCAGTAAACTGAGCATGAGGTTGGCTGTAAATGGTCTGTTTAACAGAATAGACTGAACATATGAAAAATTATTCATTATGAACATTTACAACCCACACGTCATTTATATCATTTGACCACTCAACATAAAAAGTTTATTGTTTTTGGCAAAATAAGCTGCAAACATCCTTAATTGGGATGCAAATTTAATGCACAGTTTAGCACTGTTGACAGCTAAAAGGCTCATATGGACATTTCCATACATTTTTCCACTTATGCTACAGAAGGTGAAAAGCAAATACATAGTCAAGAGCCAGAATTATTTCAAGTGTAGTATTCTTATTTCACAGTTTTAAATGCTTGTCAATATCACAAGACTGACTTACAAGATTTTATGTGAAAAGCACAAAGTGAACAAATTAGGTTTTATAATGAAATCAAATGTGAGAAAACATGAAAAGCTACAACTAATTTTTCAGACTAACTGCCTAATAGCTTCTATCAAATTTATTGTATGGGTTTGATAACTCAGCCTCTACTACTTGCCTATTGACAGAAAATATTTAGAAAATACTTATATTTGATATATAGATTAATATATATATTTATATTTAAAATATAAATAAATAAATAAATATAAATAACATATAGAAAATGTTTAGAAAATATTTATCATGACATATTATTGAATGCTGATATTTTCCAATCACTGAAGCAAAGTTCAATTTGTATAAACATATTTGACATACTGTTGGCTAGCACAAGCAAGATGAGGCCTGACCTACACCTGGTTAAACTCAGGGTAAGACTTGAATCAATTTTAACGGGAGGTTGATCAGAATTATTGGCTACATCTGTATGTACAGAACTGTCTATGGCATGGCTGCCAGCTGGCCTACAGTGTCCTATTAACTTCATTATTGCTACTAAGAGCTATCATCATCTAAATCAGAGATCATGCAGGGTCTGCCTATTAAACTCCTTGCGTGCACAAACTCCCAAGCCATATCCAGGAACAGTGCTAGCTGTCTTGGGCCAGGGCATGCTGAGCAGCACACACAACTGAGTTTCAGTGATACTGCTTGATTTACTAGCTGAGATGTAGCCACTGCAAGCCACTGTACAAGCCACTTCACAACTGTTACGCACAATAAAAACCTCTCCACTTGTAATTAATACATTCTTGTTGTACAAAGATCACAGATAGCATACACAGGACACCTGTGTCACCAGGTGACACCACTGAAGTAATTTCTCTTTCACTGTCTGTATTTATTTAAATTTATGTTCTAGACGATAACAATTCTCTTCGTCATACAGAATCTATACAAAGAGCTAATTTCTCACAGGTCATAAAGCTCTGAATCTTTCTAATCATCTGCTATACATACATATTTAAATTGAAATGCTGGAAAAGCATGCTTATGCTGAATACTATTACTAATCTTCCATCACTATGCGGGTAAAGTACAGCATTTCCATAGAAGTTGTGCATAAGTTTCTGTCCTTACATGCATGTGGTTCTGAGTATTCCCCATAGTAACTACAATTTTCCATCTTTTCATCAGATTAAATGTTTTTACTCCTATCTTTGCATCAAGCTACCCTTGTGTCTTGAGTTTTTAGAATGTATGATTAAAGTACATTGCAGTGTATGCTTAAATACACTAAAATAAACTTGTAGAAACTTGTGGGTTAGCTGCTCTTTAACAATTCAATTTACTGTAATGATCTGCAAATAAGAAGTGGAGCTTTACTCCATTTATATGGTCTTGCCAACAAAAATACCAGGCTACTCAGAAGTGCAGAAAAAAAGAGGTGTTGCTTCATATGGGAATAGAAACTGATCCCTTTTGATGTAAATTGCAGCTTCTTATATGAATATCCCTACATATTACACCTGTGACTGTTTAACTGTCATCATCTAAAAATCACATTAGTGAAAACACACTTCAGTAAGTAATGCACTGGAGTCATTAATAAACCATTAGTTGTGGTTCACACAGCCATTTAGAAAGTTTCCAGTATTAGTACATTTTCATTCATAAAATTTCCTTTTGTTATAAAGGGAAATGCCTACTTTATATAAAATCATATGAGACAACTGACTAAAATTTCTTCAAGGACAATTACAGCTTTATTCTTTTTCTCAGCTTGCTCATAGGTTATTCTACATAAAGTCTCTTAACCGTGTAAGTCCTGTTCTGGGCTGGTTCCCTCCCACGTGGGTAAATCTCTCCTGTCATCTTTAAAGATTAGGTTGAACTGCCTTCAGTAAACAGATCTGTATATGGTCAGGATACCTCCATAGTGCAGCCCTATCTGCTCATCAAGCTTGACACCTTGCTTTGTGAGTACTTAGAAATTTTCTAGAAACTGGTGTCTCTTTCCTAGTCCAGCTTACCACAAACAAGCAAACAAACAAAACAATAGCAATGCACATACATATCTAGCATAGCATAACATACTTGCATACTGAGCATACTTGCACCTTGTTTCTGCCTTTTCACTTTGCTTTTGTGGTACAAAGAAATATTCATAAAATTGTGATTTCAAACATGATTATTTTGTTTATACTCAGCTTTTCTTCAAAAGGCAGAACCTTAACTTGGTTCACAAATTTTGTCATGAAAATGCTATAGCATTTTCTGCAAAACAGGGAGTTATGTTAATCAGCAGTTAGTCACAGTACAGCTTTGCACTGTAAAATACAACATTAATCAAATTGCCAAACCTCTTATCTGCTTGTCTACTCCATTGTATGAGAAACTTACTTTATTGACCGGAAGAATGTTTTTCACATTGAAGTAGAATCCAAAGTAAACCATGTTAAAAACTCCGTGACGGCCCAGTGTTGCAGTAAGACCTTTGTTGAGTCCATGGAGGCCCAAACCATCAGTTCTGATGATCTGCTGAGCTTGAACAAAGCTAGATGGTTGCTTCACAAGTTAAGTAAAGGAAGGAAGAGATCATCTTTAGAAAAAGAAAACAATAACCTCTGCCTCATTTCAATCCCGTTGACAAACACAGAGTTGCCAGCTCTTGTCATTTTATCTTAAGTATTGCCTTTTTTTTTCATTACAAGAAATATTACTCATTTTTCTGATAGCAGAAAAAAAGATGAAAACATCCCTAAAGGAAAGAAAGCAATCTTAAAATCATCATTTCAAATGTTAGCTGAATTATATAGAGAAACTCATGGCATCAGATATGTGAATTTGGCAACAGTTTGCTTTTTTTTTTTTACATCACAGTGTATGCTGTTAAGATTATGACAGATGAAACCCTTGCACAACTAGAGTATACAACAATAATTCTGGACAATTAGAAGATTAGAAAAAAAGCTTCTAAAGTAAAACCAGTGGCACAGGGGCATGCTCTACAAGGCAGTGATGAAAGAACAGAATTGGAAGAGGAAATAAGTTGAGCCATTATGGATAGGATAGCAAGTTGTTGGGAGCCATAGATTGGAGCAGCAAAGGACAATATAAATATCTGTTTGTTCAACTGTGTTGAACAGTTTGGCAGTTCCAGATTCAGTGTTAGAAATAGAGTTGGAGGATGACAAAAGGCATATATGCTATCTCGGAATGTTTAATTTTAAAACACTGACTTTTGAAGGAGTTACTGAGCACACAGAACTTTTTAAAATTAGATCACACATTAAATGATTTTCTGTCATAGAGCAGGCAACTAACTTTAATATTGTAGTAATGAAACTCTAGAAAAGAAGGCACAAATTCTTTTTTCTCATAAGCATCCAACTGGAAATCCTGTTTTGCACTCCTGATGAATAACTTGAGGTAAAAGGTGTAGGTAGACTTTGAAAATCACAGCACTCACTTATATTCCAAGGTATAGATTTAGAAAATTGACTTTAGAAATTCTGTTTTGAAAATAATGTCCAAAAGGCATAGAAATCCTCTTAGCCCCTCCTACCTAATAAAAGCCAGAAAGGACAAAACTTCCTCAGGATCCACTTATACAACGAGTTCCACAGACACTATCTGCCTAAGCACACATTTGATCTGTACCACAATATACTGTGATACTACTGATGATACTTCTGAAGTATTAGATCTCTTTTTAGCAGAATTATGGAAAAGCTCCTCTCAAAAAACTGTTGTTGTGAGTTTGGTTTTTCCAAAGCATAAAACCAGCTCTATCAAATATTTAATTATAAGGGAAAAGATGACTTCCACTAAGCTGCTCAAACATGAAAATATGGAGAAATTCTGACTACAGCACTGTGAACGTTGCTAATTTCAATGTGCTTACTTACTTATTGCCTTCTCATTTCAAAATATCACTGTAGTAGATCAACACCATCAGCCAAATTATTCCTGTTATAACTGACACAGTATATCACTGCTTATTCAGGTGACTGACAAATTTAGTCTTTAATACTAGGTTTCATTCTGTTTTTTCATATTTAGCAACCAATATTATCCTGCTAATGCTTTGAACACATTTTACTAAGTTTATTTTCCTAACTACTACCAGGATTCAAATCAGAATCTATTAAAAAAATGTAGATTCCCAATATGGAATGTAGTCCACATACTTGCAATAGCATCTTTTCTCATGCACAAAGAATGAAGATTAGACTTTAAAAAAAAAAACACAAAAACAAACAAAAAATACTAGTTGTCTGGAATAAAGTCATTTAAGCTGAAGAAAGCAGCTTTCAATAGTAAGGTATTCCTTGGTCTTATACTGAATATAGATTTACTCCTGACTCACGAAGAATGCCTGACAGTTGCTGAACACCCGAGATGAGATTAATCAGTCCTGATGTCTATATCTGCAAACTCTACATCTACAGCTGAGCTACTCAAAAAGACTCATTTTTCAGTCCTTCAGCAATAAGAAGGGCTACCCTAGACATTTAAAATGTCGGCTGATCAAGACACAAAGTTCTAAATTCTATGCTGATGACAAAAGGACCTGAGGATAACTAACCTGGAGAAATGTGCTGTATAAACAACTAGCGTTTGATTCACTTCAGACAAATACTGACTTCTTGTACTTAATAGAGACTTGGACAGCATGATCTGAAGACTGTAATCTCATCTTAGAGCAGAAACTTGTAAAATCAAGTGAGAAGACTTTTATAATCACATCAGGATCTATACCCAGTGAGTTTTCCACGGCTACAGAGAAAAGACAAAAAGAGAAAGCCAAACAAACAAAATTGGGACTCTATCTAAACAAAAAAAAATTGCATTATTTTTACCTGTAGCAATCCAAATGACAATAGTGCCAATATGTGATTTATTGCAGCCTTCCTCTTTAAATCTATCAGCCCTAGAAAGATGATCTGGTACCACTGAATAATTCAACTGTCACTGTACTGTGTGAATATTTGTTTTGGGGGTGTGCAGGAGTCTGGGTGTGGGTGTATGTGTTCATGCTCTTCCTTGTTCCTTTAGACGAGATGTATTTATTATTTCAATACAATAGTCAAAGAAATATGTGACTTGCATTAGGTTTCATCATATAATATGAAAGCTACACAATGGGATAGGTACATACCTTACTTAAACCTTTTAGAAAAACAGTGCATGGTAATGAAGTGAGTGTACCATTACCCTACACTCTGTAATAACATGCAAGAGCTTCTTCCAGTAGGCTTGAGTTTACATGCTTTGTATGGAATGTCCTTCAACATGTTTTTAATGAGAACTTGAGATTGTGGTACTGAAGCCACTAGTTTTTCTGATTTACAACAAATTCTAAAATTATAATCCCTTTTAAAATATATATTTAAAATGGATATCTGTGATTTAAGAACTTAAGACCCTTGGATTTTTTAATATCTGGGCAAATAGATACTTTCAATCCTATTTTAAGTGTAAATTAGGTACCTTCCTGAAATGGAAATCCTCCCATGCACTGCTTTCTCCTTGCAGTAACTCAACCCTTTTTTTTCTTGTGCAGTATGAGCTCTTTGTTTCAGCGGTTTTACTGCTCATAGTTAGAAAATGACTAGGCCAGAGACCCTGGGCAACCTGACATCTCTGGTATGCATTGAGAATGTAACAAAAATTTATCAAATGTTATAAAATTATTCTCTAGGAGAGTGCTTCTCTGAATGAATTACAGAGCCCATAACAGCTACTTTTAACATCAATAAATTCATCCAAGATTGTGAAATCTACCAGCTATATTTCAACATAAAAGACACCAGCTGGACCTGCCCAGCACATTGGACCTCAGTGTCTTATGCCAACTCTCTGTTCTCACTAGAGGTCTGGAGCCTGCCAGGGTAAATGTACATAAGAGTCTCAGATTTGTACTTCAGGATAACAATTCTTCACAGTGCTGTACTACTGGCTGCTGTGGGAGTAAAGAGGTTCACTGAATATCTGCAATGGAAATACTGACACAAAGGACAGTACTGTATGCATCTTGATGCAAATCTGACAACACAATTTAATGAATCTTTTATCTCATTTTTCCTTCTCCACTAGGCTTGTGGAAAAATCATTTGCATCAACCTAGTACAGTATAGATATTTTGGTCTAAACATGAACTTTCAAGTGCACGACACTTAATAAAACAAAACAAACAGTGGTGCAATTCTCATACCTCTGCGAAACTGTTTCGATTTGCCTGCAAGGTAACCTTTACTACTTCAAAAGGGTTGACCACAACTGCCTCTGTTAATCCAGATCCCAAGCCAGCAACTGCAAATGCCTAGGAAAGTTAAGTCAATCAGTATGTAAAAATCAAGTAGTAAAATATATTCAGATTATGAAACTGAATGAGAGAATACAATGAAATACTTCAGCTATGTCAGTGCTCTACTACTACAAAAAAAAATGCTAGACCTTGATTGGATGCTGACAGTACTTGAAGACAATCTGACAATAGCCATAAACCACATTCCAAAAAATGCAAAATAAAATGTCATAGCACTCTGTGGTATCGATTTATGATGAAAACATGGAAAAACAATGCCTTCCTATTATCTTTGGGTGGAGCCTAAGTAAAAATACAAATATAAATGCAGTCATGCAGCAAGGGAAAAAGCTAGAAGCGAGGTACTTAGTCAAACTGTGCAAGGAGAAGAAAAGTCCTCCTAAGCAAACATCCATCCTTGAAAAGGATGGGAATAAGTGGCACACATGGAAATGTCAGCATTCTTTCAAACGGTGAATTATTTTTGTCTACTTAGAAGCTGATGGTACATTACAGCCACAGAAATAGTGATATTTACTACATTGCTTTCCACCAGGAAACAGCAATTAGAAATACATGCTTTTTGGTAGTTTTTTTTTTTTTTTTTAAAGTTACAGAAAAATAATTTAAATATTCAAATCACTTAAGAAAAATCAGAGCGATCATTTAATTTTTGTGATCACTTTGCACTTTCATTGCCTCCATTTCTTGTCTCTGAACTTTTGAGTGACTGAAAAGAGTCCCAGTACCGTAATACAATACGTTGAGTATATCTGTCAAAATTTAAGGAAACCAGTGGTAAGGAAAAAACAATAGTGAGAAAAATAATTCATTCAATACAGAGGGTTTTGAGCCAGGATTCCAGGGAGCTCAAGAAAGAGAACGGTAAATTGGAAGGGTAGTGGCAGGCTTTATCCATAGTGCCTTTGCCTCCAGCCATACTACCATATTACCAACACACCAATTTTTCCAATGTAAGATAGAAACAGAAATCTATCTCTTTCACCGTCAACCAGCAAGAATATAATGCTATATATGATGCATTATATATATAATGCATCCCTCTTTTGACAGTCATTTTTATCTCAGAAAGAATTATGTGGAGGCACCTCTGGACATTCTGCATAGCTTTGGCCAGAATCTCTCTCAGTTGTTTTTTCTCTCTCTATCATGCCTACCTCAGAAGCAAAAATGCCTCTATGGTAATCAAAAATGCACCAAAAATGTGCAAGAACATTGGGATGGCTGATTGCTGTTTTACCTGCTGTATGAATTGGAGCGGCTTTTGGTCAGCAATGATGTGTTTGTTTTTTATGGGCAATTTTCTCAAGATTTTCCTGCAAATTTTAAGGCAGTTGGTATTAGGAATTTTTCACTACCCTAACCTATGTAGCATGTCCAGAAATATATCCGTTCTTTCATATAGTTGTCATGCCATTATTGTGAAAAATATGCATTAACTGTCATTTATAGAAAGTAGTAATATAAAATTATCTTATTCTAAAAGATACCATAGTAGAATTAAGCCCTATATATGAGCAGGCAGACAACACATGCTAGCCACATTTCGTATAAAAACATTTTGTGTACCCCTTAAAATTTGGGCTTCCAATATGGAAGGAAACAGATGGGGTTGTTCAATATATATGTATGAAAATAGAACATGAAGTGTTATCATACATACCAGTCCTGGAGGTAAAGATGAATATCCTAGTAGCTTCTTGTATTGTTCAAAGGTGAAAAACTATAAAGAGAAGTTAGACTGAAATTGCATGGAAAAAATTATGAGTTAATTACGCAAGTTAGTAAATCAAGCTACAGTATTTCACTACCTCACATCTAAAGTAGCCACATGGAGAGCTGAAAAATAAACACAAGCTACTTTTCATTTTTCAATGAGTTTCATGCTCACTCTATCAGCGTTTAATGTCCAAATGAAGATAACTAGGCTTCAAACCTGAAGTATAATATGCACAACATCAGCATAAATACAATTATTATTTCATATAAGAGTTCACTTAAAACACAGTTTTTGTTTTCAGTTTATTGTTTTTCCTCTATCATCTAATTTTCTTATACTAGTTTAAATGTAGTAGCAGATACTACATCCCACAAGAAATCGCCCTCGTATTTAATGTAGAATATAGCAATCACCTTCATATTTCTCATACATTGGTCTACTTCCCAACAGAAAGATGTAATTGTACATTTTTAAGATGGAAATTGAGTAGGTTATTATAGTTTCTCATTTTCAAGAGACACATTTTTTATAGTTCTTGTTCTTTATAAACAAGTGTCAGTCAGCGGCAATGGTGCTCAGAAGTTCTGATCGTCTGAAGTTCCTTACAGGATGAGTTTAACATGCTATGCTGTTTTGTGTTTGAACTTCAAGAAAGAAATGAGAACCTTTTTTCACCTGCACCAATGGTCTTCAGTTAAGACCTGCTTACTCTAAAAAGATGCTAAGATCTCACTGAGTACAGCAGAGATACAGTATTAATAATAACACCATATTTACAAAAGTAGGAAATGTATTACACTTCTGTAACATAAAATTAAGATTTTAAAAACTGAAACTGAAGGACTGAATACTCTAGCCAGTGGATATACATTTTTTTTATTATCAAAAAGGATTACAATGTTTTGCAGAAAAGGCCCTATAAACAGAGCCTTGATTACAACTGCAATCCAAATAGTGTACAGATCTAACATCCATTTTGCAAACATCCTGCAAATACATTTAAAATCATTGGATGGCTTTGACAACAATCAGAAAAGATAGAAGATTTTCTTAGGTCTGTCTTATTGGATAACTGAAGATATCATTTTACTTATAGTTAAAAAGAAATCTTTGAGAAAGTGTCAGTTGTAGGATGAGTTACTTCTCAGAACTAAATTCAGTCCTTACTGCAATAAAAGTTTGCTTTATTCACTCTCCAGCATCTTCCTACTCATTGCTGCCCTCCTAACCTTTAATGGAATTTCTGGTATTCCTTAATGCTTTCCATAGTGTCACAGATCTGTAAAATGGTTGTAATAAAGGCAGAAATACATTGATAGCAATTTTTTGGTCTTAAAATTTTTACCTCAAAAATCAATCACTTCCTACAGTCATAAATAGAATAACTACTTAATAGTAACTATGTTTCATATCATTTTTGAAAGAAAATAAATACATACCAGTAAAACCCAATCTAAATGTTTCCGGATATAATAGAGTAGCTAGAATGCATACAGTTTTGCTAAAAGTATCCAGCTATATGATATGGATTTATATTATCTATATCTACCCAAGTTGCTTTTAAAAAAAGAGCAATTTGTCTTTCTCTCTACAGTTGTATTAAGTTAATAGCCTTGTGCAAAAAAAAAAAAAAAAAAAAAAAATTCCACCATAAACGTATTTAATGCATGCTTTTGTGTACATAATAACCAATATTGTCCATCTGGCAAAGATACACTTTAATTCACAGAAAATAGTCAAAGTACTTACCAGATGTCTCAATAACACTGAGGTAAAAATACATGCTCGAAACAAGATGTCTGGGAATGCATGAACAATATAGATTGCCCCAAAAGTTCATCTGTTAACCGTTCTATCGGCATCATCACTTCTTCCCTCTGAGTTCAATCTAACATAAATTTATAAACTTAGACTTTTCATCTTACAGAAATACCTATTTTCCTTCTTGGGAAGGGAGATAAAGAGAAAGAATAAAAAGAAATAGCAAGACAGATATGAGAATCTACTTGCCTAAATTGAACCTGCATCTTTGACGCAACATGAAAGCTGAATAACTGTGGCTATATAACTTTGTTTTAGCAACTTTATATTTTTTAGCAAATAATCATTTCAGGTAAATATATTTCAGTAGAAAAATTAAATCAACAGCAAAATTAAATTTCTTCTTAGTACAAAATCTGCCTAGCTCATGCTCTATACACTTTTATGAGATATAAAAGACACCTTACCTAGAAGTTTTCAAAAAAGTTCATTACAAACCCAAATCAAGGCAGAAAAATTGTCTCTCTATCTTTTGTGCTTTCTATGACCTCAAACACATAGGCATTGACACAGATCTTCATGACCCTAGCCAGTTTGGCAATGGGCAAGGGACATATTTGGGCCTGTTGAAACATTTAATACCTTCAGAGGAATACAAGGTGGAGAGTGAGCCAAAGGAAGCAGTGAGTTTCCATTAGTGTTTTACATTTATATCCAAACAAGCTTAGTGGAAATTAAGAGAAGAGAAATTAAGCCAAGCCTAATTCTCTTTGGGCCAAAGCATAGATTCAAACTCTATTTGAATGTTAGAAATTGGACTGGCAGATAACATCTGACATTAAACAGCTTCAGGATCCAAGATCTTACAAATACATCACTGTACTGTCCTATTCTTCCAGTGTAGAACAGAGCTGCTATCTCAGGATAACTTAATGCCATGTTGGTGTCCTTGGAACAGCAAAAAGTTTATAGGAATAGTGCAAAGAATTAAGAAATCAATGATTTAATTTAGAGGCACATTTAGCATTTAGACCTGTTTCTCAAAGTTTCAGAAACCATACTGGGCCCTCACATTGATGCCCAAAAAATATGTAGAAAGCATCTCACTAAGTAGCAGGTAGTAAAAATATATAAGAAGCTTATGATGTACAAAAGGAGGCTGAGACAACTGAGTTTGTTTATCCTGAAGTTATGAAGGCTGAGGGGATCTACTTCCTGCCTTATACTGTCTAGAGAAAGGTTAAAGAGAAGACACTCAGACTGTTCTCAGAAGTTCACAACAACAACAACAACAACAACAACAAAAAAGAAGCAAGATGTAAAGCTGCAACAGAGAAAATTTGGACAGAATATAAGGTAAAATTCTTTACAGTGAGAGCAATTGAGCACTGAAGCAAGAAGACAGACAGGCTGCAGTCTTCATCCTGGAAAATTTTGAGAACTCAACTACACAAGGCTCTAGCTATGAAGTCAGAAATGTTTTGGGTAATAGGTCACCAGATGACCCACAGAGATTTCTCCCAATTTTATATTTTATAACTATATTTAATATTGTGGAGACTAAGCCACAGGACTAAGAGAAAGTGATTTCTCATTTTTGAATGACTCAGGCTGGTAGGAGAGAAATCAAAATTGGGTTTGTATTTTAGTTAAGTATATGCTGAAATCTGAAATGCATGATCAGATGAACTTCAAGTCAATGAAATAGAGAGACAGCCAAAACATCAGTCTGAAGAAAACAAGTTATTAGGAAGCTTTTAAATATCATCCATTTTTCTTCACTGCCACTTTGTCATTAAACTGAACTTTAGTTTGCTTAGTTGAGTATCAAATAATTTTGAGATAGATGACATCATTTGCATCTAAAATGTTAATGCAAACAGGAAGATAACATTAGCAGAACTCCTATTACAAGGTCATATCCTGGCACTTAATTCTAATATTCTTCCTCTATAAAGGAATTGGAACGTGAATGATGAATGGCAGGCTAAGGCTCAGGACCAGGTGCAGTTTTTTAGAATGAAACAAAAGAAGAAAGAAAGGAAAATCAAGATGTTCTGTATGGTAACTGCTTTCAAACATACTTGACACAACTATAGAAGACTTCAAAGTTGTGAACTGAAAGACAAAATGGATTCTTTGATAGATTTAGAACTGTAAGATGAGGTGATTTTTTAAAGTACGTTTTGATAAAAGGGATTGTATGGTATAACTGAACAAAATTTGGTGTAATGATATATTTTGCATAGGAGTGGTACTAAAACAATGATCTACAAATTTACATAGGGGATAGTAAAAGGAAATCAGATCAACATTTGACACTGAATACACTGTTATAGGCTAGCATCCATTTCAAGAGCTGGAGTAAAACATTCCTTGCATGATAGGAAGTTGTACCCACATATATATTCGATCTGGAAAAAAGCAACATTATAGACAAGGCTGTTCTTTGAAGTATATGAAAAATCTCAGGCAGCACTTAAAACCTACAGATACACTACTTCAAGTTTCTTAGTAAATACTAGGAGTGGCTTCCTTAATTTTTCTTGTGTTCATTTATTAAGCCATTAGAGTATTAGCTGCTCTGTAAATTGTTAGGTGTTTCCAATTAAAGTTTAAAGCAGAGGTAATTGTGAAGCTAAAATCTGACCTAGTATTTTATTATAAACTTTGCTTATATAAACTAATCACAATTTGTTTTTCAGTAACATTATATTCACAGATAAAAAATATCCTAACTTTTAAAAGCATTATCCTACACTTCTTAGTCAAGTAGAGTTTTTATTCAACAGAAAAGTTTACTCCTTCTAAAAATCAGAAGATCAACATGCCAAAGAATGTTAAGAATCAAATGTCAATCAGTGTGGAAGAAACACAGTATATTAGAGCTGCCCTTCTTCTTGCTTATGTTTTTAAAGGGAAAAGCATGTTGATTTATATTTTTTACCTTCACTGCCCTTTTAGGCGTCTCAGCCAAGATGGGAGGGAGTATTCCTTTGTAGAAACCAAGCAATCTATTGAAGAAAAAAAAAAACATTTTTTGTATGGATAAACAGCAGATCATTGCCATATTGCCAATTCAATTTTCCCTTTCAGGCAAAGCAATTAACCTTTCCAAACATACAAACATATAATAGTAATGCTTTTTCTTTGCTTTACTAATTAATGTATTACCTATTTTATTATGTGCTGGTGAAAAGACAATCAAAAGTCAGCAATTAAGAAGTAAAAATTCAGTCAAATTTTCCTGAGTAGACAAGAAATTATATTTAAAAGAAGATTTCACTATATTTGTTTTTTTGATGTAGCAATAATGATATTTAAAATTGAAGTAACAAAATATAAATTTGAAAAAAAGCTTGATTTCAGCAAACTACATATCAAAATCTGCATGCTCATTTCAGACACTAGGTTAAGGCACCTTTTAAAATTTTGTTTTTTACATGCTTGAAAATACATGAAATAACTTTTTGGGGCAATTCATTTTTCAATACAAGTTAGGTATTCACAGAGACAGAATACATGGATTTCATCTTGGAAAAAAACTAAAAAAAAAAAAAAAAAAAAAAGTAGCAATGTCTTGCTACTGTACTCATTCAGGTCTTTGCCCTTCTCTAAGCCTGGCCCCATAAATGGTCATGGGATTTACAATAGATGTAGTCTTCTGGAGTTCATATGAAGCCAAGTGTCGATCTACTGTGATACTTTGCATTACCTAAATTTTATATATATATATAATTTAGGTATTTAAAGGCAGTCTGAGTTCCACTTACTATACAAGGTTGGATCTTGGGAATACATCAGATAGTTCTCAGAATCCCCAACTGATGTAAAAGTAGACATAGTTTGTGTCTGCTAGGCCTCCACATTACAGAGGTAGTGCTTTGCAATCCGCAAAAAGCTACCTTGTCAGCCAACAAGAGTATATCTTAACACTTATCCATCTTCAGATATCTTATGCTTCTTTCAAGACTGTAAGAGGGAAACAGTCTACAGAAGAAATCGCATTTAGAAATGTTTAAAGGTGATTCATCTTTATAAAACTGCCCATTATGCGGGATACTTTTGCAGGGTGTAAAACGGTAATCACAACAGAACCTCCTATAGCTATCCTATGCACATCAAAGAAAAACAATTAAATTTACAGTCCTCATCCAACTGTAAAAAGCTACAAATGCTATATCATCTTTTTCACCCTCCTAACATTTCTTTGAAGTTCTGTTACTAAGCCACTCCAATGTAAATAAAATATTTAGGTTTTGAAGAGTTTCCAGAGTGGGAATATCACTTATAGCTCCTCTGAAGTGAGCAAGATATAGATTCCAGTCTACTATGAAAAGAAACTTTGATCATTTTATACATTGATGGTTTCATGACAAAACACTGAACGTTCCTAGGTAAGAGATTTCAGGAATTCATTGGAGGAGTCAGATGTTTGAATTTCCTCCAAGTCTCAGTTTAGGAACATAAAAAAATACAGATACACAAACATATATCTATACCTGTATGTATTGCTCTACAGATATAGATATAAACAGATATATAGACATACATAACCATAGATATTGGTAAAACAATATAGGTATAAATAGAGTGGCTACAGTCTTAGCTTTCAACAGTTTATATATATTCAGAGTATACTCTTGCTGATTCAGCAAGCTATTGAAACATGGAACAACTTTATGCATGTGATTTGCATAGTTTAACATGAGTTCAAACTGAAATCAAGGTCCAAGAAGGATCAGCAAAAAAGAACACAAATTCCTATAAACACCTTCTTCCTTACAGTTCAATCTAAAACACTGTAAGTGTATTTACAACAGGCATCACATTTGGAATTTCTAGTACTCCATCATGATTGGAAATTGAAAATGGAACATGCTCCGCTGCTCTACTCACAGGTGTAGTTCTAACTGATGAGAAGTGAGACCTAAACTTTATCCAGATTTTCTCATTACAAAAATATGTATAAATTGAGAGATAACTCTTTTAGCTCTAATTCCCACAACAGCATTACCTGGACTTACACAGCGGTTCAGGTTGCTTTTTCAGTGTAGCCTTCGTGCATGTTAAAATATATGTAGCTATTGAAAATATAAGTTACATAACATTCCAGTGGGCTCTGAAAATATCAGGAAAACTCTTCAGAGAAATTATAGAGGGAAGGATAATCTAAAGTGAGCAACACATTCACAATCTCAGCAATATTGGTAGACCAAAAAAATTGTTTCTAAAAAGAAATCCAAAATTCTGCCACATTTCAATATTGAAATATCAGCTATTCAGACGATCAGTAGGCCAAGCTGTGGGCTGTTCGAAAACTCTAGAGTGAGTCTAGAGTGAAACTGAACATACTAAAAGCAATTATCCATTACTCCTGAATCACAGAATGGTTGAGGCTGGCAGGGACTTCCAAGTCCATCTGCTTCAACCCCTCCTCTACCAGGGGCACACAGACTAGGGTGCTCAGAACTGTGACCAGTCAGGCTACAAATACCTCTAAGGAGACAGACCTCACAATGTCTCTGGTTACCCTGTTCAGTCCTTCTCATAACACAAAATACAAAAGTGCTTCCTGATGTACAGATCACACCTTTGGTACTCTTGTTTGTGCCCGTAGCCTCTTGTCCTGTCACTGGGCACCACTGACAGGAGCCTGGCCTCATCCTCTTTGCACCTTCTATTCACATATTTATACACGTTGATAAGAGCCCCTTAAGCCTTCTCTTTCCAGGCTGAACAGTTCCAGTTCTCCCAGCTTTTCTTCCATAGAAGAGATGTTTCAGTCACGTACTCATTTTTGTGGCTGGACTTTCTCCAGTATGCCCAAGCATGCCATACAAGTCTTGTATGGAGGAGCTCAGAACTCAGCACAGCACTCAAGGCTTCATCACAGCTGATCACAAGAGAAGGATCACCTGCCTTCACCTGCTGGCAATAGTCCTCCAAATGCTTTTCTTGCTTCAGGCATTTATTTGCTTAAATGCAAATGCTTGAATCTGCTTGAGGTGACAGCTTATGGTGACAGCTGAGCTGTTGATGGTGTGTTCCCTTAGGTTCCCACTACCCATGCCCTTTGTCAGCCCCGTCTATTGCTCAGTGACAAGGCTGCTGATAAACTCACCTGTTTTTCCTGGTTTAAAGTTCTCAACAGGACAGCTGTCCTGGGCACATTATGTGAAACCAATCTGCTATAAGGCCAACACTGATGGCTTTCTCCTTGAAGAACCTCTACTGTGAGCAAGGAAAATCTGCAGAGATCAGCAGCTATATTCATGTCCCTACAAGTGGGCTTCACTGTTTTAATCGTCTTTTCTTTTGTGGAGGGAAATTTTACCACACAAAAACAGAGAGGAAGGAGTTAAGATCTGTTCCTATGGAACATATTAAGAAGTCTAAAAACACATGAAAACTTTGAGGATACATACATATAGGCAATATGTAATTCAGTAAACATGGTAAGAACTAGCTCAGTATTTAATTACAAAATGTGGTTTGTTTGGTTTCTTTTTCCTTGTTTGAAATAGAAGCATAAAAAAAAAAAAAAAAAAAAAAAGGTTAGGAAGCACAGTTATTGAGATGAAGTGAATGAGGGGAAGGAGAAACTAAAATAGTCCCATCTCATCACCATCTCTTATCAACTGAATACATTTTTGCATGAAGCAGAGACTCTTCTGTTCCTCAGACGAGTTGAGCAGCTGCCACCACATTTTTCAAATAATGCTTTACAAATCATGCTCATTAAAGATTTCATTATTTGAAATCTTTGTAGAATGAGCTATTTAGTTATTTTTAAACACCAGCATGATGATAGCAGAAACTTAAATGGCTCCCATGCCAGCAAGAAAATGCATCCACACATGAAAATGTTATACTTCTTTTCTCTTTGGTCAATAACAACGAATTAGCCTACTTGCACACAGTGTACAAAATTTTTCAAAGTAAACTAATGAACAGTGATGACATTTCACATTTGAAAGATGTTATCACTTGGACTCAGAACTCTCTTCAGAAAACCAGTGTTCAGAAAAACTGTGGAACAGCAGCAATCACTGCAGCTTGTGATAGGAGAGAGGGTGTGACATCATATTCCTAGCTAGAAACATTGGAAAGAACAAGTAAATCTCTAACAGAAACACAGCCACAGCTACATCTTATTTTGTTTCAGCAATAATGGTCTAAATGAACACCACCATTCAATTGCATTCTGGGCCACAGCCCAAACTTGTCTTTGCAGAAGTTGATTTTGAAACATTACAGTCAATCATATATTCTCAATTTGTTCTTTTAGGCTTTAGCTATCCTTCTGGTTTCCATTTCTTCTTTGGAAGCCTTGAGTCATTCATCCTGGCAAGACAACTAACCCAAATCAGTTATTTTCTCCAAAATATGCTGAAATTGTGATCTTGCTTAGTTTGTTGTTTTCTTTCTCTCTTTCACATAATTTTCTCTTTAAGGATCTAATAAAGCTGATTGAAGGCATGAACACAATATTGCTTTTCTTATATTGCTGTCAAATTGAAGTTTCTTACCCATACTGTTTTATAATTGAAACAAAATACCTCTTAGGTCCAATACTACTTTCATTACCTCTATATTATCCCAAGTATAAATAAAAGACCTGGGTTTCATGATCATGTCACTTATACTAAATGGAATGTGCAACTTTCTGTTTTTACAAGGATTTTTCTTTCAACAAAGAGAAGGAATTCTAAAGACATACTTGGCAGAAGAGTGGCTATTCTTCAAAAAGAGAGAAAGAATACATATCTGAATGTAACAAAATTTACTTAAATTTTTTTACACCAGGGAAAAGATATTTTTTTATTTCATGGTATGTAGCATATTGTGAACTTATTACTATCAGACGGTAAAACATTTGAAATTGGAGCAATATGCCTTTAATATATGCACTAGTGTGAGGTAATCTCTATGTTGACCAAGCCGGAGATTTCAAAGATTTTGAATTCCCAGAAGTCTCAGGAAAACTAGCAAGTGTTTAGTGAAGACAGATGCAAATTAGTACTTCCTGCTGAGAAAAAGGGAAGAAAAATTTAGCCATTTATTTTGAGAGTAGCAACCCACCAGCCAATAGTCACACATGCAGTTCACCCAAATAACCGTGCCTACAACCATTTGCCCAGCTGAAGGGGCATCCCATAGGGAAATCTGGATGTCCTTCAGCAGGAACAGGCAAGGAGCTGGGCATGCTTGAAAATATATTAAAGGTTAGGAACATTCATAGAAAACCAAGTTTCAACACTTTGTTACCATCCGAAAATCTTTTTTCTTGTGAAGTATATTATTCTACTGCAGATGTTAAGCACATGACACTACAGGAACTTCAGAGAAAGCTAGTAATGACACACTTAGCCGAGTTAGCTTCCGAACTTTTATTATGCAAATATTGCTTTGTATCTATTCTCTGCCTACACAGATACCTGCCATTTTAGCCACAAGCACCAAATACTAGGAACTTGTTTTTATAGCATACTTCATTATTTTTTTTTCACTGAGCTCTCATTTATCTAAACTATTATTTGTTACAACACATAGGAATTAATGGAAAATATAATTTCTTCCCAGCAATTAGAAGTAGTACAGAATTATATTTTATCATGGGGCTGAAGAAACACTGTACTATGTATTAGAATACCAAAAGTCCAGCTACAAGAATACTAGAAGCAGACTGTCTCAGGAAAGAAATCTCCCAAATAAATTAAGGTAATGGTCTGAAAAGTAACTGGCTAAAAAAGGAAGAGACTTTCAGTGAAAGGTGCTCTTAAGATACTTCAGAAAAATACTAAGAAGTGGAGGAATTGGCTCAGAAACAATCAGACAGGCCAAGAAATGGATTAATAATCAGCATCAACCTACTTCACTTATTTAAAATGACAGTCATCCCCATATTTACTGCATGTGGGTCAGATTATGAAGTTATTATGATGCATCATCCATGTGTCTTTGTTATTCTTACTGAGAAATGAGTCCTTCTTTCATGAGTTTTAATCACCTCTCAATCCCTTGGTCAAAATCCTTGGTAATTTTTGGCTTTCTGGTCTGCGCTGAACCTAAATGAGCTACAGGACACACTTACATGTAAATCCCTCAAGAGGGGGAAAGATGAAACCTTCTTGTGTCTATGGCAGCAAAAAGTGGGAGTAAAAAAAGGGATCTTTGTTAGAATTTTTCACTATTCAAATGATTCTACTCTCTAAAACTTATTCCTGTATTCTCTTTGTGTTTCACTATACCTAAGCAGCTAGCAAAAAGCATCTAGGAAGTAGAAGCGAGAGCCCTGCACTGTAATGGACAACATAGCCTCAATAGTTCTCCATGCATAAAAAAAAAGAATATCTTGTTCTGACTTTCTGTTTGGAAGATGAGTGTCATTTAAGTAAGAGGGACATTTTTACCATGTCCTGCCTGAGTAACAGATTCACTTAAAGTAAGCCAGATTTTTAAAAATGTGAGTACTAAAATCAGATAGAACAATTAATTGTGTGCTTAATTAAAAGGGTGACTGTCATCAGGCTGTGCCATGACCCACCATGCCTTTAGGCAGAGTACTCAGATGGTGCAACCACCACCCAGCAGCCTCTGGCAGTGAGCTGAGGGCCTCCTTCTGAAATGTTTAGTTGGGGAGAGCACAATGCAAGTACCAGGGCTGGAAAGCTAGAATGACCTCCCCTACTAAGGGAGGATTTGGGCCATATGGGATAATGTTGGCTGTGACTGCCAGCTGCAAAAAGTGCTGCTCGTCTCTGCAGGAGGAGCAGCAAAGCACACCCCATGGGGCTTGGTATTGCCTTTCCTCTTCTTTCTTACCACTTTTTTTGCATTCTGCCCCCCATCACCAATGAATGAAATACCAATTTTGTCTGTTTGATGCAATTCCTGTTGAAATTGGCGCAAATGGAAGCATTATCTCTGTCAGCTGCTCTATTCTCTTACAAAATCGCTGGGCTGCAGAATGGCTCTACATGTCTTATTTCTTAAAACTGACAGCATTTTCTTTTCCAAAAGACTTTCGCTGTAACTGCCCCTTTGTTTGCAGTTGGAATAAGCTACAGACATGCCAAAACAGCTTTGCCTAGAGCTTCTGAAACAGAAAAATTCTTCATTGTATTTTGGATTGTCAGAACTGGCAGAATGCTTCATTTGTTCAGTAGAAGTTTTAGTTGTTCAAACACTAGAAGAGAATTTAACTCCCCCCCCCCCCCCCCTCTTTTGCTAACAGCACTGCCATAACTGGTACGACAGGAAGCAGTCACTGCCTTAAAGCAGCTCCACACCTATATCTATTGAAGCTAAAGAATGCAAGAAAATGATTCATTTTCAGTTTTGAATCAAGTTAAAAAATTGGCTTTTCTAGCACCATACTTAGAAATCCATTTTTAACACTAATAAAAACATAGAAAGGATAACTAGGTGAATTTTCTGGAAGAGGCTGACAGCATTTGTCTGTGTTAAACTGATGCTATGACTCATTAAAGGAAAATTCATGAGATTAGCAAAATTTTCTGTACTTGCCCTGGGAGTTTGTCCTACTTAGATCAGTAGTGACTTAACAAAAATACATCATTTTAATTTCATCAGAAAGAATGTGGCTCAGGAAGGAAATTTTTGATTGCAAGTTAATGTTAGCCTTCACTAGAATAAGTTATACTCTTCAAAATCCACATGTGCAATCTCTAGGGAGTTATCTGAATACATGTATTCTTTCCCATCTGTGAGATAAATATGAGAGTCAAGAGGCTTTCAGTGTCATTATATAGATTAGTGACTCTCCCAGGAGGACTCTAGGTTCATGATACACTGAATAACTTCCAATGAAATTTGGAAGACCAACTTTCAGAGATCATTTTGTCTGTGCATGGCTTTTGCACCTGCAATTATTTGTGCTTGTAATTTAGGTTACTTAGATGTTTTTAATTTTCAGATGCAATCAGTGATGTAAATACTTAAATAAATTGAACAGCAGGCAACAATTACTGCAGGTGCAAAATTTTGTCTGGAATAATTTGGATTCATAAACATATTGATTTTCTGAATTTAAAGGTATAACTAGGCCAGTAATAATTTTACAGTGTTTTTAACAAACTAAAAGGCACATATATTTTTCCTGTTTCTTAAAAGACCTCAAAGCAGCAGTTTTTAGTGTTAATAAGAAAAAGGTATCATCAAAAATACACAAACTTGTGTATAACAAATAATTTGATTCCATCTTTTAACACCTTGACCTTCTGTGTATTTTTGTTACTCACTTCACAATGTTTCTAGCAGGAAATCATAAAAGATTCATGACTTTGTAACAGGAATACCACTGATAGGTGCACCAGCATAGTGCAACAGTCCTGTACGCACCAAGAGCAAAGCATGTGGTATTTGGAGCACTGATCACGTAGTGACAGTCTCAAGCTTTCGCTCCTGCCCATGTTATGCTTCTAAGAAAATTGCCACATGAAGGCCTCTGTTCCACACTGACTGCCATGGATGCTGGAACTGCACCCAAAAACAATCTCCAGTTATTCAAGCACCGTGTGCAAATGCCCTAAAAATACCACAGGGATTAATAGCTTTTCCTTAACTTTATCCCAATCTAAAAACAAACAGAGTTGACAGTTAATAGAAACAAACATTTTCACTTTTTAGCACAATACATTCTGACTGTGAAAGCTCTCTTTCCAGATCATGTGAGGTAATGCTTCCAAACTTATTCCACTTCCAATACCTCCTATGCTGTGTAGGCACTCCTCTGGTGCTTCTCAGGCAAATATTAAGGTAAAGCACCAAAGTGTCACACTGTTACTTTGTCTGGAGAGGTGACCAAACTTCACACGCAACTTCTCAGAGGGAAAAGGTAAGGTTAAGTGACTGAGAAATGCTGAAGTCTTAGCGAAGAGTTACCGTAGAAATTCAGCCAAAGCTGAATGCTGAATATCAGGAAAGATTTTGCAAGGCTTTAGACAAGCTCTTTCCCTCAGTGTAGTTACTGATGAAAAAACTGCTACAAGGCTTTGGTGTAGAGATATGTAAACACCTTCTGAGATCAAATCTATAGGAAGACAAATGTGTGAAGGAAGGAGTTGAGTAGAAGCAGCTGTCCTAATTAATATTATTGCTATTTATTTTTTAGCTGTATATTTATGTTTTCTATAGCCATGCCCTACTTGCCAGTAGTCTCTTCATCTGCATAGCTGTCTATAACGAAATCAACACTTTATTAAATAAAGAAAGCAACGGTGTTTCATTGTGTCTCAGTGATATGGCAGTTTCTACCGAATTATTTATTTTTTAAAAAAAACTTGCATCTTGTTCTCTGAACAGCATACCTGCCTCAGCAGGTTAAACTTGAACATCTCTTTTGAAATGTTTTCTTTTTCTCAATATACTCCTCTGATCCAGTACCCTCCTCAACTTGAACCCTTCTGCAGAAAAGAAATTTTGCCACTTTGGCATTGAATAAACAAAACAAACCAACCCTATCTCCTAAATTACTTTTAAAAGCATGCAAAGTATTTCACTTTACAGATGAACAAGTTTCACACAGCAATCCAAGTAAATGTAACACAAGCTATTTAAGAGCACACAGTGAGATTAGTTTAGTAAAATTTTTCAGCATTTTATGACTTAAAATAGTGATACCTTTACAACCAACAATACCTAGAAAGTAAATAAGTTTGGATCAAACATTTTTCTTTTAGATCTATTTTTCTCTGAATTCCCAAAGAGAAATCTTTTTTCTTGCGCAGCACACCAGCATGCTATTGGGCTTGTTCCACAATCAGCCCTGAGTGCTTAGGACTCAGCTGCATCAGCTGGTGACTACCACTGCCCTTCAGCAGCAATGTGGCTTGCAGTGATCACAGTTTGCAAGTGTAACTGCAAATTGCAACCACACTTCTTCCCAGCTCACCATCATCAGAGATCATTACAAAGTGAATAGAGACAACAGTTCAGTAGCCATGAACAAACTACCACCTGGTATTAAAGAGAGTTAATTTAGAAACATATGAAAACCATTCCTCCACACAGTAAAGCCAGAAAGGACACAAGAAGACATATTTATCTTGTTTTAAGGGAGCAAGAAGCAATTGTAACTGCAGCTTCATTGTGAACCTGCACCTGGCAAACTGCTGTTGAAGAAGAAAGAGTCTGCTCTGAGCAGATTTGCATGGCAAGGGTGGGCAGGGAGCTCAGCCTGCAATGGTTGTGCTGCAGCTGCAACTGGTGCTGGAGGAACAGGTGTTGAATTGGTCGTGAGCTCTTGAGATCCACAGGGAACGCTAGGTGGAAATACTGGCAGTACTGACATGCAACATGGCAGATCCTTTTACAGGCCATGCTTTACTATAAGTTAATAATACTGAAAAGCCCTCAAGTGTCAGTACGCTTTAATGAAATATGTTTGCAGTGCAAGAAAGAACTACACGATTTATGATTTTGTACTGAAACCATGTAAAACTGGCAATGCAGTAAAAAGGCAGAGAAATTCACCAGTCTTGACAACTGCCTTGTGTTCTCCTTTGGGTTATGAAAATTCGCACGAGGACATCACCCGAGACCAGATGAAAATTATTTAAATAGCTCTGCGACTAAGAAGAAAAAGAAGTCATAAATTCCTGAGCAGCAGTAATTCTGAAAGCAGCTCAACCTAACTTTCTTTGTGCGATGGTGCACTGGTTGGTTCAGGATAATTTTTGTCTCCTGGGATGAACACACTTTTAAGTAAGTTTTTATATTTTCATGTGTAAAAGTGAGTGATAATAACAGAGATTCTTCCCTTCAATTCTCAGTGAAATCAAATCCTCTGTGTTTTTCTTCTGTTTTTGTCTATGAAGCCCATGTATGAAGACATTTGGTACTGTAAGTTATTCAGAGACAAAGCAGAGTAGATTAACTGCTACATTCAAGCCTTGATCCAGGTCTACAAATATCTAAGGTGTGGGGGGCAGAATGGCGAGGCCAGACTGTTTTCAGTGGTGAGTGGAGACAGGACAAGGGGAAACGGCTGGAAACTGCAGCACAGGAAGTTCCGCACAAACATGTGCAAGAACTTCTTTACAGTGAGGGTGACGGAGCACTGGAACAGGCTGCCCAGGGAGGTGGTGGAGTCTCCTTCTCTGGAGATGTTCAAGACCTGCCTGGATGCCTACCTGTGCGACCTGGTGTAGGGAACCTGCTTTGGCAGGGGGGTTGGACTCGATGATCTCTGGAGGTCCCTTCCAACCCCTACAATTCTGTGATTCTGTGATTCCGTGATTGAGCAAAAATACTTCAATGAATTTGACGTACAAATGCTCACATATGTCTATTGCCTCATATGTACAAATATATAAATATGTATATACATATATACATCACTAACAAACAGGCTCACATGAGAAACATTGCACATTTTGATTCAGAATTTATAATAGACACTTTTTGTTTTGTTTTGTTTAGAGATACTTGAAAAATGGCTAAATGTCTGTTCTGATAATGGATGTGTAAAACTTACACTTGAGGATATAAGAAATCATAAATAATCAAATGAGAGTGGAAAGAGAAATATGATGCTTTCTGCCGTCTCTGGGGTCTGCCCTGCATGTGGACCCCTCAGAAACCGCAAAGCATAAACCGGTGCCTCATAATGTAATGAATACCTGTACTTTGCAAGAAAAGTCGCTCCACATACAGACAGATGCAGGATGTAGCAGTGTACAGAGCCCTGGTACTGCAGCTTGAGCCTGCTACCATTTGAACTAAAGCAGAACTACACAAGTAGTTGGCACTAGCAGCAATTCCTTTATCCTTTCTGTGGGCAAGCCATCACAGGCACGCACACAGGCAGAATCACTTTTCAAGCAAAATAAGAAGAGAAAGGAGGTAAGGAGAAAAACGCAGCCTTGGATTAAGTTTAATGGATGTACCTATCTAATTAATTCTTTTAAAAAAATTATTTAAGCCTCTGAAATGCAGCCTTTCTACAGGATGTTATACTGGAGCAGTATTGCATCACAACAAGTCAAACGCATAAATTCAGATTAGAGTTGATGAATAATGAAGTATTATTGCACATTTTCAGTTTATTCACTCCATACTTGTTTGTGACGATGCCTTGGATCTCAGTGTTAACCATTTTACTGGACATCTGGTGTTTGCTGCCTACGGTTTCACTATTACCAGAGTCATTGTAATTCTATAGCACATCTGGGCCAAATTCCCTGGCAGTTCTTAGTGAATTCTGTGGCAGTGGAAACATCTGTAGTTGCACACAGTTCTACACATACAGAATTGTGAGGTGTGTAGAACGTTTTTGAACATTTCGCATGTCAGTGAAATCTCCGGGAAATCACCCACCCATAATGGATTATCTTCTGGCATTTTTTTTTAAAAAGTTTTGTGAGATATGTCCAAATCAAGTAAAAGCACAGAGACTCTAATCAATAACATTTTATTTTCATCAGTTATTAAAGAAAGAACCAGAGCTTCAGCCTTCATGTTTTCAGAACACACAGCATTTGGAAACATTTTCTTGTAAGTAGGAGGACTGATTCAATGTGAAACCGGCCCACTGCCACAGGGAATGTTGAGTACTGTAAATAAATCATAGGCTACAAGAGCTGAAGAGAATAAGAGGAGAAACTTAACAACAGATTCTCTCAATGAATACCAGGCATAATAATAATTTCTTCGAAGGTAAAAAATAAAAATTAAAAATTGGAGCATTGCCATGCATCCAACATTTGTGTACTAAACTTTTTCGTTAATGTTCTTTTAATGGCATTATAACATAATCTAAATATCAGTCATTTTTTATGTATATTATGCAGTTAAAATGACAAAATATTGTGCACTTTAAAATGATGGACTATTATGTGTTATGAAGAAAGGTCTGTGAGAGTGAGTGTGCTGGAAGAAACAGTTTTTACTCCTCAGACACTGAAGTATTCCTGCCAACTAGTTAGGTATAAATCAGATATTACAACTGCATGGACTTGATGCAATTATTTCCCTTGGAAAAGGAAAAGGAAATGGAAAAGAAAAAGAAAAAGGAAACAGAAAAGAAAAAGAGGATCCTAGCACCAGCTCTCTTTCCAGGAGCACAACACACCACCGACTAAGCCACCAGATGACTAAAGTAAAATTGTCATTGGCTGAGTCAGGTGGCTCTTGCTGCACATACTTGGATTGCTCAGGGTGAATCATTGGAGGGGGTAGAACCTCATCTAAATTTCAGCCTAAATCCTAACCTGAATTCAACTCTAAATTCTTAAGTAAAGATACCAAAGGCAGTAAGGCTAGAGTTACAGTATCTTAGCCTACAGAGTTCTTCTAGCCTCAAACGGGACTTTGAGAGTGATTTTACAAAAGGAAAATAAAGATGCAGTACACCAGAAGGATTATTCGTAGTGATAACTACGATAAAGATGATGAGGAGCAATAATAAGTACAAGGAGTGAAAAACCGGAGAATGTATATGTGCAGTTAGAGCAGTGTGGGAAAACATAAGGATGACTACCATAGGAGGGAGAATCTGTGACTGAATACATGGTCAGGAAGATTTAGAACACATTTAATGTCTGCATACAGTAATTGCTTGTTATAGGGCAAGTTCATCTCACCAATGAACCTGATTTAAAAAATGCCTACATGTTCCTAACACAGCTTTTCCCAGATTCTTGTTTCTATATGTGTATCATAGTCTTTCACAGTAATTTGTGCTAATTAGTGTTTTTGTTGTGCTAATGTTTTTTGTCATGCTAAATGTTATGACCACACTTTATACAAGATCATTGAAGAAGAGTTCGAAAAAGGAAATGCAAGGTGACTAGAAATAGTGAAAGTCTTCTGAAATGGAAATTTACTTCCAAAAGAAACAAAAATTTGTGGAGATGATAGGCTGATAGTAAAAGAAGCTGAAATGGCAGAGCCATGATGGATGAGTAACACTGAACATTTATGGCTTGAAATTCTGTCTGGCCTGGCTGAAAGACTTTTCACTGTGCTATATTTGTTCTCATGCAGATTAAAGATGACACTGATCTTCAATATAGGGAATCTAGGCAGCAGACTAGGTGGAATGTAGAAAACAGACAGAAAGAGCAGGAAAGGGTGCCTGGAACAGGAAAGTTATGATATCCCCTGCCAAACTGAGGTAGAAATTCAGAAATTCCTTCCTCAACCCCAAATAGTAAATAGGTGAGACTGATCTTCAGAAACAAACCATCCTCCTCTAAAGGATTTCCTTTTCACCTCAAAGGACAAATCTGTACTATCTCATCATCATCTGTGTCCAATCTTCCTTAAAAGAAAGGAAAAAAAAAATCCTCTCTATCTTGCATCTAGTCAATTGTGCATTAAGAAAAATAATCCCTCTTGATCCCTGACAGTGACTTGCTGAAGCTCTGAAGCATGATGTAAGTGCTATCATTACTATAATGCAAACCTGCAAGTTTATGGCAGGTTCAGGGAAATGCAAGAATTCTTGTTCACAAAGCTTCATTCAGGAAGGGAGATGAGCTGGGAAACTGGAGGACAAACTAAGAAAGAACCCATCAGGATCTATCACTTTAATAGTACATGCCTTCACCTAGAAAGTACATTAAATACTAGTACAATAAATAGTATTTTAAATTGCAAAGATCAAGTAACAGCCCTCCAACAAAAATTCCTCTATCTGATTGGTCTGGTGCTTTTAATAAATTCAGAGAAAATATTTGAAGGCTGAATTTGCCTAATTTCAGGTTCCCAGGTACTGTTTATGCTGAGCAATGTTGAAAAAGCTTGAATTCAGTGGTGTCAGAAAACGTTTTCCTTAGGTGAAAAATATGCCTATGTATAGTTATCAAGTAACTTCTCAATATTCTCTTTTATTACTAGAAAAATGTAACCCTTGAATTGTGTGACACAAGATGTATTGTACTCCTAAAGCAGTTCTCTGGTTCTCTCAAATTTCTTCAGCATCTATTTTCTTTGAAGTGTTAAATAAATTAAGCATCATTTAACTTAGTATCTCTACATTTTCTTTGAAGCAATGATTTAATTCAGTATTCAGAACTTTGAGTTGTCTTACCAAAGCTGCACTCGGCATTTCTCTTCTTTTTGTCTTAGGATTGTATGATCATTTTTGCTACAATGCACTGTAAGCTCATGCTAAAGCAATTATTTGTAACTATTAATTCTTTTGGTGCTTATACTACCCAAGAAAATGCTTTTTATGTTTTTGATATAACAAATGTAATATGAATTCTGATTCCTCCACGAACTATTTTGTATTCGGCTATGTAAAAAGACATAGTTGCATGGTGACCGTGTAATTGGGTGCAATTCTACATCCAATTTGCTAATCCAGCAAAACAGCAATTGTATAAATTGAATCATTTACCACTTTCATTAAATGTTCACCAAGAAAATATCACAATATTGATGCATTTTAATGCATATTTTAACTTCTGCTTTCTGTATGTGACTTCTTTGTTTTTATTTAACCCAAACTCTTCCTTTTCTTAATTACTGTTCTCTTTCTTGATTCAGAAAGGCTGGGTTGAATTATACATTTGATTCCAGAGATAACAATGGCTTTGAAGCAATCCCAAACCAAGCTTGGGAAAAGAAAGGCTATAACTGATAATATTTCAGCAAATGTGAGAGTATTAGTTTCACATCAGTGAAATTCTGAATTCTGTCATCTGTTTGGCAGAGAGAAAATTCACCCTGCCGAGATAGCAGGGCCTGGTGATACCACAAATCTACTTTAGCCCATCTGAAGTTCCATTCTGTATTGTGGAAAAATGTCTGGGCTTGTTTTCACATCGGCATAAAAAACAAGAACAAGAAAACAACAAACAAAAGGTAGAGAGGATCTCCCTTTCAGCTGCATCATGTAAGGGCACAGACTTTTTTGCCAGATGAAAGGAAGGGACAGTGTGTAGCCAAGAGAGCAACTGGTAAAGAGATTATTTCTTCTTCTAAGTAGTTAGTTTATGTTAAATGTGGGTGAAAACAGAGCTTAAGAGTAGCCAGAGCTACTGGAGGCAAGCGGATGGCTTGTGGAGACTTGGCCTAGGATGTGGAGGTATTCCCTAGCCACTGTGGTAGGATTATGACATCAAGTAGAATGCAAAATTAAGAAAATCAACAAGATAGACTGGCTTACTAAAGAGAAGATGCCAGAGAATTGCTAAGTGTGTTATCAGTAAGACTGTATTTCACAACTTGAGCTTGAATTCAACAAGCCATTTCCACTGCCTTCATGACCACTCAAACTGATCACCAGCTCTTAAACTCCAGGTATTGTAGACAGTTATTACTTTCACAAGGCATTTTCTGTAATCATGACTAGGAAGCCATTTGTTCACCTGACGGAGAAAAAGTAGTATATGCTAATACTGGACAGAAAGAAGATAGCTTAGATATGTCAACATATGTAATATATATTCTGAAGATGTCTGATAACGACTGTTTGAAAGGAGAATCACTTTACTATCTTTGCTAGCGTTATTTGATTACAAAACCTTGAAAATAATTTACCAAAGTAATATAAATCAACAAAAAAGGCTTCTTTTCTTTTGCTTTTTTGGTGCTATAATGTTTAATACTCATTACATAAATAATTTCTGGAAAGTGTTTGCCCCACTCAGTAAACCAATTCATGGCCCACAGACAGGTGCAGAAATGCATGAAGAAAGACACAAAATCAAGAGCATACAGGTCTGGGCACATAACAAGTGCTTGCTTCTTCTGGAGGCAGAGCTGGTTTAAAATATTCATGGAACTATGGCTTTGGTTAGGCAGAAATCAGGATGTAGCTATTCTGTCATCTTCTTGAATTCAATTTTTTAATGTAAGGCTTACATGTTGCTGTATATTATACTCATCCAGCTGTGTTGCAATAATGGCACATTTACCCTCTCATCAGGCAGTAATTTTGAATTTAAAAGCTTCTTTTAGGGATGGCTTCTAAAGTACAACACATACCACCTCATGAACGTGGTAACTGATATGTTGACATTCCAGAGTGCTAAATAGGTGAGGATGTTGGCTTTCAGGAACAATCTCTTGCCAGATAATACTTCATTATCTGACAGACCATCTGGTTTCCAGTCCATCAGTGCTATATTAATACCATCAGCTCTCTATGCTTGATTATTGCCCAACATTCTATTACTTTGTAAATAAGAGAACTCAAAAAAAGGAGTCTTCCAGGGACTGAGCAAGACAAATCACCACTTGCTCATGTACTTGTCATTGTCATATTTGGATAATGGCCAAAGAGTGGATTTTTTTTTTTCTATGTGACTCATGAATTCAGAGTACAGCATACTCCATTGCTATCAGGGAAAGGATCACCAAATTTTAATTGCACAATATACATAAACACAGCTGGCCTAATGACTCAGGTAGTAATGCAATATGTTACTCTCCAAATTTCTGTTTCAGGTGTGACCTCAGGACTCTTTCTATTCCAGACATTGAAAACTGTGAGATTTACAGTGGTTTACTCCTAGATTACTGGGAATTTTCAAAGGGATCTTCCTTTTCTGGGATTTCAGAAAGAATGTTTGGTCTGTAAAAAGAAGCCGTATCTATTGGATATACTTTTGGTGTCTGTTCACAGCACCTTGTTTAAGAATGACTAATCACAAGAACATGCAGTTTGTAAATCTGTAAGCAATAATAGTTGATTTCTTTACAGTAAAATATACATTCCTCCAGTAAAAGAAATGTCACTGTGGTTATGTCATAACATTACAGTACTAGATCATGAAGAACAATGTAGGCTGCATTTTAAAATAAAGATATACATTAAATTATGAATCAAAATTTTGTTTTGGTGTAGTTAGTAACTGAATGAAATATTTATAAATATCAGATTCTATCTGAAGTACTTCTATTGTCAGTTTGGAAAGCTGGTGAATACTCAGCACTCATTTGTTGTCATCTCTGAGGATTTGCCTTTTGCACACAATTCCTCTTTTGACAGGAACTAGCAACAACCTTGTTCACTCACGCAAATACTCTTTCTTTCTCTCTCTCTCAGTAGCGCTGACTTAACATTTTAGCTATCCTTCAGTGACCGATGTAATCATTACCGGCAATACAAGGGCAAAGTTAAATATCTGGTTCAAAATCTAGATGCCTAAGGAAATCCTGCAGCTAAGTAAATAAATCTCAGAACAAAATACTTTTGAAAAAAAGATTGTGGTCAGCGTCTAGTGAAAAAATGCATAAATAATCAATTAAAGAAAAGTTCAAATTTTTTAATTCTCTTTTCTCCCAATTAATTGAATGTTTTTCCTGTGAGTACTCAAAACACCAATGATCATATTCTTATCAGGAGTGTCTCAAATCCTTTTTCCAATAATAAAACACAAGCATAAATACCAAGCAAGTTACTGTAAAAGAAAGATAAAATTGTTCCAAAAAGCACTTGCAAGTAGATTGTATCAGTATTAAATGCCTGTTTCAAATTTAATTGTTCTCCATAAGCCAGGTCAAATAAGAAAAAAACAGGAAACAGAAATTGTCTCAAATAGCTTTCTTGAATTCCAATTTACTGCTTGATGCCTAAGAGACTTCAAAACATATGCCTCTGAGCCCAATTTCAGGGAAGCTCTTCCTCTTTTTCAGAACAATAAAATGTTAACTTAACAGTTTTGTAGACCTCAACTATGCATCTCAGCAGAGATACTACAGCAGATGAAACTCTGATGAAATAGGGTCAAGTTGAACATTGGTGGACTGTACCCATTATGCTGTACAAGAGCTGGCCCTGTCCCAGGGGATGCTAATGCAGGAACTAAAGCCCTGTATCCTTTGAAAACCATGCCAAGCTGCATGCATATGCTAACAAAATAAGCAGAGATGCTGCTGCACTGCCTCAGCAATGATGTCTACAAAAACTTGGCAAGAGGCCCTGCTCTCTACTTCTACAGTCAGTGCTATCCCTGCAGCGCAGATCTGCTTTTACAGTGTGTTTTCTTTCCCAGCAAAAACAGAAATTACTCTTCAGAGGCTGTAAATGCCTCCCCTGCTGAAGCAGTTCCCACTGCCATCTCCTGCAGTTCTGCCAGCTTGGTTTGCAGGACCTTCCCCCTCTCATGTCCTACACTACTCAAGAGTACACTCTCAGCACCCCAAGCCTCAGCACTTAAAGACTCGCCTTGTGATGTGATTCAACAACTACAGGCTTAAAATACCTCACTGGGTCAAAGAGAACCTAATTCAACATTGAAACACTTAATGGGACAACATAATAAATGTTATATATATATATAACATATAATGAGAAAATAACACGCCATAGTCTCTCAAAGCAGATCTGCAGCAACACATCCTGCCTGATTTCTAATCACAATTGCTCTCTGCAGCTTTGGGTATACATGTTTTGTCACACACTTGAGTTTTACAATGGCCAGTTCTCCGAGGTACGCTGGGAATGCTGGAGATAGAAGTGAGGATGCAATATCTAATTCAAGATGCTGTATATATGAAGGTGCTGTAACTCCAGGTACATATATCCAGGTACAATACTCCAGGTATTGCAATGCTGACTGAGAAACAGGTTGATGAAATTCCCCAGACTCAAGTTTTTTGACACAAGCATAGAGCTAGGTTTCATGAGCAGAAATGGTGAAGCATATTAAAAGCTTCTCAGCATGTGATACTGCAAAGCTCAGATTCACTCTGCAGAGTGAACACTCACTGTGTCTACAGAAGCTTTAATGTCCCAGCTTTTACTGCTGTGTATGTGGCTCCACGGGAAACAGCTCCTTTCATTTATGACCCATGGTTCACAACCATTCCTCAGAGAGAGACTCCTATTTCTCTTACAGTTAAGAAGATAAGCACCTTCTATTTTGCAGGGAAAAGAGTGGGAGGTATTGTTTACCTCTCAACCTCTCCAAAGTAGCTTTATTATAAGCAATTCACATTGTAGCTTTCCAGTACTTCCCAATACTTCATCACTGTTTTCTACAACATTTGCTGAGACAACCAAAACTCTAAGATTAAAAACAAGATCTTTCATAAATGAAAAGTATTACAGTTTCTAGAAAACAAATGGTTAGGAAAAATAGTATAACAGATAATGCCTGGCCTATACATTTCAGTTATTGCCTAAACAATTTTATCTGAATTCAAACTTTATACAATTCTCATGATTTTTAGAAATGCCTGTTAGACACCTGTTGCCACACTACATGTATATTATTTACACAACAGAATTATTGGCATCTAAACTCTGCTTTCCACACTGGATATCTCAAAAACTTGGGTAATCATAAAATTAATGATTTTATAATTTACTATGGTGTCTTAAACACAAGTTTGGGAAATAAAACAGGAAATACTTACAGAGAGAATGCAAAATAATCTGCAATATTGAGGGTGAATGTAGAAAGAGTACAGTGTTTATATGGAGCCCATGGCACTGTAGACTGTAATGAACACACAGCAGGACAAAAGAAAATTTACGTGCTATGCTCTGAAAGGCAATATGAGTTTCATTTTGAATGAAATAACCTACTCAGCACAGAAGGAATCAAGGAATCTTCTAAGTAGGAAAGTAGCAACATGTCAAAGATCCCAGATTTCTTTTTAGTTTTAAAAAATAAGAACGGAACTTGTGCACTTTGAGTAATCTGCATTTAAATTCAGTCTTTTCCTCTACTCAAAAACAAATCTCGTTGCTTACATGAACTTGAAAGTACACATTCCAGTTTTCAGATTGCCTTAATCTTACATTGTACCCTTTCAGAACTACTTTTGAAAATTTTTGTTCTTCCTCACCTGCCTTTATGTCACCTTTTGGTATGGATCTCTTCCCTTTTCTCTGGCTACAACAGCTCCCCAGATTCTGTCTATGTCAGATACATGCTAACAACGTACTTCTTTGAGGAGATATCCCGAGAGTTAACACACAAAACTATGGATATTTCAGGATCTTTCTCCTGCCTTCCCCCTTTTCTACTGTTTTTTTTTTTCTTTCCCTATACTCAGTACTCATTTATATCTTTGTTTTAGAGAAATAGAGATGAGAGCATGTAATGCAAATGGAGAATATATAAAAATAATGAGAAGTGTATCTGTATAATACTATCACTAGCTGGAGCATGAAAATGGGCGTTGTCTGGCAGTTTTGGGTGGACGTCAGGGGATTATTAGTTTTATTAGTATTATATCACTGTCTACATCATCATGACAGTTTATCTCCCCAGAGAATACTATTTATTAGGTCATTTGAAATAGGAGTTGCTATACAAAACATACTACTTAGTAAGTAAGCAGTTATGTGGAACCTTTATGGCTGTAACTAGAATTAACACTCTACTAACCTCTAGCCATTATAAACTGTTGTGCATACAGGGCTAGTAAAAAATAAGGTCTGACACTTGAACAGATTTTGGCTTAAAATACTCTTTTCTTTTAATATGTACTATGTTTATTTATGTAGTAGAATATAAGAAGGAAATTCATTATTTATATGACACATAATTTAATGAATTATAAATGCTTTGGCCACCATCTGAACTTCTGACAAAATCTGCATGAAACATCTTGGCCAAGGACAGATTTTAACAGCCTACAAAAGTTTAACTCTGTCTTCTTCAGAACAACTTCCAGAATAATGCCCATAAGTAAATAAAGTATAAAATCAGTGTACAATCTTCAAAGTCTATTATAGGGATAAGAAGAATCATGGACAAAAGAAAAAAATTAAGAAGAAATACTGTGTCAATATTTAACACCTGAAGCCCTGTTTTGATTCTTTCATGTGAAATCTATCAGGTTCTATGATCAACTCTCTGCATGGCTCCATCTTTAATCAAATCATTTGTGTAGGACAAAAAATTTAAGACATAAAGTAAGATTTATATTAATGTTACTACTGTGGTGTAAAACCATACGTAGTGAGAAATGGAAAAATATTTTCATGACAGCCTTGAATACCATGTCTTAAAAGACAAAGAAAATTAAAAGACTGATATGAAGACCATAAAGTCAACAGCATACTTTCCATTGATTTTAGAAGGATGTGAATCAGGCCCTTAAAGTAGCAACTCATTTACTACTGACTTCTAAATTTATAGCACTTCTTTATTTTCTCTAAGCATAACAGCATCCATTCATCAGACTGCAGTAACAAAGCCGTAACCTGATATATGACAAATATTACAAGCTCAATGGCTGATGTCCATTACTGACGGGACTTGCTCACCATTTAGAAAAGATTGGCACTGAAGGATTACTGAGCAAACATAGCACCTGAAAAAACTTGCATGCAAAAGTCTGTCATCAGGTGTGTGATCGAGGGCATTATCTGAGAACTCTGGCTCTTTATCTTCAGTTGGAAACTGCTGTAATTGCCAACAAATCTCAACAAAGAGCTTCCGTCATGGAAGGCTGAGACACTGAGCCAGTCTGGTGATGGTTTACCTTCCCGAGGCTTCATTCCTTTTTATGGATCACCTGAGACCAAGCAGCACACCAGTCTCTAATAGCTTAAATAGCAGGACAACCTAGCAAACTGATGACAATCAAGGGAAAACCAATCCTTTTTGGTAGAAAGACAAAATTCCAAGCATTCCCTCACAGTAACTGAGAAAGACCTACTTCTCAAGCTGCATTTTCCCAAACCTTTCAGTGGGATAAATAAGACAACTTTCTTGCAATTAATTCTGAGCATTTTGCAAAGACTGCTAACTCTTCTCAGATGACATTGTTCACTGGTCATTTTTTCACCTTTTAAACCACTATGATTGTTCCCATAAGTACATCATATCCCACTGCCTCTTCCTCTTTTACTAGATAAAATTTCTAAAATTTTACAAGACAGCTTATAAAAATTGTAATTTGTATAAAAGCATAGTTATTTTTCTTGTGTAAAATTTTTGAGGTATAAAAATATAACCATGAAGTATAAAAATAACTATTAGAAATTTGAAAAAATATTATTTACAATTTATTAACATGAGCTGCTGAAATACTGAAGATTTTTTTTTTTTAATTTGACAATACATTTAATTTCAAGGTGAATTTTTTGTAATGTACCTGAAAGTTCTTGCTTGCCTTTTATGTATGTCTTTAGAAAAACTGTTATTTTTCTTATGAATTTGTAATTAAATTACCAATTTACTCAGAAACATTTTAAAAGGAGATGAAATAGTTTAATAAGTTGTAAACTAATAAGCATGCAAATCTGAAGATTGTCAAAACAATTTTTGTTTCTACGTTCAAAAATAAAGACGTTATGTAAGGCTACATTAGAACAAAGGCTCAAATACATGTTAGTATTTTACTTTTATCCACAAAATTTATTCTTCTACATCACAATTAAAATGGCAACAAAAGATATTACCTATATGTTAAACAGCAAATCCTAGACATTTCCAAATAAAAATTATGTAAAAGTCAGCTTAGCTATGGAATTTTTTGAAATTATTAAGTATTTTATGCAGATAGTTACTTACACTTCTATTTTTACTTGAAGAAACAAGTATATCTTGTAAATAGATTTTCTTATAAAACAGGGTTTTGCAAATAAAAAACAAATCCTGCTAAGCCAGGATATATATATGTATATTCTTTTTAAGAAGGACTCAAATAATGAAGAAGTGAATTTTATTAAGAAATGCTCTAACAGTAAGTAAACTGAACCCATATCTACACTAGGAAGCATCTGGCGCATAGAAGAATTCGTTCCTGTTGTGGAGTTCAACTGCTGCAGAATATAATGATTAGATGTACTGGGTTTTGGCTACCAAATTCCTATGATGTAAAAGTGTCTACTTTTTTATGGAAAATCCAATTTAGCAGATTAAAAGAACCTTCCAAAATCTTGCTGTACTTGAGACGCCCAATGCATGACAGTCAGCTACAGAGCAGTGGATACACAAGTTCAGGCAAAGCCAAAATATGCAAAAATACACAAACAGTGAAGGCAAGCTGTAAAAAAAAATGCATTTCTGCCCAGATGGGAATTGATCTTGTATTCATAACTGGAGCCAATCTTTCAGTGAGAGTTACTGCCCCATACGCTGTATTAAAGCTTCAGAAATTTACTATGGAGTGTCAGCTTGCTAACTGTGAAAGAAACTTTCTACGCTAGACAGTAAGACAGAACTCAACAGCGTTTTTCTACGTTTATATGCATGCATTCCTTTAAGAAGATGCAGCAAATTATATGTACAGCACATTTGAGGCAGGCATTTTTTACAGTCAATTAAAATTATTTTTACTACATTAAAGTTATTATTTTTATTTGTACAGCAAAGAACAACAACAGACTGCATAAAAAAAGAATGTGAAAGTTAAAAATCCCCACTTCATATGTATTTAGAATTTTATTTCTTTCAGACAGATGATTGGCATGACAGGCAAGTGAACTATTTGTTTTTCCATTTTCCGGAGTCATACGGAATGCAATGTGCCTTGAAATATGAATTAGCATTGTATAGAAAATATATTTTTAAAAAATATTTCCGTATCTAATGCTAATTCTTCATTTTACCTTGTTTTATTTAAGATACATTCAAAAACAACCTACACAAAACTATCAAACATTCATAGATTTACATTGCCTTTTCACCTACATTATTATTATTGCTATTATTATTCTGTATTTATTTAGATGAAGATTTTTTCCTCCATGATCAAGCACAGCTATTCTCAGCATCTAGTTTACTGGATTTCTTTTAGAACGTGAAGCATAATACTCAGAATACCATCAACTGGGGTATTGCAAACAGAAGAGCAATTGGTGATGGTGTTAGAGGGACTGATCAGCACACCCAGTACTGACAGCTGCAGTGGCAGCTTTACATCTCCTCAAACATTCTCCTAATGAAGATACATTTTAAAAGTTCATCATATAATCATATTAATCTTATGCACTTAGGAAGACGCTAAAGTAATGTAGTGTTCAAAAGAAAAAGGAAAAAAAAAAGAGAAAATGTATTTTCAGCATATGGAGTAATAATAAGTTGTTAATAAAAATGCTAAAGATAACATATAATTAACCTGCCTTGAAAACATGAAAAAAACCCCACCTATTAAATAAGTAATCTTATAAATATATTCTTATTACATCTTCATAATTTACAACTAAAGTGAGGAGCAAATTGTATAGTGTAAAGCTCAAATTATTCCTGAAGTGAAAATGTTTTACCAGTGAATGCAAGACTTCATTTTGCATAGGATTTTCACCTGCATCTTTTAGAGATTAAATATTTAAGGGATTGAAGTGAATCAGAGTTATACATAAATAAAGAACTGAGGACTACGGTAATCAAAATGATTGACATGAAAGAGACAAAGCTTTGTTTTCACATGTAACAAGTGAAGAAAATGATGTTAGACGAACTAAACATATGCAAATTAAAGAACAGTATTACAGCATCATTATAAATAAATACGAAATACAGTCTAAGAAATGTGCTAACTGTATGTTGTCTGATTTGTTAGGTCTAGATGTAAAAAAATAATCCAGATTTTTAATTTTTTTCCTCTTCAATTTACAACTTACAGACTTGTACTTTAAAAAGAAGGCTTTTGACCTGAAAAACTGTTGCTCATTTTCACATACATGCTTCCTACAATCCAAATAAAAATGCTTTACTTTGCATTTTATGCTGTCTGCCAGGTATTTCCTGTGAACATCCCATCTAAAATCTCTTGGTCCTAGTAACTAATGTCTGTAAAGAAAATCCTGGCAAAACTACAGTTCTAATCTTTGAGAGCAGCCATTTTAAACAGAAAGCTGCTTTAGTTGTGTTGACAATCACATTTTAAACTGATTCCTTCCAGATGAAAAGATGCTTTTTCAAACACTGCAATAAAAGTGTAAAGTCAGCTGTTCCAAGGATATAAAAGTGATTTATTTGTTCTCTGGTCACTGTTTTTCCCTCGGTACAGTGGAATTTTTCTTTTAAGGAATAGGTTAACAATTCCTTGCTACTAGAATCACAAATCACAGAGAAGTAAACAGTTTGCCTCTGAAATAACTGCAGTACATAACTGAAATTAATTTTGCATTTCCTGATGCATATATGATTATGATTGCATTTGTGAAATGTTAACCAATAATGGCTAGATTTACCTAACAGACACACTGAATTTTGATAGCTGACTATTGACAATGTCACACTCAGGTTTTGGAGCTATATATATATTCTTTCATAGGAAAGAAGGCAGTGTGTGATTTTCAGCTCCTTTCCTCTACCTACAGCTAAAACTGACAGCACTGCACAGGACTGAGTTTGAGAGATCCCCCATCCCTCTGTCAGGGTTGGAAGCAGTTGTAATCTTTATAAATAAAGTTTTAATTCTGGTGGCAGAACATACGTATGCCATTTCAGAAATGAAAAGCTGCACAGGGACAGAGCCCCCTGAAGCAGCATGATTCAGAAATAGGACTTATGCAGAAACCAGCCTCCCAATCTTGAAGCAGCAATTCATTACATCTTTGCTCAGAGGACATGCAGCCTGCCTGTGACCACTGCTGGTAGTGCCTCCATTTCTGACCTAAAAGCTCTTAGCTCACTAGCTGAGAATTTTCTACAGCTCCGGGCGAGCCAAAGAAGCCCTGGAGAAGAATGACATGATTGGGAGGGTGTGAGCCTTCCCAGCTTCCCAACTCTAGATGGCTCTGCTTAGCATCTCGGCTGCCTACTCTCCACTGAGCACTCATGGCTCAGGGCTCGGCACTACACTGCAGCACCAAGTGGGGCAAAATTGTCCCCACTGAGGTCTCAGGTGCGAGCTCCTGCCTGGAGGAGCATTTGGCAGTGATGTTCTTCACCCTCAGAGAACATGATGTTGCAGGAAGTATAATATTTTCCATATTCTAGACTCAAATCTGTTTTTAAAATAAGCGTAATTATCACATTGATTTCTTTAAGCAACATGACAAATATACCTGAATCCAGCAAAAAACGAATAGGGTAAAATGATAAATATTTTTGAATGTTCACATCATAAGACTAAAAATTAAAGCTCTACTTGTATTTTGCTAACTAAAGTAGATAAAGGCAGATTGTAAAAAATCCTTGTTATCTCCTTATTGCTCTAATCTTATAATACAGTCAACTATATCCAAACCAAACCCTACAGAAATTATTGCTATAAATATAATCATCTGAAGAGCTATATTTATGTGATATTAGTAAAACAGAGACACATAAAGAACCGTAACTCTAAGATTAAAACAATCTGAAAATATTTGAAATCTAAAAAAATATGACTTGAACCTTTAAAAATACAAAACAGATATCCAGCATAAAGTGGCCTTAGCAAAAAGTAACAAGTAAAACCAGTTAAGGCCTGGCCTTTTCACTTCTAAGGTGCTTATAAGATTTACATAATTTTATCATGTTCTTTTCCTATGGGAAATAAAGGAGCATGTGCTTCATCTTTAAGGCATCTGATCCTCAGAAGTGATTCTCTAGAAGTGTCCCTGTTTACTGCGTTGCTATATATACCACATCAGGTTTTGCAAGTAAAATGTCTGTCCGTCAGTAATAAAAATGTGGTTGGCCAAGTGCTGCTTGAAGTTACACCAGTGCAACCTCATTGTATCCCAGAAAACTACACACATAAAACTGGGAATAAAAGTTTTTCACATTCCAGAGCCATTTCTTATGTTTTCAAGTGTTAACATATGAAGATGGGGGTAGGGAACCGATGGTGAGGAACAGAGAATTGCTGAATGAGCAGGATGATGAAAACCTGCTGACAGTAACATTGGTGTAAGTGCTCTGGCTGCCTGCAGACAGTGCAGCCCATCCGGCAGGGCACTGGGTTTGCTGTCAGGATATCTGGCTACAGGCCTAAAACTGCGTGCAGCTCCACAGAAAGCCAGAAAAGAGACTGCCCCAAAAGTGATCAGACTTATGAATTATTCGTCCAACTCACACATTCTGAAGTGCTCAGATATTAAAATGTTACTGTGGGGCAAACAAATTACATGGTGTCAGGCTGCTTCATGAGAAACATCTTTATTCATGCTCCTGTCCATGTCTATTCTACTGCCTGGCACTTTACAACCCCGTATTCCCAACTGTGCAAATAAGATGATGATGATTCCTTTTTCAGCAAGGTGTTTTGAGATGTGTAGATTAGAAGAATGGTTTTCAGCTTTGTTTCATGACTGACCAGTGTTGCAAAAGCATCCAGTCACTTGGGACTGTTGGCAAAACTTCACTGAATTATGAACAGGGTCATTTTTATCTACCAAGAGATTAAAAGAATGTATGAATATTTTACGAGTAGGTATGCATGTAAGAGTACATACACTTTAAAACATTACCAGGGATCAAAATTTCCTAAGATTTTTTGCTGTTTTTACTGGGAAATGAGATAAAATTTAAACATCAGATGTGAATGTTAATTTACAGAAGAAAGCACAGTACACATCACCTTCAAATAGCCAAAAGATTCTCCTTTGTGGCAATGCTCAATCCTTGCAAGCATAATATAAATCACAGTCTTAAAGCAAATACTCTGAAAAATCTGTCAGCTAACATTTCTGCCTTTCTCTTCTCCAAACTTATAAGCAATCTTAATGGTAATTTTACCCAAGGTTGTTCCATCACTTAAATTTTATGGCTTGATTCAGGGTAAAAACACAAATGATGATTTAAAGATGCAAGTGCAAACAAACTATAGACAATCAAATGAAACTGAAAACAGTAAGATCAGATAAGTATGATATTACACATAGGTCTAAAGGGAGTAAGAGTAAGGGTGAAGTGAGAGTAAATGGCGCTGGAAACAGCTGTGTTGTATACGCTGCCTGTATCCATACCGCAGGGTAAAGAGAGATATACTATTGACTATGGACTAAGTGGATTCAGAATAGGTACAGATAGACATTTTGATACTGTAGTGCCCTTTTTAGTATCTTCACTGTCACTTCAGCAACCATATTATTATATGTTTCTAGGGCAGACATGTAAGACTAGAAAAGAGATTCATGTATGTATATATATTTCTGAGGTGTAAGCGCTAGCAGAACTTTCTAAGCATTCATGTGGAAGTTTCTGTCCCTGTAGTAAGGGGCAGTAGAGAAAAAGGCGCCTTCAGCTGGCAAGAATACAGTCTTCAAAAGTGCTGACGCAAGCGGGTCTGTGTGAAGGAATCAGGTGATTCAGAAAGCAGTGATCAAGCACAAGTCCCAGTTCACCTCTGCTCCTCATGGTATAGGTGTTAAAATGAAACCAAAGAGTGGGGCAGATATCTGCGGCAGGAAACACCTTAATCTACCATTTCTGTTTGCTTCAGAGCACTTCAGTCAGAGTCTGAACTCTGGTCTTTTGATACTGCAGGAATTTATGCGTCCAGTACGTAGAAATGGATTTCTGCTTCATAACTGCTAGATGGGAAAAGGGATTTTTGGCACGATTAATCACATCACAGTTCCCTGGTAGGCAATTTCATTGAAAGATTCATGCACAAAGTAGCTAAGCATTTGCATGTTGTATAACATTTATTTGGCAGCCTGTTGATATGCCTCCTCAGCCCAGCTGGAAGAGCAGACATACAGCTGGGCCCCAGGAATGGGCAGCGATGAGTGCTGGTATCAGAGATCAGAACTGGTTTGCGGGGCTGACAGTCCTGCAACCCCTCCTTCCCTGCCTGCTCGCAGTTAGAAGAAACAAGAGTATCATCCACTCCCTACCAGGAGCAGGGCTTCAGCACTGGTCACCACAGTAGATATCCAAGGGGTAGCAAGAGGACAAATGGGAGTGTTAGCAAATTCCCTAATCAATGAATTATTGCTGGTAACACATAAGCCAGGAATCCTCTAGCTTCTGCACGTTTGCTGACAACTTAGCATTCATTCAGCTCCTGCTTAGCCTTGGCTGTTCTCCCACCTGCTACACCCATAGCTAAAAAGTTTCATGCAGCTTTAAAGCCTAATCCCACTAATGTATGAGTCAGGGTGCAGCTTAGTAAAAGAAAGGTGTGTGGTCATATAAGGCACTTATAGGTATAACTGAGTGGTAAGACCGCTCTGAAAAGACAGAAATAGTTGTAAAGCTTATTGGGCTTTTTGTTGTTGTTGATGTTGTTGTTTTATTGGGAGGCTCCTTTCCAAACCAAATTCAATATGAATAATCAAATAACTCAGCAGAAGTAATGAGATCTCAAATGAGATCAATAATTATGGTGTTCTGTAGTTTCCCACGACCATCTTAGTCCTAAGAAAAGCTAACAGCGCTTTAAACTTACTAAAATATTGAGTTATGAAACTAGCATTCTGTTCCAGGCAATCTAACCAACGTATGAGAAAAGTAACAAGTTTCCTTACTAAGTACCTATCAAAAAAGCCAACTGTAAGCCAGAACACTTACTGTTAAAATTATGAGCCCATGAAAATTTAAGTTTATATGAACAAAGTTGTTTACAGACCCAAAATAATGGCATCTATCATTTTAGTGCTATTCTAAATTAAGATAGTGCTAATGAGCATAGTTTTCCATTCCTAATACAGACACAACACCATTGTGTCTTTAATATAAAGCTATACTGTTGGCTTATTCTTACATTTCATATTCATATCTAAGTCATTATCAAAGAAGCGAGTGAATACAAATGTACTGAAAATGTCAACAGTACAGTACAAAAATCAGTCATCTAACATGGTCTATCTCTTATTTGTAGGACCTAAAAAGAATGAAAAGTTTTCACTATTAATGGTTTCAGTTAATCCTCTATCCAAACATTTTCCTCAATAAACATTATTTTTATTTTTATGTTGGCTATAAAGCTGTCACCCCTCAATAAACAGATATACTCCTGGTGGTTTTACCTCTGCTGTCAAAGATCTGTCAATACATGCAGCATCTCGTAAGTGAAACCAGAGAAATGCAGAGGAAAGGCTCCTAGTGAACATAGCTGAGCAGAGGTTGTTCAGAGAGGATTCATGGAGATGTTGTCCAGCTTTTCTTCAGTGAGTCTCAATTAAATTTTAGGTTTCGTTGCCCCCATTTTCTTGTAAGACAAGAAAAGAGTTTCAAGGGATGAATCCCCATGGAGGAGATTTACTCCCATTCAAAATGCTCACCAAAGTTTGGGAGCTGCGGGAAGAGAGCTTCTGTAGGTTTTTGTTTGTTCGTTTGTTTGTTTGTTTCTTCCCTGCATTTTTTTCTTTATGAAATTTTTAGTGTTTTGTGAAAAAAAAAGGAATCTTCAGAATCTTTGGAAAGGACACTATTTCATTAGTGGTTGGACTGGAAACATTTTCTCTGCCCTTTTCATAGAACATGGAGAAAATCATAGCAATGGTTAAAGAAATCCTGGCCACCATTTCTGATGAGTTTTCCATGAAAATATCAGATTGTTACTGTGATAAAAATGATGAAGTGGCAGTTATTATGGAATGGACATGGGGCATCATTTCATTTGATGAACTCCCCCAGATTTACACACTCAAATCTGGATACCTCATGTGTTGTTTTTGTTTGCTTGATATCTGAATATGAAACCCTTTCTGGTGCTCTCTTCTGTATAATTTAGTGGCCGGACAAGGAGAGGATATTTGGCTTTAAGGTTTTCACTAACTTAAAGATTTAAAATAATCTCTCTCATTTCCCTTGAAGTGTCACAATCACCAAGCTTCAGAATCCGGACAACTTGCACAGTCTGGAATTACAGACTGGAGGATTCAGACAAGTATGTCTGTTGATTACTTCTGTTTTTTGTTAGCCAACTTTTAAGACTATATTATATCTGAGATCTCCTATTTTTTGCCTTGTGCTGACTACTGATGACTAATTTTATGTAACTTTCTGTCTCTAACTTTCTGGACAAAAGTAGCTACTCAGAAGAATTTGCCTTTCATTTACATCAGTATAGTCTACATTGCAATTGGTAAGTAAAAATCTCCATTAGCTCTACCCTGATGGAAGTTTAGTGCAAGCCCCTGCTCAGTTGTTATTTAAATCTATAAAAATTTCATGTTATTATCTTTCATTCCTGGTTAAAGTTTCAAGCCTTGATACTCATAAATTTATTTTAAAAAATTCTAGTTTTGTTCAAGTATTGAGGCATAAGCATTCCACAGAAAAAAAGCCCACAGCATTCATCTTTCCTCTCTGAAGCTCATTCATAGATGATTACTGTACTAAGACCCTTCAACATTTCTCCAGAGTCAAAAAGTTAATGTGTGTTATGTAGCATAGTGACACATCACATTGACCATTGGGAAAGTGAAAACAAAATCAAATCCATGCAATGGACATAGCTCTATCTCTAAGAAGCATTTGAAAAGCAGAACATATAAAAAAAAAGAAAGATAAAGCATTTATTTCCTTTTCCTCAAAAATTAATAAGGCAGTTATATCTTACATGGTACACTGAGACTTGCAGCATCTTACTAGTATTTTATGCATGTGGGTTTTACAAATATTTAATTACACAATATAATCACATAGGCAATAAAGCAAGATCCTAAATAAATTAGCTTGGAAGCAGTCTCTTGATTTAGACTCTTTCTCCAGATACGTCTCCCCATCACTAATTTTACATTTTGAGACTTGTCAATAATATAAAAAAAAAATAGTGAGTTTGACTTAATGTTCACTGTTTTAATTTTGAATCTATTCTGAAAAAAAAGTTAGATTGACATGAAAATAAATATTACTACTTTTCTATAGAGAAAACATTTAAAAAATCTTTCCGGAAGGAGCATACTCAATTTAGAAAACCCCAGAAGCCACAGATTATAATTTTTGTGATCCTTTTAGCTTTGGGATTTTTCAGCACCTTGTAGGTATAATGCACAGCATTAGTCTTTCATCAGAAATAAATCTACCACTGATAAGGGCAAATGTGACAATTCCCCCCCCTTAACACCTTGGTAAAACATCTCTACATCTCTCCTTAGCAATTCAAATCTAATTCTATATCTATGTACGTACGTAGTGTTATTTAGCTAATTATCATTACAAGAAAAAAAATGGGTCTAGTTCTTCATTTTCACTGCTACTTTTGCCTCTGCTTTTCCAGTGCAACTTCTGGACACAAGAAATCTGTGCCCTGCTGCATTAATGCTGCCTCCACATGTGGTACCTATAGTGCTCTTTATGAGCACAACTCCATTTTGATCAATATACGGACAAAAAAAGGTTGCAATTATGTTTGCAAAGTTCTTACGGAAAGTCTACTAGCTACTCCAAACTGGGATTGACTAATTAGAGCCACCTTGATTAAAGGCTAGCTCCTGAAGAGCTCCTGTGGATAACAGGCTTAACTAAGCATGTGATCAGTCCCATTACATTCACTGGCTTTAACAGGACTGCCCATAAAATTAAGCGTGTATTTACATGCTGCTCTGGATCTGAGCCCACATCCCTCAGAGGAGCTGTGGCTCAGAGAGAGGTGGTACCTTCTGAAGCCGGTTCGATTCAGGTGACTAAGGCCCATAAATCCTCTTCTATATTCTGTCCAATTGAAAACTTGTGGAATTTTACTCACAGAGGTCTTGGAATCACTGCATACCACAGCTAACTGGGAATACCTGTTCATCAGAGCTAGGAAACAAGCACTTCACTCAACTCAAGCTCAGGCAGAGCTAGTTCAGAAAACCAGGAAAACAGGATATAAGAACCTAGACACTGAAATGCACTGCTGTGGCCTTCCAGATCCTAGCACTGAAGCAGAGTTTACTCAATTATCTCTGCACAGCTGTTCATCACAGTCTTTAAACATATCCTAATGGCAAAATTTGGGATTGAGAGTGTAAGCAGTGGTAGGGCTTTTTACATTATGATCATTATGTAAGACTAAATGTTTGCTGAATTCTGGCAGTTGCATAAAGAGTGGAATATAAAGAGGATCTAATGTCTGGAAAATGGGTGATTAAAAAAGGTCACATAAAATTGACAATTCAGAAAACATATACTCTTACCCTTCTCTCTGGAAAATAGTCCTGAAACAGTCCCCCAGGTTCTTGTAACTGGTAGGATCAGTTTTCCCTCTTTGAATTTGGAACCTAAAAAAAATACAATTTACATCACAGCATGAGAAGTTAGGGATTTTAAGTCACTTTTAACTTTCCAATTATTATATAAAAGGAGTTTTAAAGGTCTGTTTACATATCTGATTCATTATTATATACTGTTCCTGATATACTTATTAACACTGTTTTCATAGAAGCTGTTAAACTAAGGAAAAATAGAGCTTTAGTAGTAACTTTTTTTGTAGTTTATGGAACTCACAGTATAACTATCACCTTTGACATTTACACCTCTTTCCAGTTGTTTGAAAAATAAGCTGCTAACCCTGTGCCTGATCCAAAGCCCACTGAAACTAATGGGAGACCTTGAATCAAACCCTGTTTTTGAAAATCTGAAATGGAATACTGTCGTGTATCCAGTGTGCAGTTTCCTTCTTTTTATATCTGATGCAGTTACAATAAAAATCAATCAGAGAAATGGCCATTTTTCACAATTTATGAAGAAGACAAATAATAAAACAAAGCAAGGGATTATTTTAATTAAAACTGTTTCATATTTTGACAATAAAAATTTCAACAGAAAGGCCTCAAAAGAAAAATCAAGATTTTGACTTATGGTTGTAAACATATTTTTATTTACAATTTTTGAATAGCAACAATAAGAGTAACATATATATTTGTAGTATATTATTTTATTCAATATCCCAGTTAGATTATCCTACTTCTTGCAGTTTTAAAACTGCAGGCAAGACATTCAATGAAATAGTATGGATAAATTTTGAATACATCTTTTGCAGTAAAATATCTTTTGTAACCGTTGAGATTACTACATAAAATTCAAACCAACCAGCAAACAAAACAAACACTGATACAATCAATTCCAGTCTGCAAGAGCCTTCTATCAGGCAATTGGTAAATTGGCTTTATTACTATGTATAATAAGAATTCTAATCAGCAAATGTTTTCTCCATATATACATTTGCTTTGAAAAAGTAATAACCGCTGCTCATAGAAACATTTATTGTTAGTTATTCTGATTATCACACCAGCTCTTATTAAAATACAGAGGTGTGAAGATATTTTTATCTCAGTGTTAAGCAGTAGTGTTTTCTTTCTCACCAGAATTCAGTAGGATCAAATCAATGCTTATATTGGGACAAAAGACATTTATTGTTTAACATCAGTATTTCCTAAGCTGTGTTCTGTGCTAAAGTTTTATTCACTTTGAGGAAAAAAAAAATCAAATGATGTAATACAATTCTTTGGGTAGTTATGAAAGCAAGCCCACACCTTTTTTGAAAACAGTCAGAAGGAAACACTGAGCCCCTCCGTAGTCCTAATAAAAGTAGTTCAGGCACATCTGGGATCTCTATCTGGGGTAACTTCTTTTATTAGCAGGAGAATGTGCTGCCAAGTTGGCAGAGAGGAGAATGCTATTCAATAGGCTTATGCTCAAATAAGAGCTGATGCATAACATTTTGTCTGAAAAGAACTCTGGGGAAGGCTAATAGTTGAAAATGCCTCAGCGTCATTGCACCAAGTCCAACAGTAATATCAGCTGCAGAAGCTTTTACACTGCAGTAATCAAACAACTAACATTATCATTGAAAGTAGACTCTAATCAAATATGAATATATTTAGAACTTGATTATTTATACCTCTCATTTCAAACCAAAAATGTATTTATTTCAGGAAATCTTGCAGAAATTCACCAGTAATTAGTTGTTCTCATGTACATATTTCAAAAGGAAAGCTTTCTTAACCCAAAGCTTTTCTCAAGTTTCAAGATTTGGCTGACTTATAAATTCAGAACAAAGCATTACTGTTTCTATAGCATCCTCAGAACAGTGTGCCTGCAAACGCTCAAGCCTATCCTTCCAGAACATACGCAAGCTTCCCAGTTATGTGCACATGCACAAGTGCTTGTAGAATGGCAGCATTAATCACTTGCTGTGCACCCAACAACTCAATGAAAGTATATTACATAATTTGTCTTTACAATTATACTTTATCAATTTCTCAACAAAATTAAAATGATTTATTAAAAATACATCTTTGACAGCAATACCGAAAATCACAACAGAATACATGAAAAAAATATGTATTTTCTTTGTTTCAGATGAAGAAACACAAGGTCTATTTCTAATTGAAAAGTTAATAAAAGGGATTTGCATTTGTTTTTATTTTCTTTCCTTTTGTTTTAAAGTAGATAAGACGTTAGTATTAAATGAATCCATTTGTAACACTGAGTTACATGAGTAGCACATTCCCTCCTTTAGGGTTTTTGGATCCATTCCTTCCCTAGTAAATCTTTTTTATAGCTTTAACAGCAATCCTAAAATACATGCCAATTATGTGCTTCAACCTAGATCTGCAAATTGCATTCTTTGATTCAGAATTGTTTGCCTCAATAAAATCATGTGTAACTTCTTAATGAACTTGCTAATTATTCACCAGCAGTTGTTATAAGAAGGTCAAGGAGGATTTGAAAAAATGTCTGTTAGTTTTTCTGGAGGCAGCAGCCCCAGTATCTTATTAATACAGAAGAGTGAAAACATTCACTTTAGAAAACAATCTGGCCTGTTTTTAATGATTGTTTAGAGGAATGAATACAACCGGGGGATTCATAATGGCTTTCTCTACTTCCAATCCATTTCTTTCTAAAATCCTTTGGATTTTATGCATTTTTTTTGAAAACTGGATGCCAGCCCTGCAAGATACCAGCTTTGCTAGAACAAAAATGATAAACTAATATATAATGAGAGCACTAACTTCTGACCTAACTTATTGTTTTGATATCTGAAAGGCACTATATGCAGTCATTGATCAATGATGTGCTGAACAGATGGTGAGGCAGACTGCTTATTACTACCACCAGCATCACAAGTCACTGGATGTCTACACTGAGAGCATTCTCACCCTAAAAGCTACCATCAGACAGTCTTCTTCCCTCTTCTTCTTCTCTTTTTAGGCTGTCCAGTGAGGTCCCACCTTGGCACTGCTGGCAGAGCCATGGCAATGTGTTAGGTCCCAGGTAACTCCTCCTAGCTGGACCTGCAACCAGCTCCCAGGCTTCTCCTCACTGTTCCCACCTCTGGTCCCTCAGGCCCCTGGGGACCTCACAGTCTCCTTTGTGAGTCACAGCAGCAGCCTGTGGGACTTGGTCTTTCATGCCCTCAAGTCTGAGCACCAGACTTTGTGGTAACTACATTTGATACCAAAGTGTTTTGATACTGGTTTGAAAGAGAACATCAATGAAGGAAGGGAGGCCATTCAGAGGGACCTCGAGAGGCTAGAAAGGTGGGCCCGGGTGAACCTGATGAGGTTCAACACAGCAAAGTGCAGAGTTCTGCAGTTGGGCTGGAGGAATCCCAGGCATTCATACAGACTGGAAGGAGCGGTCCTTGAGAGCAGCCCTGTGGAGAGGGACCTGGGGATCTTGATAGATGAAAAACTTAACATGAGCGAGCAGTGAGCCCTTGCGGCTCAGAAGGCAAATGGTATCCTGGGCTCCATCAAAAGAGGGGTGGCCAGCAGGGACAGGGAGGTGATTGTCCCCCTCTACTCTGCTCTTGTGAGGCTCCATCTGGAAAACTGCATCTATGTGTGGAGCCCCCAGTAATTCTCTGAGTAACTTGGTCTTTAACAGTAGGTAGTGCATATTGGGAAACGACTCTTCTCTACACAAACACACATATCTTTTTCCAATGCCTGACTTACAGCTCTCGTTGGCTTTATAATGGCCAGTATTTTACTCCAAGTTTTAGAAAATCCTCGTTCCATAGGATGTTTCCTGCAAAAGGTTAAAAGTTTTTTTAAATGTAGCATTCCTGCAAAAGCATCGTATTGCAAATGTCGTTTAAGTAGTCTTTTCTAACACAATCTGTATCTACAAGAGAAGGAGATGTGTATTCCTTCTGGAAAATAAATAAATAAATGCATACACACATTTCTCTCTCCCTCTATCACTCAATGAATTTTTTGTTTATGCTTGCTGAACATCTTCAAAAATGTGTTGTGGATTTTGCCACTAAATTATCTGTACATGTAGCATTCAAACTCTATTCAGCACAATGTTACCTAGCACTCCTCAACCTTCTATTTACTGTTCTGGGCTGCATAAAAATTATAAATTCATGCTGAAATTTATCTTAGTGATTCTAAAATCTAAAAGGAAGTAACTGTTATTTTCATATCTATATTCAAGTGAGCTGCTAGTCCCAGCAATGTAGAAGAACTACAATGTGATGTGCAGCAGACTCATTGAATTCTGTGATATGAACCAGATTCACCACTGTGATTACAAAGCCCATCCTCATTCATAAAACCTAAAATTTCTTGATGCTTGTATACAGCGCTGCTCACAAGTTTCTCAACCACGAAGTTCGGGGGAAAGAAAAACATTTACTCAGAGAAGCAGACTTTATATCATGTCACAGTGCTTGCCAACGAGTGGTTGACTTAGCTGTATTTTCCCCTCTCTGTACATCTTGTTAGGATTTTAACGTGTGCTCTACTCTATTTTGAATAAAGCTTCTAACTTTTTTCTCTCATGATTGGGACCAAAGCAAGTAATCTCACTTACTGAGCTGTTCAGTTGATATAAAGAGAGTCATGTGGCCTAACAACAAAATGAATTAAATGATCTGTGCAATGTTAAATTTAAAACAAATTTTAAACAAACGTACAGCATTCTGAAAGCTGAAAACAACATTTATAGTTTTCCAGCACTTTCAGTAATTCCCATGATTCCAGACACACCTCTGTAGTTATTCCTAGTACAATAAATTGATCAGGAATGTATAGCCTGAAGCTCTGTATAAATATACATCATTTAGTAGTTCACATCTATAATAAAAATAACTGCATCATAATTTAAAAACATTTCCCTATGCTAACTTAAACATTTATTCAGGTGCTACTACTGTTTAGAGCTATCTACTGATGCTTAGATTTCATGCAAAACCTTGCTCTGCAAAATGGACCTTGATAATATATTTTATTTTGTTTTTCTGGCTCAGGTTCTTTGCATTGCATATGTTACTTACAGGATAATAACTAAATTGAGAGTATAATTTGGACACTTATTTTAACAGTAAATCATTTGAGTTGTTGAAGAACTAAATATGAGATTTCAAAACAAACATCCCAATTACTCAAAGGCAAAGATATAAATTATGCCATTGCAGAGGTCGTATTTTAAGCAATATAGTATTGCTTTGATGATTATTTAACTGCAAAATCTTATATGTGTACTGTAAAGTAGTAACACAGAAAACAGGTGAAGAACAGACCTTACCACAGTCATTCTCTACTGTAGATGTTGATTTGCCTCCATCTAACACTGAATTTGTCTACTTTCATACAGTTCATATTTATCCTATCAGAATTGTTGCTAGAGAAGTATTATCAAAACAGATTTCAAAATTTACCTATATGAAAATTTTATTCACTTAGATGCAATTCATGATGCTTTTTATTTTATTTACCACTATATGTTTTGGAAGAACATTTATTTTTGGAGAAGAAAGAAGTGGTAATAATGGAAATAATTATAAAGATACTCGAAATTCTCTGCAGAGATGACTTTCATGCAAGTTATAACATCAGTCAGTGGATATAAAGGTAAAATAAAGTTACCAAACACAAACTGATTAATTCTCATATGTACTGATTTATTTATCAAACAGTGTATACCAAGTATATCACTGGGAAAAAGAAAGCAACACTATGTATATCACTAGAGTGTAAAAACGCATTTTAGAAATAAGAGCTGTATTTCGTCAGTTACTAACAAAAAACTATTTTCTTCTCTTAACACTGCATTGACTTTTCTGTTATATATATGGGACAAAGTATGCAGAAGTTACAGTGATAGAAAGGAATTTTTCTCAATATATAGCTTGAGAAGAGAATATTTAGTGAAAAAAAACATTACCAGAAGCAGGTCAGATTAACCCATGTCATGTTTAATGCAAATCTCCTCTAATAACTCTCCTAATAATAAAAGTAACTAATTATACTAGTCAAATAGAAATTATTTACTGTTTTTCTGAACAAGAAATATAGCAGAAATTAAGATCAAGTCCTAAATATTTCTAGCAATCAGATTCCATAAATGCATGTGTACATGTGTAGGAGAGTTCAAAACAGAAAAAACAAACAACAAACAAAAAACCCAAACCAAAAACTACCATTTTTTCATTGCTCATTAAAAGTTAGTCAGAGAAACAGTATTGTTCAAGTTTGCTTTTCTTTGAAAGATTAAAATAGTGACAACACTGGCAGTGCTCAGTGCAGTGCTGACCAGGTAATAGAAAAGCCTTTGTTTTGTTTACTTAAGCTTGGCATTGGAAATGCAAGCACACTTGAAGGAGCAAGGCCTCAGACCCAGTTGATTTCTGAGTTCAGTATATTTTATGTTCAAAGAAAATTCTATCTTTTTCTGATTTCCTGTACTGACACTGTTACATAATCCTTATCAGGGTGAATCTATAAAAGGGGCTCAGTGCAGATGTCCTCCCCACCTATTGCACAGGCACATTTGGCTTCAGCTGCCGGCCTCCAAGCTCTGCTATGCTCTTGTGTTTCTGGCTGCACAGGCACAACTGGCAGCTCTGAGCTCCTACACAGTCCTCTCAAAGTACCAATCCTTCCACTCAGTTAAGGATCTCATCAAGACTGGCTAGGAAGTGACAACTGTAAATGTGATATGTAAATTTAAAGACTTGCTGTGTTTTTTTTTGTCTATATTTTATTGCGCATAAAGTTTAGCTATGCTGGTGAATGTGCAGAAACTAGAAACAAAAAAACCAGCATTTTGTTTTTAAGAATGATACTTTATTCTGAAACTTCTTGTGATCTCTACTTCCTAAAATTTATGGAAGTTTTTGTCATTAATCTAAGCAGAACAAAGCACTGAAATTGGCAGCATGAGGAATAATTTTGCATTTTCAGAGATGATGAAGTTTCTTCTTGTGATTTTACATATGGGTAATTACCAATGGCCTAATACATCAACAGAAATCTGGCTTTCATTACTTTTGGATCAAGTCTAGAATGTTTTCATTCAAAGCAGCTTATAGATGAACAACAGACAAAGTGATGAGGAATACAAACTAACAACTAGAAGAGATTTCACAAGAAGCCAGATATTAGATTATATTACATAAAGGCTCCAGCAACGAGTCCCAATTCAGGGTAAAATGAAAATGTGGTTTGGCTGATTTGTGTGTGTAACATGTGTCTGCTTAACAAAAATGTCCAGTTCCTTATCTTAGTTGAATTGCTATTATAAAAATTTTGACCTTTCTCTGTTGGATTAGATGGAATTTAGCCTAATCCAGAAGTCATTCTTGTGTCCTGTGCCATTACTAAGATCAATGAATTCGTTACTGAGCCTCTGCAAATTACAGCCTTTGAAAAATTTAAAACTAAGTATGAAAATTTTATCAATCATCTAAAATTGTTATGAGATCAATTATATCAGATAAGAAGACTAATTTAGCTGCCTATAAAACGTAAGGTTATTTTTTATTACCTCAAAAAGATACAAAGGCAAATCTTCAAACAGCTTTGTAAAACAAAACATGTATCTGATAAGCCACAGGAAGGATTCAAAGGAATAATTACTCTTAAATATGAATAGTAATCACTATTCATAAACCCTTCCAGTTTAAATACTGAAATAATACGCACTTAGGAAAATATATATCCCACAGGAAAAAGATACTTTTTTCTTCAACAATTCCTACAGAAGGAGCCAAGTTTTTTTTTTTTTTTTTTTTAAACAAAGCTTTGATTTCAGTTTCCCTTCTGGTAATCACACAGCACTTTTCCTTCTGAGGAGGCAGGAAAATTGTTGCAGCTTTATTTCTTTTGGGGGAGACATTTTTGAAGGGTTGTTTAATTTTTTACAGGGTTCATTAGCACTTTAAGTTTTTTTGATGAGATAAATCCCAGCTTAGTGTATTCTTTTTTCGTATGTGTATTAAAAGGATTTATCACAAAAAATTTGCAAAACACAACAAAATATACATTACACTTGTTCCCTATGGCCAAAGTTGTAAAGATAACAAAAAATATCTTTTTTCTCAAAGGAAAGGAGAGAAATACAGAAATCCAAACTCATTTTCAGTGGAAAAGAGCCAAAATCAAATTGTGAGTTGCTGAAAGAAGTGTTAGTTTTGAGTGTTCACCCAACCTCCCATGCTTGTACTGGAATATATATAAGATTTGATTAAGATATTGTGGCTGAGGTTTTGAAAATGCTGAAAGGGATACAACACAGTTTACCCTCCTGAAAAATATAGCAAAATGCTCTGTATTTGAAAACCTTACTTTATATAACTTTTCTTATTAACAGAAAAACATTTTAATAAGACTGATGACAAATAGATGTAACATGAGCATTACCTTCTATGCATATGTCGATTCCAGGTTAAAACGTCATTTTTTCTATTAATTTGTATAGCTAAACAACAGAAAGCCCACATGCTTCCAGCAGCACTACAGTTTGAAATATAACTAGTAAAATGAAGAAATTCTGAATTAAAGACTGAAACTCAGTTCTTACTCACCCAGCTGCGCTCCAATAATGCAGCTTATATGGAATTCATTATCAGGCAGCGCTTAGCGACCTCAGCAACTCTTAACATACAGTAGGGTACAACAAGGTGAATTAAAGATGAAATTTCTTCTGAAGTGCTATGAATTTCTGCTGTTGTAGCTTAAAGTAAAACTAGTAAAATTTTGGAACTCTCTCGCTTTCTGTAACAATTTATCTGAAAGAGTACACTTCCCTCTTTGTAACAAGAAAAACGAAAACGTGATCCCAGGAGTTTAAGTTTGCTGCACGTTGAAATGGTAGCATGCTGATATCTTTTAGACTCAGTGGATATATATAGCCACACTTTAAGCAAATCTCTGTCTGACAAGTTAAACTACATCCTAGGATGTGAAAACTTTGACACTTCGGAATATACCCTACTAACTCACAGCATGAAGATAAAGAAGGAGAGTTCTCCCTAATGCAGTATAGTAAACTACTCTGTAGGAGCAGCAATAGCATCTATTTTCACCCTTCAGTAGATTTATTTCTATTTTTCTTGTAACACTTGTACTATTAATAGGTAACAACAAAAGAATGATGTTAAACAAAACTTGGGAGAATCTAGAATACAGGCTATATGCTGTGGCCAGAAGACTCATTATGAGTATCCAAAACTGTGAATCACAATTGCTGCAAAGCTGTCAGGATATGTATACATATATATATGTATATATATATATATATATATATGTGTGTGTGTGTGTGTGTGTGTGTGTGTGTGTGTGTGTGTATACATATATATATGTATGTATATATATATATATATATATATACATACATATTTTTTTTTGCAAAACTAATAAGCTTCTCCCAGTCAGATGATTCATCTTATTTGTAAATACATTTTGAAAATTATCAAAGTTTGACTTCAACTATTTTATGGCCTGGTTATAAACACCAGAAAACAAGATTTAATGCATAATGGAAACACTACCAGGCTCTTAACAACATCAGTGCAAGTGTGCACCTTTGTATCATAACATATTCTCCCAGCTGAAAAAACTCAGTAGTTATCTACGACATGTGAAGAGTACTACTGTTTTAGAAAAGACAATTGCTTGAAAACTGGCATAAAGTGGTGAAAATTAGAAAGGAGGGTATCCTTTTTTTCCCCCATACCAACCTAACTACTCCATAAAGTAATGCACAAATCATTCATTATAATGAGTCATAACAATGATTTGTGATCTTCCAAGTTTTCATTTTATGCCCCTCTGTTTTTCCTTAAAGACAGGAGGATAGACAAAGACTGGAAACTGGGTCATATGGATCACGGCACCACTGCTATGTCTGGAATTTTCTTATAAATATCCTATTGCTCTGAGGTTCATAGGCCTGACTGAAACAGCAGGGACGATCTCATTTGTACTTTTATAGTTGTAGAGGGATTTGCAAGAGTTAACACAATTTTCCATAATATTTCTTACTGACTTCAGGAATAAAGGGGGAGTTTTCTTTTTAATCAATATCTGAAACATTTTTTAGTCTAAGGAAAAACAGGACTACTTTCAGATTTAACAAGACTTTTCCAAGCGCTGATAATTTTAAAGGTACAAAACAGGGAAACATCTGAAAAAAAGAGAGGATTGCAAATCTTCATGGGAAGCAGGCAGTACAGTAGCTGGAGGATAAACTTCTCAACAGATTTAACTGCATAATTGCAGTCTTGTGTCTTTTATGTAATGCTTTCAAAAATAAATGAAAGAAATAAAGAAAAAAAAAGTTAAATGACTGCTTTCGATTTCATGAAAAACTTCAAAGAAAGATTTGAAGATCCTGCTACAACAACCTGAGAAAACAAAATGTTCCATTAATCATCAGCTGGAAATTAGAAAAATTTCTCCACTCACAGAAGAGTTTTAAAGATATTTTGCTTAAGTTCCCCAGGCAGACTATGCTAACATAGTTGATCTGCTCAGCTGCTGAACCCTAAGAGTGATGTTGTCATGCAGTATTTCCCAGGGACTACTTCTGTGTTTCTTGTCATATTCAGCACATCTTCCACACACCCACTTAGTCAAGTCTTTGTAGCAGTACATGGCCTTAGAGATAAAGCTAATTGATTTATTGATTTATTGAATGCCTACTGACAAATAAAATGGGCTTGTTGAAATATGACTGAAAAGACAATGTTTCATATAGAATTTGAAGACAATTACTATGTATAAAATAATATATAACAAGCAAGATTACAAGTAGGGTTACGTCTTTGTTGGTCCATAACTGCTATTTGCTGTTTAAGGCTGAACTGAATAAGAGTGCAATAAATAAAATAACAAAGTACAACATGTTGGCCATACCGTAGTTTCTCCTCTTTTTCTTAGCCTATATGCTAATGGTGGAAGCAACTACAGAGAAAGGAAGTTGTACTCTGCTTCTTCCAAAGAGATAGCCATATAAAAAGCAAAAACAAACCATCTCTCTGATAACAAACTTGACCTTAAGGGTCTGCAGAAGAGAACTTCCAGTTTCATTACATGCTAGGTAGCTTTTAGCCTTTTTCTGTTTCAAGACTCTCTTGAAAATGCGCATAGCCATTCTGCCTACCAGCTAGGACTAACCCTGCTGTTTTTAGAGATCACAAGATGACGACTCATCACTGGAAGTGTTTGCAGAAACCACAGACTCACGATCCACAAACATTGCTGATTTTGTTGCAAAAAGTTTTCACTATGATACTGTGAGCCAGGAAAAGGGCAAATGGGGAAAGTCAGTTGCAGGGGAAATGACTGAAGGACGCACAGGGAGTGAGAAAAATTATGAAAACTGGTAGGACAGAGAAGAGTGTGGTCCAAAGAACACAATATGTAGAGAGAGGATTGCACCTTCAGACAATCATTGGTCAAAATATGAGCAATGTATCATCACTTCTGACCCTTGCATGTCATCTCTTAACACCCATAACCAAACTCTGCAATTCTGAAATTTCCCTTTTTTCTCTATTACTTATTGAATGTACAGTCATAACGTAGACATCAATGATATCTGAATTACTATATGGTATAGATTTATTGTACCGTACTATATCAAATTAGAATGCTTAAATCCATCCACTTCCATCAATAGAAAGAGCAGCTTAGAAAATACATTAGAATCTCATGTTTTAACTTTATAAGAGAAACTTCTATAGGAATTTCTATATCTATTTTTAATCCTGAACAATAAATATCACAACAAGGTATTAAGTTTTCGGAAGTTCTCTACGTCTACACCACATCTCATCTCTTCATAATTTCAACAGGCATCTTTAATATGTCTTAAAGTCTTTTTTTAGGATCAAAGGCACTCTGATCACCATTGTGTTCAACATCCTTCAGCAAATGCTGTTTCCCTCCCTACCACTGGACTATATGTGTGCACAAGTGTAGCTTCCCTAAAATATGCTGTGGAAACATGATATGACTTAAGGAATTAATAATCTTTTAAGGAATGTGTGAAGTGAGAAAGGTTCAATTTATGCATCACTGTTATAAATTATGTCTGAAGAATAAGAATGATCAGAAAAGTAACATGTTTCCTGATCTGGTCATAAAATGGCCTCCAAGAAGCCTGCAAACTTCCTGCCCAGGTCAGGACTGTGCACTAAGAAGCACTTCAGCTGCTTCATTTCTTGTCATTCTGTCACTGCCCTGAGAGCTATGAATTTGTGTTGTTTCAATGAATATCTTGAAGAAGCTCTTCTGTGTAGATGATACGGACAATTGCAAACATTGATCAAATAGTACTTGCTGCCTCCAAAAGTAGAAAATTTCTCTAAAAATGAATCCCAAAATATATGAAGTATCAATGGGTACATATTGAATAAACATAGGCTAAAAAGTGTGAAAAACCCTACCCCTGTACCTAGATGGTGTCTAGATATGAAAGTGCCTAGAACTGCTCATTAACATATAGACTAAATAGTGCTATGAATATGAAATACAATTCTGAAAAATGCAGAGGAGCAAATCAGTTTCCACTATTCTCCCTTAATAAATGTAAAAAAATTAAACCATTTTCTAAAAAAACCCCAAAACAACAAGCCAGCTGATCTATTTATATTTATGTAGCTAAATCAAGACCCACTTTCCAAAACTCTACTATAAATCCATCCTTTTTAGCAGAAACAAGACCTCATCAGAATTTTAAGAAGCTTTAAGAAAAAAAAAAAGTCACTGTTAAAAACATCTACCAGTTGTTTCAACTATAAAACCAGAAGATCTAGGAAGTCCATATACCATCTGAATGATTTTATACATACGTACATACACATACACACTCCTTGTCTTCCCTCTAATTATAAGAAATAAAAAGAATTAACACTTATAGGAAGAAACAATGAATGTAGCACAAATTCACATCTTAAAATTTGTTGTTCTTGTTGTTATACACTTGCATATTACTTAACAAAATATAAATCAGTAGGCTGACATATGCTGTAGAGTTTAGATACCAATTTAACACCTCCACATAAAGTTAGAGAGAAGAATTTATTATTTCTAAAAAGAGTAGACAAAAGTCTTTGAGGATTAATTTCATGCTGTGGGTTAAATTTCACTCTCACGATAGGCCAACTATTGCCTGGGGCACTACAGATAATGAACCTGCCAAGGGATTAGCAAGGAAATACTTGTGTTATTATAAATTGTGTACACTTCCCTTTCTAACCAACTTCATCCTTCATGACATTAACAAATTACACTCTGTCCATGTTTCAATATAATGCGAGGCTGTGAATGACCCTGGACCATTAGATAAGATCTTCTCAAGGCATACATAGCTATTAAATTTGATTGAAAGATCCAGACCTCTTGAAGTGAGAACATAAGATTTGTTCTCAAAGATCTTTACAAGAAGCAGAGAAACATTTGTATGTAAAATCTGTTGAGAGTATCAGCTGATAAAGTGTAAAATTGCTTATGGAGAACTGCACAGAAATTAAGCGCAACACTGAAGCAGAGAGAATCTAGGGGTAATTAATCTACCATAAATAACTATGGAAAGATGCTTATTACTTGGTATCAGTGTATACATTGGATTTACTAAAAAACTACAATGCAATTTATCATATCTATTTTATTTTCAGTAATGATTTTATGCCTCAGTTAAAGGCATACATGATCAGTTAGAATAACTGATGCAAATCTAGATGCTTTGTGTATTTGATTCTTTTCTCCTTTCTTTTCTTGCAAAACTTCACACTTCTGCTCTTTTTCCTGTAGAAAACAGGTCAGGTTCTAGACAATTCATGTTCAGCTTGACTGGCATCCACAGTGAAACTGCATAACATTACAATGTTAAAGTAGAAATCTGGCATCATGAACTGGATCCTGAACAATATTTACACACTTCTATACAAATAAAATGGCAAGAATGGAAAGAAAGAGGTCTAGTCTCTGAAACTTCTCTTGTTGACCTGAATTGGCTTAGGACATCATTCCCAGAGTTCTAGAGATGGTAGTACTACTGCCAATGATTCCTAAAGGGAGGCAGACTTGAGGAAAAAAAAAAAACAAAAATCAAAAAACAAAAAACAAGTAGGGTTCTAGCATTGTAACTTCCCTTCTGCCGATTTCAGACCATTTGAACAGAACAACAGACAGCATTTTTCTGTACTCGTTTTGCTTTCTCACCCCTTGGAAGCCAAAGCTGCCTTTGAGACAAACCATCTCCAGGGTGTGGCACCACATCGCTTCTTATCACCACAAATTAATCATTTGTGTTAAATTGCTCTGTGATCTATTTCTTGTGGTGGATTGTCAAAGGCATGGGCAGTGCTGCCTTTTATTCCTCTTGTCAAATGGTCTGGGCAGGACCCCTAGCTATTACTCCCTTAAACACTCTGAGAGAGCATGATCTGAGAGGGATCCTGGATCCAAAAAGTGTGAGTTTATTATGTTGGAAAAGTTTTGTCTATTCACTCTCAAACATGAGACCAGTGAGCTCTGCTCTGTTGCTGTGGTTTTGGTCTGCTGCTCTTTGGGGAACAGCCTGCACCCGCCTCTCCCAGCCTCCATGAATCACTCTGAGCTCTGCCAGATGATTCGGACCAGCTGCATGGCTGCAATTGTTCTCACGTGACCAAAACAGAGAGAAATTTTGCAATTGTTCTCTTACCATGTATCAGCATAACTTTCTTATACTGCTTCAGCAATAGTTGCTACATTTTCCTCAGCTTTCTAACAGGACAGGAAGTAATACTGTTGTTTTAGGAAGCTGATAATACAGAGTAATAAATGTCTCAATTTTCAGAACTTGCCATTCTGAGTCCTTGGCAATGTGTAACACTTGGCAGCTGAGCTTGCTCTGCACCCAAGTGGGAACAGGCCTACTAAAGTGGCAACTAGACATTATCATAAAGGAATACTTGGATAGTGTAACGAATCTTGTGGCAGCTCAAAAAACACTCTATCTTTTTTCCAGGATTTGAGGTGTTACAGACTGGACTGCTAGGATTCAGGTGACCTTCTCTGGGAAGACAGAAATGTGCCATTAACATTTTGTACTTTCCGTTCAGGATGTGATTTGGTGAATGGTTCTGCTAATGGCAAAGCCAACTGAAGAAGTTCTTATCTCCATCACTGTTTGTTGTCAGACTTTCTGTTTTACTGATGCAAACATTTATGAGATCATGCAGCCGAGCAAAAACTTTATTTTTCATCATGAACTGCTTTTGGGTGCCTACATACAATTCACACCAAAATTAACATAGTTTTGCTTTAAATACTTTCATTTTTACTGATGCAGTCTGTTCTGTTTTATACCAGAGTATTTCATAGATACTCAGCATAGAATGAGATCTCAGCAAGTGCTATGTTTGTAGTAGAAAGTGATGCCTTCATCTAAAGAAGTTGAAAGAAAAGAGAGCAAGCAAAGACTGCATTCAAGTGAAGGGGAGACAAACTCGGAGGAATAAAGTGGGAGTTGAACAAGGCAAAGAATGAGAGACAGTACAGGTGAGATACATGTGGACAGATTTGAAGGAAAAAAACATAAAGCGAGCCACTGGTGGTGAATGGAAAAAGAGACAGAATGTTAGAGCTAGAAACTGAAAAGAAGGTTAGGGAGAAATGGGAGGTTGGCAGCAGAAGTAGATGGGAACACAGGAAGACTGAAATTATCTGGGCCTCAAGAGTCTGCAAGAATTTGTGCACATGCCTTATGATGCATTCCTTAAACAAAAATCTTTTCAGCATTTTCATTGAAGGGAATTGTTTCATTAAAAATATATGTTTTCTACCTTTCTGTGCTTGTTTTTGGAACTGGCAAGCTTTTCTTGTGAAAATTCTTAGAGAAAATGTCACCTTCAAACATCTTCACAAAATATACGTTTTGGTTATAAAAATGTGCAAGAAGACATTTATTTTTTGAGGCCCCTTCCTCATTAAATCCTCAGGATAAATTAGAGTCTGCAAACGAATCAGCTTGCATTAGCAACAAAGATGCTGAAGTTGGTGTATAACATGCAGAAGAAATTAAATATTGTCATGCGGCCCATGTCACTAAAGAGACACATTATTATGGATTGTGCAAGTTGTAGTTTCCTGAAAGCTAATGACTTTAAATTCAGACATATTAAGTTCACTTAGAATGTAATAGTACTGCGTATTTCTCAGTTGCTTTTTATTACAATAACAAATCTTAAGTCAGCTTAAAACAATTTTATGCTACGCTTCTAATCATAGAAGAATATACATTCTACTTTGCATTAAATAATCTATATATGTTCACATCTGTTGCATATTACTTGTTGCCTCTTTGTCCCTTTCCCTGAAGGGAGCTTCTTGTTTTGGCAACATTAGTGTCTTTACTTCTGGCTAACTCTTGATTTATAAAGGAATAATTGCAAAAATAACGTAAATTTACTTCTAATTTTGATATTTCCACTTCCTCTTCACTGGCTAAGAGTTGTTACTCTTAGCATAAGGAGGAGGATTTTAAAGAAAATCCTACTAACAAATGGAGCGAGAGAAAAAAAAGATCCACCTGATTGATAACACCACCTGCTTTTATTACCTGTTTGTACTAAAGAAAAGGGATAAGAACCATCATCTTTGAAAGAGATTTGCCAAGTAGTTGTTAACAGACTAACTGATATCTTGGTCCACTTTTTGCCATTTATGAACTTCCTACTAATATATGGCAGATACAGGTGAGATCTGTTGGGAAATGATTCCAGCAGACAGCCAAGTGACAAAGATTTTCAGTATTAATTTCATTATTATAAGTACCCAGTGATACTGATCTCTACCCGAAAAGGCACTATAATGTAAAGAACATATTGAATTTTAAACAACTTTTACAATCCATAAACACTAAAAGCAGTAACTAAAAAGAAACAGAACAGAAAAGTTAATTATCAGTAATCAAAATAAATTATTTAATCTTATGTGCAGTACTAGTAATAATAATCAGCCTAAACTTTTTTTTTTTTTTTGGTCAGATTTGTTCAAATTTACTGTTAGCCTAATCTGAAAAAGAGAAGAGCTAGGCACTGCTTGACAAGCTGAATAGTCTATCAGCATTAAGCCAATACTACACAGTGACATCTCTCTAGTAGATCACTTTGAGACTAATGCGTCTTCACTTACTACTTCACCACTCTTTGGCTAAGTTCTGAAATGCAGGCAGACACAAATTGCCTTGACTTCAAAATAATTTAAATCCTGCCATAACACAGATCTGAAAACAGTGAGCAAGGTCTCGTCAAAATGCAAAATCAGCAGTGAGTGTCAGGAGGCAGAGCTTGCTGTCTGCAATCTGATCCTTCCACACACCATAATCTCCATTTTATTTTGCCTAATGAGGTAGGAGTTAAAGCAGTTGACCTGATCAAATTCAGATGGCAGCCCTAAAGGATGAGCCCCCTGCTGCACTCTTGTCCCGACACCCTTTGTTACCTCCAAGTGAGCTGAGACCAGGCTGTGAACCATGTAAATAGGAGGTTTCCAGGTTAATGAAAAGCTGCAACACCGTTCTAAACCGGGACTGAAGGTTATGCCTTTCTAATCCAAAGAAACTTTCATGAACCTCAGTAATAAAGTTTAACGAATGCTGGCCATTTTGAACCTTGCAAATAGAGACTGGACAAAAGGTAATAGCTTCCTTATAAAATTTCCCCTCTCTATAGTTACTGCTCAGGACATATAATTAAAGTGACATTAATTTATTTGCTTATGACAAAATCAAATATATAAATTAAAAAAGGAAGTATTCAGAAAAGGCAGTTAATGTTTCTTATGAATTGATGTTTTTATTAGGTGATGGCATGTTTGCCGTTTCATTTCATTACTTATCGGCCAAAGAGTTTCTTTCAACACCAAATCAGAATCTACATGCTACAATCATGTGACACATTCAACTACAGTCCATGTGTCCCAGCTGCTGACACAGATAAATCTTTAAAGGTGGGCAAGGCATAAAAGTGTTCTACATTATTTTTCAGCATGTGTTGTAATGGCACCTTTTACACAAATGCGATAACTGGTTTCACCAGTTTCACTTCTGCTCATTACTTTAAAGACAAAATCCCATGTTTGATGGTAATGTCTATGGTGTCTACACACAACTATGGAGAGTCAAGGCATATGAATTTCAGTTTACTGGTTGCATAGCTTTTTATTCAACTTTGGGTATGAGGGGGAGGGCAATCTCAGACGCTGTAAAAAGATCATGTAGATTAATTAACTGGATAAGATATGCAAAAGAATGCCTCATTTAATCTCTGGAGTTTCATTAATATGTTGGAATACATTTCCTGGTTCAGGATGTCTGATTTGCTTTAGCATGTAAAGGATTCCATATTATGAAAACATGCATTTTAACACATACAGAAAACATTAAACTGGATATCGAGAAAATGATGCCTCTATGGATGAAAAATATATGTATAATTTATGGTAACATAATTTAACTCTACTGAAAATTTATTTTAATTTATCTGTCTTGAAGAAAAGTGTGACAGACTTTACATTTGTCATTTTGGACTTATCTCCTGGGTGGCTATTCATTTGTTACTTAGTATGAATTATTTTTTTTGTGTGTGTTTAGATTTCACTGGATTGTATTTTTAGACCCTTTTTCCTTTCCTCAACTTAGGCAGTCACAACACCACTTTTCCTACATACCAGTAATCAGTTCTGAAGCCATTCATCAGGATTTCAGAAGCTGCTCTTGAAAAATTAGATACATGTGCTCAGTATAAATGAGAATGCAATGATTTATGACACAGGTCATTCTGAAAACTCACGAGTTCTTCTCCTGTGACACGCTAGAAATCACAACTATTACTATTGGGCTGTAATCTGTTTATTATACAGCTTTTGGGTGGTGTGTGATGTCTAATTCATTTTTAATGTGTCACATTTTTCCTGGCTGATTTTTGAAAACAAGATTTACAGTTGTTTAGAGTTTGACTAGAACTGTAAACTGCCGGTTTAGTTAATACTTTTTAAAGTGGATTGATTAAACTACCGGCCTGTTTGCACTCAGTGTTTGAGCTATGAAGGCAGTGTTGTGTTAACTGTAACTACAGCAGTCAGCAGTTCTGTAAATCATGTGTTATGCATCTTCTGAGTGAAAAACCTGGATGGTCAATCTGACTGGCAGAAGAGAAATTCTATTCCTGGGTTCTTTTCATCTCCCTTTACAAAAGGGAGATGAGGAAATCACAACAGAACAAGAGCCTTTCCCAAATTCCATGGTCTCAGTCACGTGCTGGTGAGAGGATCTTAGCAAGTGGGTCAAAGCAGGTTCCTGACCTTACATCTGAAAAGGCCTCAGCATTTTGCATTTGCTGCAGAGTTCTTAGCTCCTGCTCATCCCTCTGTTGGTGATACGAGAGCAACAAGTCAGCACTGGCTGATCAGTACCAATTTACCCAGTGGCAATGGTTTGAAATTACAGATACTGAGATTTGCCATGACACTCAAAACAGCCAACAAGACAGTGGGGTTATTTTCTGCTTTATAGTTGGTGCAACTTCTAACCGCTGGCTAAGGGTAACCTGATAGAAGATATCAGCTAATTTGTTTCCAGTGTAGACACAGACATGGTTATGTGACACACTACTACCCATACAGCTATAAACGTTCAAGCAAATAGCATCTCTGCTGCTGCCAGTGTGAGAACTAAGCAATATCTAGAAATTCCTATTTAATGGGACAAGGGGAGGATACTTAGGCCTACCCCAGACAACCCAGTGGCACAGAAGAGTTCTGTGTTCATACAGAGTCAGAATCTTGCCCAAACTCCTGTCACTATGCACAGCCTGTTCTGTACGCTAAAGCAAAACTACTGCATACATTTTAAGTGCTTAAGAATGACTCATCTTGTTTAATTTCAGTCATCATTCATTTAAACACCCAATTTACATCAGTCACATAGGCTCCTTGCAAAATCAGTGGAGAGACTAGCACATCCATCACCAAATCCTAAACTGTGTATGAAGGACAGATGGAATGAAATGTCCTACATAATTGTTCTTCTCTTTCCCTTGACTATAGATGGAGCTCTCTACCTTTGGTACACTGCCCATATTCTAGCAAGTATCCTAGAAGAAGGGGCACACACTTGTCAATAGTTTGCTTTATTAGGTGACTGGTTTTCTTTTCCTTTATTTTATTTTTAAATCAACAGATACTTCACATGAAGGCACAAACAACTTTTCATAGTAGAGAACAAGTCACTTAAACTTGCCAGCAGACTATTAACAAGTGCCCCTGTTTTCTGCACAGATTCTCATAATTACATCCTCAGGGAAGAGCAATCTGGCATTTAGCAGGTGTCTGAATATTTTGTGTAGGTCACCACAGGAGCACTAATGGTGAACTTTGGATAGGAGGCTCCCTTTGGTTTCCAAGATTACAGTGTCTGGGAAGGTTGTATTCTCTGGATGTGTGATGTAATTCAGAATCTGAAGGATGCCGAGGAAAGGTGGAAAAGGTCTAGAATAGAGACAAGGAATAAAGGAGGTTCAAAGATGTCAGTTCCAATACCTCAGTGTCTTGAGCAGCCACAAACATGTGCATGAACAGGAAGTTAGTATAAATCCATATGCTTGACATACAACCACCGGACTTGTCTGCAATCTAAAATATCATGCAAAAGAGATAAAATAAAGCGCTCACTGAAAAAAAAAGCAACTAAGTCAGTCACCAGTGTGTATTTCACACTGCTTAAATCTGGAAAAGCACCTATAAAATTGCAAAAAACTTTGCTCACTAAAATTTGAAAACAAGTATGTTCATTCAATTAAAAATTGATATCAGAATCACCTGAATCTTGCAAATGCACAAGAGACAAACATAAAAACAGAGAATAAACAAATTTCAATGTCTTGGACAATGACACTATGAATGATACTATCTGTTGCTGTTAACTGTAATCATGGCTGTAGCTAGTACTGATGTACCAAGAAGGCTCTAGTTTCTGTGCTTCTATTATGGAAGGGATATTACCTTCATGAAATGCACAAAGGAGAGAAATCGGGGGCAGAAGCCTGTTGTTTTGTATGTGTGCTAGCACATGGAGAATGAAGTCAGGTAGTAGCACAAGACATCCCCTACAGGGATGATAATATTTCAGGGCACCCTGCCAGGTCCTAGTGGTTATGATGTGAGGTGTGGCTTGCATATGGAATGCCTGAAAGATGTCTTTAAATGTGAGTAAAAAAGTATTTCTCAGTGAACTGCATGAGCAAGTGCTTCGTGGCTGCTAAGGGCTCACCTTGTGCTTGATCAAGGAGATTGTCATTTTGTAATAGCTTTGGATTAGAGGTCAGAAAAATTATCTCCATCTGTAAAACAGTTTAAAAAATATTTTTGACTTTAGCAGCCCTTTATTTAATTTTAAGATGAAGAACAGTTATATTTATTAGCTACAAATGAAAATCAGTTGCAGGAGAGAAAAAGAAACGATATTAGATTCTGCATGAAGGAAAAGATTTGCTGGCAGATCAGAGCAGAATACTGTAAAATGAAAAGAGGGAGAAATAGGAGTCAGGATTTAAATTGTTAAGGTTTAAGAAAATATATATTAAGCATAACATAAATTAATTTGGATTCAGAAAGTCTGCAGAAATAGCATAGGAATTGAAAATAATGCCAGGGGAAGAATTTACATTACTAGACACATGAGGTTTTATCTAGATTATGTCTTATCTTAGTTTCCAACTTTAATTACCATCTTATCTATGAATAACTGATTCAGTAGCAGTAACTTTTAGCAAAAGATCAAATTAAATAGGCTGTTAGAAGCCTTTTCAGGCATCTCCCACATGCCTGTGTTATGCACACACAGCTTTGCTCAGACTTACAGCTACTGTTTTAAAAGATAAACTCTTCTGTAAGCAAACATAGGAAGACTGTGTTTCCACTCAAATGAAATTAACTGCAGAAGATGGCAGGATCCCTAAGCCAGGAAACTTCTGTAAGCTTGGGCAGAGTGGATTTACCTTTCATAAATTCCTGTAACAGTGATAAATGCAGAAGGTAGAACTATGTTCTATGATGTTTCATCTACACTGCACAGCCCTACTGCCTCTATTTCAATCACATCTCTCTAAGTTGGGTGGGATAATTACTTTTTCAACAACACTTCTAGATACATTACTTACTGTACCATGCTGATTAAATACTTGAATGATCTCACTTCAAAATGCCAAGGGAATATCTATTAGAGTAAGTGTTGAACACCTTATCCAAGACATTCTTGATCTAGTAAGACAAATCAAGTTTACTTCTCTTAATCATGGAGTCTTTCACCACAGCTTAAGAAAAGGTAAAAAGCTATCATTAGGGCAAACACTGATCATCACTGACAACTATGAGATATGCTGAGTTAAAATCTACATGGAGCTATTAATCTCAGCACTATGGCAGCATGTCATGACTTAGACAGGGTTAAGAATCTACCACAAGATATCTTTTACATCAGGTTTAAAGAACCTATGTCAGAGACTCCAAAGACAAAATGTCATCTTAGGAAAAACTTGGAAATTGGATTCAAGATTGTTCTTATTATTGATGGACTTTAGTATCTGAACTTGTAGCTCTGACAGGTAAAAGGCTAAATAACTTCCCTATCACAGAACAACAAACATTTCTGAGCAAATGTCAAGGTTGAGAGCTAATCTCACCAACACCATTCACAGAGAGGAGAGAAGAGAATCTTCTCGCAAGAGAAGATCCAGGGACATATTACTTTGTAAGCAAAGTAGCATGATGACCTGAAACACCAAGAAAAGGAAAAAGGCAGTTCTGGAAGCATACAAAGATAGCTTTATGCCTCTATAGTCAGCTGGCTGTATGAGCTTTCTTTTTCCTTTGACAATCCCAGTGCAGCTGAGTAACATGATCATAATGAGTGGAAGCTTAAAAATCAGCCTGAGGCTGGAAAAGTCTCCACAAACTTGGAAGATTCAGAGCTTGACTATTAGTGTAAGCAAGAGCATTTGCTTTTGACTGTAGGTCTATGGATGAGCTGCCCACGAAATAGGCACTACACCGTTGCTCTTCTGCTCGTCTTTTGTTTTCTTGGTATAATGTGTAGCAAGATTTGATCTGGGATCATTTCAGTCTTAAGTAAAGAGCAACAGTTTACTGAGTATATGCTTATACTTCGAGTGATCTCTGATTTTTGGGGTTAAGATCACCAAAAGTGGAATATTTGCTAAGCACTCATAAGGTAAATTTGCTAGGTACTTACAACAAGAAGTAGGTGTGACCATGGAAAATAAGAATCAGACTTTCAAAAAGCCAAATGTTGTTTAAAGCCAGATAGCTGAAGCCAGAGAGGAGACATTTAAAGACGTGGCAAAAGCTGTAAGAAATACCATCCTGAATGGCTGAACAAAAACAATATGTGAGGAACAAAAAAACTGCATACTTTTTCCTTATGCTTTAATTAAATGAGATCGATGGAAAAACCTCAGGAGTAGCAGTAATATGAACAATGCTACTGACAGAACAATGGATGTGCCAGCATAGCCAGAGCACTGGGCATTTTCCAAGTGCCACAAAGACAGGAGATGCGGGAATACATTGTGGACACTGCTAAGACTTAAAAAAAAATTCTATACCTTGAGTGTGCAAATTCTGCACCTGCAGTATAAATATACATGAGGCAATGATTATAAACACGACTCTATTTGACACAGATAAATTTTTTTTCTATTTTAAATTCCTTTGAGGAACAAAAAATGTGCCCTTCTATCTTGTTATTTTGATCAAAGGAAGCTGTAGCTGTAGGAGAAATGAGAAGCAGGATATTAGTAGCTGCAGCACTTGTACTGGGATCTGGCAGATAGACCTTAAAGACCTTGGTTTCTTACACAGTGCAGTTGAACAATTGCGCAAGTGAACATGTGGAAGAATGTCTTAGAGCTCATGCTTCTAGTATTTCCTGGAAGAATTACTAAGGCTTGAATAAAGAATTACACCACAGAGGCTCAGGTGAAGACACTATGTAGTTTTTGGAAAGGTCAAGTCTGAATCTGACCAGGAGAGGAAGAATTTGAACAGGTTCTCTCCCTTCTTAGTTCTGTGTTATGAGGCAACTGGCTATTTAGATGAGAGGTTAATCTGTTGATTCTATTCTGAAATTAAGTTTCTTCACTGATGCTTAAAATGTTTCATTGATGAACATTTAATTTATATTTATTTCAGAAATTATATATTTCCTAAGTGCCTTTGAAGATTTTCATTGACTGTCAGAATTAGCACCTGAGTACTCAGAGATCCCAGCCCATCATACTTCACTTCAATGACCATGAAAATGAGGACAAATGGATCAAACTATGGTGAGCTTCTGTTTAACTACATGACGGAAACCAGCACAGCTGGAGGCAATTCTTAGCAAATTGATCAAAATTCCTTTACCTTAACTCCAGCTTAACTAATAAATAGACTTACATAATTTTCTGTAATCAATCTAAATGTATTTGCAAAATTAGTGAAACTGTTGATCTTGAAATGTTCACTAAAAATTAAGCACATGAATTTGAAAACCTTATATAGTTTATCTTTCTGCCAAACTGAAAAAGAATAACAGTTTATAACAAAATCTTATTAACTAAGTAAACTTTGTGGAATGTACATGTTCATCATTCCTTTTCCTTGTAACAGAATTGTTTTGTTCGTGTTTCACAGCCCCCCTTCTAACATCCAGTATAACTTTTGAGGTTTGTACTCTGTTCTCTTATTTAAAGATATTTTTGTGTCAGTGTCTGGAAACACATTGAAAAACTGAACTGATTGCATGCACGTTGATGCTCTTTTTCTAAAAGCACTCTTCATCCAACAGCCATTTTCTTAGATGCACAAGTTTTTTTTAAGAAGTTTTTCAAATATTCTGTGATCAAGACAATCTTGAGTTCCTTTTGATCATAATAGGCACTGGTAAAATTTAATGATAATGCACTTTTTTTTTTTTTTTTTTTTAAATACAATTGATCTGCCTTTCACCTTTTCCTCGATTATTTCTGCAGTTGCAGACCATCAAAATCTGAAAGTAATAGAAATATCTTATTTGCTAAAATAAACGAATATACTGAACTCTTTTTTTTTTTTTTTTCCCCTCCTAAAAGCCCATATTGCAGTCCCTCCTAAGGGACAAAAAATAACAAGAAAAAGATGGAGTTTGAACTCAAAGCAAACATAAAAGCTTTCTTAGAAAAAATCAATTACACACCCCAATTTGTTTTACCAGCAGCCAAAGGAAAACCTGGCTAGCGGGTCTCAGGATCCAAACACCTTGGATCTACGTTTCACCAAATTTTACATTATGGCTATTTCTAAGAAGCAAACTAACAATTAGAGACACCTGTTAAAAGTGCCTGTGCTCTGTTCACACTTCATGTAGTATCTTAAAGTGACAGCATATTAAAATGTCAATGCAATCCTTTTACATTACACAAGTATTTATAACAACAGAAAATGCAATTAAATTCTCTGCTCCTAAGTACTTGTATTCAACTTGGTTAGTAGACAAGAAAAGTATTTAAATACACTGGATTGCAAGAGAAAACTATTGAAAATAAATGCTAAAATAATACAAAAGACGTGGCCAGACAAAATTCAATACCTAGATTAATGCACTCTGCTTTATGTAGTGGTTAAGCACATATTTTTTCCATAGAAAAAAGAATTTAGAGCCAATTTAGAGAAAAATTAAAAAAATATATAGAAGTTTACATTTATGAAAAAATGATTTCTTACAAAATTTGTCATAAACATCCATGTCATGAGGTCATGCCTACGCAGATGGTCAGAGCAGAACATCTAAAACCCTCCAGCTCTATTTAAATGCTCAGAAATATGTGAAGGGTGCCATGCTGTCCTCTGATAACTCAATAGGGAAAGGTAAAATTAGGCTTTAAAAATGTTTAATATTTTCTAAACAACTTGAAGTCATGGATGTATAGAACATATCGCCATGAAATTACAGAAGATCTCTTTTGTTCCACCAAATCATTTACCAATACCAGATGTATATAACACTATTCTGAGCCACAGGACTGTGTGTCACGGAGTTGACCAGATCAATCTATGTCCGTGACAGGGGCGACAGGCCTCTGCCCTCCCCCCCCCACCCCAGTCCCACAAAAATGGGAAGGAAGGAAGGGAGGAAAAGAGCAGCGGCAACAATCTATGGAGGAAAACTTATTTTACTATAATATTGGAATACAAGATAACACAATATATACAATTTAATTGAAATTGAGATTAATAAAATCAGACAAGATGAGAGAGAGAGAGAGAGAGTTCCCGGAACCGAGTCAAACCTGAAAGGCTTGGAACGGCTAGGAAAGCACCCTCCAGCACCCACTGCAAGGCAGCAAGAGAGCGCCCCCCCCCCCCCCCCCCCCACCCCGGAAGGGTCAGATCCCGTGACTGCTGTAATGTACAGGGATAGGTACTTGGAATTGGGGCAGTGACATTTTAATACCCCGTACACTACATGATGTTTTGATGTGGAATACTGAAACCATAAAAAAACAAAACAAAAACAAAAACATAGAACCATGACATTCCACCCCTTATTCTACATCGTTACATCATGCTTAAAATATATATACATATAAACAAACAAACAAAAAATGATTAAAATGCATTACACACATATGGCTATATACATATACATAGAATTAGTAACTGCACTCCCCCGGCATCAAGTTTCCTTGTGGTACACATTGAACATCCCCATTCTTCTGCATCACCCACCAAGTGGATCCTGGTCCCTGGGCAAAAACTGTACCACGGAGAGGTTTGCCCTTTCCAGAAGCTGGAAGAACCCAAACTGCCTTTCCTAACATGCTCTTTACATGTACAACAGGGACCTTATCTCCCTCTACGGTATGTAGGGAACTGGATTGGTTAGGACCATCACGATTGACAGATCCTCTGGTATTGACTAACCAGGTGGCTTCTGCCAAATGCTTCTCCCAGTGCTTAAATGTTCCGCCACCCAGTGCTTTTAGCATCGTTTTTAACAATCCATTGTATCGTTCAATTTTACCAGAGGCTGGTGCATGATAGGGGATATGATAAATCCACTCAATGCCATGATCTTTGGCCCAAGTATTTACAAGAGAATTTTTGAAATGAGTCCCATTATCTGACTCAATCCTTTCTGGGGTGCCATGTCGCCACAGGACATGTTTCTCGAGACCCAATATGGTGTTTCGGGCAGTAGCATGGGGTACTGCATATGTTTCAAGCCACCCAGTGGTTGCCTCCACCATAGTAAGCACATAATGCTTACCATTGCGAGATCGTGGCAAGATGATATAATCAACCTGCCATGCCTCCCCATATTTGTACTTTTGCCATCGCCCTTCCTCCCAGAGAGGTTTCATCCTCTTGGCTTGTTTGATGATGGCACATGTTTCACAGTTATGAATAACCTGTGCAATGGCATCCATAGTTAAGTCCACCCCTCGGTCTCTAGCCCATTTGTATGTTGCATCTCTCCCTTGATGACCTGAGGTCTCATGGGCCCACCGAGCTAGAAATAATTCACCCTTGTTCTGCCAGTCCAGGTCTATTTGAGCCACCTCAATTTTGGCAGCTCGGTCTACCTGATGGTTGTTTTGCTGTTCTTCAGTAGCCCGACTCTTGGGCACATGAGCATCTACATGGCGCACTTTTACAACCATATTCTTTGTTCGGGCAGCAATGTCTTTCCACAGTTCAGCAGCCCAAATAGGTTTACCCCTTCTTTGCCAGTTATTTTGCTCCCACTGCTGTAACCACCCCCATAAGGCATTTGCCACCATCCATGAGTCAGTGTAAAGATAGAGCATTGGCCACCTCTCCCGTTCAGCGACATCTAAGGCCAGTTGGACGGCCTTTACCTCTGCAAATTGGCTTGATTCTCCTTTCCCTTCAGTGGCCTCTGCAACTTGTCGTGTGGGGCTCCACACAGCAGATTTCCATCTGCGATGCTTTCCCACAATACGACACGAGCCATCTGTGAACAGGGCATATTTCTTTTCGTTCTCTGGTAGTTCATTGTATGGTGGGGCCTCTTTAGCACGTGACACTTCTTCTCCTGGTGGTGTTCCAAACTTTTTACCTTCAGGCCAGTCCATGATGACCTCTAGGATTCCTGGACGGCTGAGGTTCCCCATCCGTGCTCGTTGTGTAATCAGTGCAATCCACTTGCTCCATGTGGCATCAGTAGCATGATGGGTGGAGGGAACCTTTCCTTTAAACATCCAGTTCAGCACTGGCAGTCGAGGTGCCAGAAGGAGCTGTGTTTCAGTACCAACTACTTCAGAAGCAGCCCGAACCCCCTCATATGCAGCTAAGATCTCTTTCTCAGTTGGAGTGTAGCCCTCTTCTGACCCCCTGTAGGCTCGACTCCAGAATCCCAGGGGTCGGCCTCGGGTCTCTCCTGATGCTCTTTGCCACAAACTCCAAGTGGGACCGTTCCCACCAGCAGCAGTATAGAGGATGTTCTTTATACCCTGTCCCGTCCGTACTGGCCCTAGAGCCACGGCACGGGCTATCTCCTGTTTAATTTGTTCAAAAGCCTGCTGCTGCTCAGGGCCCCATGTAAACTCATTTCTCATTCGTGTCACATAATAAAGGGGGCTTACAATGAGGCTGTAGTTTGGAACATGCATTCTCCAAAAGCCCACTGCACCCAGGAAAGATTGTGTCTCTCTTTTGCTAGTGGGTGGAGACATAGCAGTGATTTTGTCGATCACATCTGTCGGGATGTGACGACGGCCATCTTGCCACTTTATACCTAGGAACTGAATCTCCTGGGCAGGTCCTTTCACTTTGCTTCGCTTAATAGCAAAACCAGCACTCAGAAGAATTTGGATTGTTCGCTCTCCTTTCGTGAAGACTTCTTCTGCTGTATCGCCCCACACAATGATGTCATCAATGTACTGCAGGTGCTCAGGAGCACTGCCCTGTTCCAATACAGTTTGGATCAACCCATGGCAAATGGTCGGGCTGTGTTTCCACCCCTGGGGCAAGCGGTTCCAGGTATACTGAATGCCCCTCCATGTGAAAGCAAACTGTGGCTTACATTCTTTGGCCAAAGGAATGGAAAAGAAGGCATTAGCAATGTCAATGGTGGCATACCATTTGGCCGCTTTTGACTCCAGTTCATATTGGAGTTCTAACATGTCTGGCACAGCAGCACTCAGTGGGGGTGTGACTTCATTTAGGCCACGGTAGTCCACCGTCAGCCTCCATTCTCCACTGGCTTTACGCACTGGCCATATGGGGCTGTTAAAAGGCGAGTGAGTTTTGCTGATCACTCCCTGGCTCTCTAGTTGACGAATCAACTTATGAATGGGGAGCAAGGAATCCCTGTTGGTGCGGTACTGCCACCTGTGCACCGTTTTTGTGGCAATTGGTACCTGTTGCTCTTTTACTCGCAGCAGCCCCACAACAGACGGATCTTCTGACAGGCCAGGCAAAACAGACAGCTGCTTAATGTTGTCTGTGTTCACAGCAGCTATTCCAAAGGCCCATCGATACCCCTTAGGATCCTTGAAATGCCCCCTTCTGAGATAATCAATACCTAGTATACATGGAGCCCCTGGGCCCGTCACAATAGGATGTTTCTGCCAGTCCTTACCAGTGAGGCTTATCTCAGCCTCCAACACAGTCAATTCTTGAGAGCCCCCGGTCACTCCAGAAATATGGATTGATTCTGTCCCTTCATGACTCGAGGGCATCAGAGTGCACTGTGCACCAGTGTCCACCAGGGCCTTATATTTCAGTGGTTCTGATGTGCCAGGCCATCGAATCCACACAGTCCAATATACTCTATTATCCCTTTCCCCCCCCTGACTGAGGGCAGGGCCCCCCTATTCATTACCTGTGGTAACTGGAGCAACTGCACTGGTGGTTGATCTGCCTTGTAATTCTTTCACCCGTGCTCGCAGTACAGCAGTAGGTTCACGGTGCCACTTCCTCATGTCTTCTCCATGGTCACGTAGGTAATACCATAAGACAATTCGCGGTGTATTATCCCTTACTTGAGCTGGAGAACGTTTGCCTCTAACAGCTGAGATTTTTGATGGTGCACGTGAGAAGGAAGGTTCATCATCTTTAATTAGGTGGGCTCGCATAAATTTCATCATCTCCTTCACCTCCTTCACATCCTTCGCTAGACTCATTTGATTATCCTGATCTTCATCAAGCGTTTCTGATACTGCTACAGGTTTGTCACGGTTAATCAGCTGAGACACTTGCTCCGTCATTTTTGATATAGCAGCAACGGCAGCATGAATTGGGGACAGCAATTGTTCGTAGTTTTGGAGCGTAACAATTAATTCATAAACTAAGGGTGTTCTCTGTTGTTCTTGGTATCTGTCACATGCTGATGTTAGTGTAGCGGCATATTTGTCCGGTGCTGTTGTCACGATTTTCTGCCATATCTCAGGCGTCGTCCTCACCTTTTCAGGGTCGCGGTTTTGTTGTGGGTGGTTAGGAACAAAGTTAGGGTCATACAGCATTTCCACCACGCCTATTTCCCTCAAATACTGGATCCCCTTTTCCACTGTATCCCATTTTTTCATCGCAATCTTCAAGCCATTTTTGAAGGGATACTTTTCCTTCACGGCTATTAACACTCGTTCCCAGAGGGAGGCAGCCTCATCCGAACATCGACTAATTCCTCTGTCAATAGCTGGATCTCTGGCAATGGCACCTAGTTGGCGAGCTTCATTACCATCCAGAGACAAGCTATGGGCCCCACTGTCCCAACAGCGAACCAACCAGGAAACAAGACTTTCATTCGGGCGCCGTGTAAACTCCTTTCTTGAACCTTGGATTTCAGTCATCTTTAGAGGCCGGCGAGTAGTAATAGAGACTTCCTCTTCATCACTCTCTTCTGCATGTCTCTTAGTTTTCCCTTTTGCCTTTCGCAATGGTGGTGGTTCTGAGGAGGGCCCCTCGCCTGGATCTTCCTCCTCCTCCTCCTCTTCTTCTCTTTTTCGTTCAAGACGCGAAGACACTCGTTTCCATTTCTTGCCCTCCACAGGAGCAACTGGTATTGTTACTGGTGTCTCCTGTGATTGATTAGATTTGACTTGGGGATTTTCCCCTTTGGCTTGAACCTCAGCTCGGAAACTCTCTCTCTCCAGAATGGTATTATATAGGGCACGGTAAGCACAAGCCAAACCCCAAATAAGTTGTACCTCCTTAGATTTATGTAAGCCGCATAGTCCCTGATTCAAAAACTGGCTTAGTTTCTCAGGATCCCACAGGTGTTCAAGAGTAAAATCCCATGACACTGCGGGTCCCCATGCTTCTAAGACCTTTCCTAAACCTCTCCATATCCCCTGCCAGTCATCATTCTCTAGTTTTGGAGAAGACTCCTTCCCCTTATTACAAATAAAGAATACATTCAGGAGAATTGATGACACGCACACCACCATGACTATTAATTCAGGATTCAAAAAACGTTTGACAAACCGAAAAGAAAACCCGGAGACTGGTCTGAACATCGTGTTGTTTGTAAAATTAGCTATTCCATTTGGGATGTAGCTGTTTGTGAAATTAGCCATTCCTTCTGGGATATAGTTGTTTGTGAAATTAACCATTCCTTCCGGGATGTAAATGTCAAAATTCAAATCATACCACATTGCAAGTAGGTAAAACATAGGTGTCTCCATCAGTGCCATTAGGTACCTATATACGGATGCAATTCCAACACACGTAAGTGCAAGATGGATTATTGGCCAGTAGGTTGTGAGTAACACCATTGCTTTAAATCCTTTACACAGCGCCCCCACGATAACAAGTGGGTTCATCAGAGGTGCCTGCTAAAAAGGGGTTAATGAATTGAAGCTAATAAGAGCAGGAAAAAAAAAAAAAAAAAAAAAAAAGGCACTACCCAGACTAAGTAGTGCTCAAAGTTTACAAATATCCCAGAACACTGGCAGTGCGCCTAATCTTTCAAGGTCAGGTTTTCCAGCACAGAAACTTGAACTACTGATAATGCTCCCTAACGAAGCTCTCTAAGAGCAGAGAGAAAAAGAGGTCCGTTCTAACAGCTAAAAAGCAGCTCGTGCCCCACGTTGGGCGCCAAAAATCTGTCACGGAGTTGACCAGATCAATCTATGTCCGTGACAGGGGCGACAGGCCTCTGCCCTCCCCCCCCCACCCCAGTCCCACAAAAATGGGAAGGAAGGAAGGGAGGAAAAGAGCAGCGGCAACAATCTATGGAGGAAAACTTATTTTACTATAATATTGGAATACAAGATAACACAATATATACAATTTAATTGAAATTGAGATTAATAAAATCAGACAAGATGAGAGAGAGAGAGAGAGAGTTCCCGGAACCGAGTCAAACCTGAAAGGCTTGGAACGGCTAGGAAAGCACCCTCCAGCACCCACTGCAAGGCAGCAAGAGAGCGCCCCCCCCCCCCCCCCCCCACCCCGGAAGGGTCAGATCCCGTGACTGCTGTAATGTACAGGGATAGGTACTTGGAATTGGGGCAGTGACATTTTAATACCCCGTACACTACATGATGTTTTGATGTGGAATACTGAAACCATAAAAAAACAAAACAAAAACAAAAACATAGAACCATGACACTGTGAGGAATAGATTTGAAAATACTGTTATTTTGCAGATAACAAAATAGACTCTTTCTAAAGGCTTCTGGCTATTCACACTGATTGAAATATGGTGCAACTGCACAAATTATGTCCTTCAAGAGCACCTGTGAGTTGGCCTAGTGCCGCACAAGTTTTATGATTTGTCACTCTGGACTGAAGTTTACATTATCCTTAAGCAATGTGAATAAGTGGGAGGAAGGACTGTGGATCAAGCTTTTCAAAGCTGTTTCTTGTAGTTCCATTACAGTCAGGCAAGCCAAGAACAGTGGAACTGTGTTAGCCCCAGCACACATAACACAAGTTTGGGAGTTGTTCTAATTGATGCTGAATTCCTATTAGTCACAAGGGTCTGTCCTGGCAGCCACAAAAAGCTGGAGTATAAAAGACATTCTGACTATTGACTTCTTTCCAGAATTACCAATTCCCATATAAGAGTTTGTGAAAAACAGGTGAAGTAGAGTCATTAATCCACCTCTATACCACCTAAGGATTTCTGTTCCATTAGGAAATTTTTCCAGTGCCAAAATCTCCCTCGAGGACCCTTGAGCAGTCAGAATAACATAAAAAGACAAGACTATTACTTTGTCCTCTCTTTTCAACATCTCTAAATACTTCTTGTATATATATTTCAATAAAGGCTGCAAAGTGAGTAAGTAAAAAGGGCATTATTAGTACATCTAACTAATCTCAAAATAATAATAAATCTCACTGCTGAACGGTGTTTAGACTTTTGATTTATGCAATTTAACAAATATTATCTGTTTATTTAATCAGGGAATGGTTTCGTGATATGGCAGCTTCTGTAGCAGAGTGACCTGAAGATATTCTCTAGCCTGATCTAGTGATTGGTTGAAAATAGATGATCATTACAGTCCTTTTCAACTCAGGCCATTCTATGATTCTATCATATGATTCTGTTATTTGGCACTATTAACCTGGTTTCACAAGTGTGATTTTCTCTGGAAATTATCTTGTTGCAAATGGACAAAATGCATACAAGCATCATCTTTCTTTTGTTACTTTATTTTATAATTTACCAAGCAAATCAAACACTAGCTTGAAAGGGACTGGCTGAGTCAATGAATTCAGTCCCTGTTATTACAGGCAGCTATGTTACGTTAGCTCTTGTATGCAGCATATGCCCACTCTGTCACTTGTCCCAAGAAAATTACTAAGCTCCACTGTAAGCACAGTTCAGTAGTATACCATACTTATTTCTATACCCAGGTTTGCTTCCTAGGCAGGACAGGCCGTGCACTGTGGTTATTCACATTTTTCAGTAGAGTTGATTGAAAAACTCACACCAATGTCTGGGGAGAGATCTCAGTTTATTTCCTTCCTTGTTCCTCTCTGCAACTATACTTATTCTCTTTTTGTCCTTGTTGAAATAATTTTTAGTTAAGTTAGAGAGCTGAATCAGCTGAGCGCAGGGCTGGTGCAAGGGCTTGTGAGGCTCCTCATAGTAGTCATGAGCTATAATCTGCAGAAGCTAGAGCATGAAATTTCAAACTTAATTACATGTTTTACAAAGTCAACAGCTTCTTGTAACATGTAGTCATTTCTTATGGCAAAAGCTTCAAGTGACTATTGTAAAATTGTGCAACTTTATTAACAGGCAACTTCAAGAATCTTCTATTCATTCAGATTTGGCAACTATTTAGACATATGATTAAAGTATTCCAAAATGATAAATAAGAACTCTGAAGAACAGGAATTTATTCTCGATTTAAATGATTTGAAGCCTCTCACTTAAGCTGTTTCATAAACAGTTGAACTATCTATGAATTCACATAAGAAAAACAAGAAAAAAGAGAGATTTCACCGTCAGTTCCTTCTCTCCTTTTCTTGTGTGGCTCTGCTCCTTCCTCTGTGGTAATTCTAGTACTCATTAACACTTCTATAATTAGCTGATTCAATAAGAAATTCATCAAAAAACAGTACAGTAAGTTTGTCTTCTCCTATCACGGTGTGTTGCACAGCTCCAGGAGAAACTACAATAAAGTCTACAGGTTGCACAAGGAGTGTTGCTGACATGGGAGGAGAAATGTATCCTGTTCTTTAGCAACAATCCACTGTAAATTTGGCATTTCTCATCTAATGAAATTGAATTCCAAATTTCAGCATATTCCTCAATTTCATGAGGTGTATACTGTAGTGCTATGGTACATTAACTACTTAAGAATAGAATTGTCAGCTGTTTCAGTTCTTAGGTATGTCAAATTGCTCAGACAATAAAACAATTCAGAAAAAGAAAAAAGAATAAGGAGAAAATATATGAGAAGGAAAATGATGCATTTAAAAATTCACCTTCCAGGGACTAAATTAGGAAAGTCTTTTACCTATCTAACATTCATGCCTTAATTTTATTCCTCTTGTAGTGAAACTCAAATTATGCCTTAGGAGGAACAACAGCTGCTTTCATCTTGAGTTTTGTATTCTAAGGAAAGATACAACATTATGTGTTAACAGAAAAAAATGGCAATGAAAATAAAGTTCTTAACTTGGAGATGTACTAAATAAACGTGTAGGCATCTTTGATTAAGATGCAGTTTTGCACCTCAACCGAGCTGATCTAATGGTTATCTAGTGGCTGCATACATTTTTTATGGATTAATTTTCTGACACGTCAATAAGCTGAATCAACTTTTCCTGAAGTTTTGCATTTTCTAGGTCTGATTAAGGGAAACAGTAAGGATGTAGTACATACAGAAGTGAAGGGAGCTTGGCAGCTCATGGTTCCCTAGCCATGAGTAGGACTGACTTGTTAATCAACAGATCACCCTTTCACCAGATTAAATGCAAACAGTACACTATAACAGTAGAGTACGCATGCATCGTTTCATGCATACCGTTAGCATACAGTTTGGTGATTGCCACTGACAATCTATGTGGTTTGCTCCCTTTTCTGCCCTGGTATTGCCTGTTATACAAGAACCATTTCAGAAAACAAAGCTAGCAAAAAAAAAAAAAAGAAAGAAAAAAGGTAATTAATTGATCAATTTTCCACTGAGCTGTCAATGCATGGCAGTGTAAGTGTCAAGGGGAAAAACACGATTCTAAAATAAATGAGCTTAAACCTTTGTGAAATCATATTTTCAAATGAAATATGCCCTTCCTCTGTTCTTTCCAGGTACAAAAAGAAATGTCCAAAAAACTTTTCTACTTTTTTTTTTGCTTTCCTAATGTGTATTTCACTTTAGCAATTTCAGAACTATTAAATCGAAGCTTTCTAGTTTGTGGCTGACTTACTCAGGGAAACTGTCATGAGACAGTAGAGGTGGCTGTTAGGAAGACTTTCTGCTATCTGCAGGCACTTTTCCCATTCCAGAGGCACTTTTTTCATCCTTTTTTCTCCATTGAACTGTCTCTGCCACATGTCTGACTCCTGAGTTGAGCTGATTCAGCACACTGATGTGCTAAAGAAAGAAGCATCCAACTTGCATTCTGGGAGAAACCAATGTGATCCAAGTTGCTGCAGATAAAGTTAAAAACTAGACAGATGCTAGATGGATAGCACCACATGCACAACTTGCAAATCTACCCGCCTTATCACAGTTACAGACACTGAAGCACATTGTACATATGGGCACCTGCAGCACTTTCTAAGCACTCCATTGCAGACATGCACATGGCAGCCAGCACACGGGACTGTTGCATCTGCTTTTGTCACTGCTTCAAATGCATGGGAATAGATAAAGGTGAGGGGATGGCAGAACCTTTTGTAATTACCAGCAGTTAGTACTGCTGCAGATCAGCAGTCTGCACTACCTATCAGGGACCAGGGACCAGCCAGGCCACAGACACTGAGGCCCAGCTGCTGGCTCTGTGCTCTGCCCTGTGTGCGACTCCGGCTGTAAAAGTACAGTCTGACCCTCTGTCTTCTCACCAAGGAATCATCAAATCACTACAGCTTCACAGCAGTTAAGAACTTGAAAATATTTCCTTATTCCCTTCTGCCCCTCCTCCCCCCCTTTTTTTTTCCTCCTGAGAAATAAATTCAAACGACAGCTCTTTTGTGCCAAGATTATTTTGGAGATGGTATTTTCCTTCATCCTACTCAAAATCAAGACTTTTTTCTCAAAATCCCCTACAGACCCAGAATATACAATGATGCATCTGCTTGTAAAAACATACAAAAAGCATAGTTCATAATGATATTATCTCTCTTTTTTTATTTATAGATTCATTTGGCACATATCAGCCTAATGCAGTTATTTTAAGGACATACTTAAATACAGTATCAATGGCCAACTTCTCTGACAAAATTGTTGGCATTGCTACAGTTACACTGTGCTTCCAACACAGAGACACTTCTATTCTCTTGTATACATATTCTATAAAAGCTAGTGCAAATACGAGTAAGAAAAAATGAAACCTGAAGAGGCAGAAAATTGCTTTTAAGCTTATTATAATTGAAGATGTTAAATGGGGGTTTTCCATACTTCAGTTACCTCCCACTCAGTCTAATTCATGACTAAATAATAACAGTAGTAGTAAACATAACTATTTTTTAAAATACAAAGTAATTCTTTGCTTCTTTTATTTTAGGTTTGTTCCATCCGTGGTTAGAAATCAGGCATGACAGTTGCCTAATGCAAAATTTTTGTCCATAGAGAAATCGGGCATGACCGTGTTCTACCCCTGAATGTGATCTTAACTTTTTATTCCATGGACAAATCATTAACATCTGCTAATAACTACCCCAACTGATTTGTTAAATTATTTTAAAATAATCTTATGTGTACCATGATGTTTCCAACTTGCAGCCTACCTAACCTTTCCCAGCTGCTTAATCCTTATTTTAAATATCATTTAAAAATGCATGCATATTTAAAACTATCCCATTTCTTTGTCTCCAGACTACTATTTAAACTGTGCTAACATCTGGTTATTTCCACTCCCCAATTCCCATTTTAAATACTTATTTTCAGCATATATTTTTCTTGTAAATAGAATCCCACGTACTTTATCACCTCCAAGCCCTCCACTTTTTGCTTTCTGTTCTTGTTCTCATTCCACTTTCTCCCTCATGGTTTCACTTGACTCATTATATTTTAAATACAAGATTGATGCAGACGGAAGATTATGTAAAGAGTTTATTTGATTATCTACCCTAATTTAGACTTCGGAAAAGAAAATGCGGGCATGTCTAAAGGGAAACATAAAGAAAGGAAAAGAGGAGTAATGTACAGTAAAGGGGGTATTGGTTGTTGTTAGGGATGAAATTGCATTATAAAAACATACGAACATTAGAAAATCCTTTCTGGTTCTGAGAGCTGTAGGCTATGAAGGAGTCCCCATAGGGAATTAAAGGGCACTTGTCACCTGGCACACCCTAAAATAGGCAGGACACAGCTGTGGTTTGCAGCCAGGGAGCCAACAGTGGTTGGGACTTCTGAACAGGAACAGAAAGCTGCCCTCTTGTCCTGCCTTAGAGAAGGAAAGAATAAACAGGAGCTGCCTCAGAACCAGGCACAAGAAAGCCAGGAGAAGAAAACAAAGCCAGTATTCCAGACTACCTGGGAGCCATTTTCCAGGAGGAAAAAAGGGAGAGGAGAAGCAAGAGAGGTCAGGATGGGTTGGGATGCACATTTCTGAGTGCTGCCACAGCAGTGGAAGAAGAGGTAAGATGAGCGTAGGCTGTAACATCTTCCTTGGAAACTGGCTGCGAGTTTAAGCCTTGATTCCACTGGCCTAGTCTAAGCCGCCCTCTGTATAGTCCTGGGTGAGGAATTAGCAGTTTTGGTGGCAGCCTCATTGCCATAAACACACAGATAAATAGGCAGGTGTATCTTCATTCAAAATGAATAAATGAGGTTCAGAAGTGCGCACTGAGGTAATTTATGTAACTCAAAGAAGGTACATTATTATACATTATGACAATTTAGATTTTTTTTTTTTTTAAACAGAAATCAAATGGAATATTCTGAGGCTGTGAGAATCTAAATGAATAAAATAATTAAACATATCTATTGTGTTTAATGAAAACCAAAACATATTATAATACTACAGGGTATTTTCTGCATTAACTTGTATATATTGTTCCAGAACTCTTAGGCTGACCTCAGCTGACCCACATAGCCAAAGTATTTAAAGTTGAATTTCACTTTTAGTCATGAATGTGATACATCACCAAGTTTCTGATCCGTGTCTCTCTCCACACATCTGCATAAATCTTGAGATACTACAAAGAGAATGCAAGCAGCTCTATTCTATTACTTCTTTGGAAGGCTCTAACTGGCGAAGCAACCAACTGTAGGATGAGCGTAATTTGGAGGGCATTTTGTTCTAGATACTCTTCCTCTCCCCATCAGACAGTGCTATGAGAAAATAATTATTATACCCTATCAATAATTCATGGCATTACAGTTCTGGAGCTCTTTTGTCACACTTACTCTGCCTGCAAGTGTTATCTGCAGTCTTATGCTATGAAAGGAAGTATTAAAAAACAAACAAATAAAATAAAATAAAAACAAAAAGAAGGAAAAAATTCAGAGCTTTTTTGGATTTAAAAAAGGAGTGCACAATGTGCAACCCATGAAATCATAAAATGCAACCCACACCTACCCTCTTGCAACTCCATCACGGGACACAGCTAATAAGCTGCAGCTTTCTCCCAGTGCTAGAGATCACAAATATCAAGAAACTTCATCTTTTCTACTATGAAAGATACCATACCAGTAGAACCAAGTGGGTCTGTACACATCTGTTTTTAAAAGATTTAAATACATATTTATGTAGATTGTAGAAGTGAAACTCTCAGGCTTTTTGCTATTTCATAAGTTCTGCTCATGTAGTTGTCAGGAGTTACACACTTCAATCTGGAACCTGATTGTGGTAAGTAGTGGAAGACCAAACACAGAAAGAATATTATGCTTTGGCATTAGAACAAAATCAAAACATACAATAAAGGGATCTGAAATTAACTATTCTAATTCATAGCTGAAACAGAATGAAAAGCATAAAATTGTGAAAACACACATGCATTTTTACATTCGGCAAATATTCATAGTCAAAAGGCTGGTCATTATCCAGACAGATAATATTTAGTATGTCTTATAGTATGATAGTACTTTAAGTTACCCACACAAGGAATCATCTGTGAAGTGTTCTACCAGACAGAGTTGTGTTTGGGGTGTGTAAAAGGACAGATTCACTCACGCAAAACTCCCCAGCAGATGTACAGACTACAGTTTGAAGAGCACTAAGGCCAAGTCAGCTGTGATCCAGCTTCCCTCCAGAAATCAAAAAGCACATCTTCCACAACTACTGAACTGAGAAGCAAACATGCAATATACCATCAGACATTTCCTCTTATCAGCCCTGGCTTTTTCTCAGGCATTCTTTCTCATTTGCCTTCTGTGGGAGATATTAATTTACTTCCTCTTCTGAGGAATCTTATCCCACATCTATCACCACTTGTCCCTTCCAGAGACAGCTTTGGCACTTACCTCCTGCACAGTGACCCACTTCTCTTCCTCCCTACAGTAAGGCGCTGGCCAGCTGCACACTTCTAGCATCCAGATTGCTAATTAGGCATCCAAAAATTTCATTTATTTTATTTTGTTCCTCTATTAAACTTAGAAGTAGGGAAAGGATTCTTTGTAAGTGAGATTATTGTTCTATCTTGAGCATATTCATGACAAACATGGCTTATTAGGTGGGTGTTGGAAAGTCCACATTGTTACAGCACCCAAGTTAATTAAAAAATAGGATAGTTTTTGTACGTCCAGAGAAATGGCACAGATAACACATAACCTAAAGAGTAATATCATCTTACTACTCTGTAAACTGGAAATAGTTGTTTCAGGTTTTTAAAAAAGCACCTAGAATTCAAGAAGGCAGAGTAAATGGCAGAACACTCAATGAAAACAAAGGAAAAGCTTTAGAGAAAAGAACTCCGGCAGTCTGTTTTGATGACTAACAAATTCAGTTTCTAACAGCAGGGATAAGCTCATTCTAAAATCAAGAACTCCATGTTACTTTTTACAAAAATCAAGTTGATTTGAAATAAGGATGCCATTAAACTGCTGCTTGATCACAAATGGTACAGTATCACATGAGGAGATGATGAAACTGTATTTATACAGTTTCTTTTTATCCTGAAGGATCTCAACAGACTTTATAAAATATACATATGGCATGCCTACAAATACAAAATTAGAACACAACAGAAATCACTTTGACTAGCACTGCAAATCAGAGCATCTGTTTAACAGTGCACATCAATACTGCTCTTCAGTTCAGGGAAGGATTTAAATTGGAATAGTGTATCTAGCTGGGATTATTAACCCATTTGCCCTTATTAATTCCTAACAGACTGTATGTAGAAGGAAAATAAAGGGCAAATGACTGAGTCCTGGATCACATCCACAACCAAAAGATTGTAAACTTATATTATCTTATATAGATAAGTTTGTATTATATAAAACTTGGATCTGTAAAGAAATACTCAAAGTATTTAAATGCTGAAATTCAAATGCCAAAAACAGTATCAGATACAAGCCCAGTGAATAAATGTACTGAAGGCCACTGATAAATCAACTAAAACTAATATCCCAGGGAAAAACCTTGACATTTGGTTGAAATAAGGACAGTAAGTTAATTTGGTCAGGGATTACTTTTACTAAGTATTTTCTTCCTGATGAAAGAAAAAATTTCTCAGGAAACAATCAGATCCAGTAAATCTATATATCTACATATTTGGAGAGAACAATATCCCTAAACATCTATTCTCAACATTTTCAAAGCAAAATTCTATTTTCCTCATTAAAAAGAAAAGGCCAAAATTCATTGTTTTTCTAGCACTTTTCCAGGAGCTCAGCCCAAAAATGGAATGCCAAAACATTTTGTATCCTCATTATTTTCCTATGATAGGAAAACTATTTTCTGCTTAAAATTATTATGAATCTAACTAGAGCATTTTGCATGAAGTAATATGAACTTATGCAAACCAAATGAGTTATGATCATTTGGAAATGGTAACATTGTATAAGGACAATGAACTCTTCCTTAAACCATGTTTTTTCAGGGACAGGCTCCACTACTGCTCACTTAAACAAAAAGAAACCAGAAATCAAAGAGGAATTAATGATATAAAGGAAGTAGCTCTTGCAAAACAACAGATGGAATGAGATCGGAAACATATGTAGTAAGCTGAACATTTTTAATAAGACCAAAATGACAGAATTGGAACAAAGGAAAAAAATGGATAAACACACAGAAATCAGCAGAACAGTTGCTAACTAGAAATGGGTCTGTAATGCAGAGTTCAAATTTGGACTTAGATCCCAAATTCTTTTCTAAATGTGGGGCTTTAGATCCACGATGTTGGTCTGGATTGTTGCAGTAAGAATAGCAAACCATGAAATCTCGATTTTGATTGGAGGAAAACTTCCTCAAAATTTTCTAGGGTGAATTATTGGCCTTATTTTATATGCTGATATTCTGAATCACACAAGAGATGGAAAGTCACTTCACATTAAGATCCTGATCTAACGCTAACCTTTGTAAAAAAGCATTACAGTAGAAGCAACTTGTACCACATCTTTCCCAGATTGTGAAGAGGCAGAATACAGCTTTAAGAAAATTAATGGTGGGGTCCAACAGGTTGACCCCTAAAGCAAGCTATGTATATAATGTATCCTCCTGAGAAACTAAAGTCAGAGATTTTGAAAAAGCGCCTCCTAGATTTCTCTCTTGGGTGTTGCTTCCCTAATTGCACATATCCATCCCAACATGAGGCCAAGTTATGAGAACACAATTAAGTCTGAAAACAGGAGAGATTGTTTAAATAAAGAACAAAACAAACACAAAATTAAAAGGATTTGGACCGATCATTATGTGAATTAACCAGAGAAGCATTAAAACACTGCCTCCTGAATATATGTTTAATTTGTTTAAACACAAGTTATCCTCATGGTTTTCTTTAGTCTAGTTTGTTACTAAATATCTCCAAGTCCTTTAGATGGTAGTTGGTTTGTGATGATGTTTAACACTCTCTGATTCCACATTATATGGAATTAGGAATCCTTAATACTCCAGATAGGAGGGATATATTAGATGGTGCTCCTAAAGTCAGCACAGGTCTGGAGCACAATTTTTTATTAATATAATATCACAGAAACAATCTCTTTTTTTTTGCATATTTGTCTCAAAATTTATAGTGCTGACAAATTACTGTCGAAATGAAAGAGAAGTAAATAATTCATCTAAGTCATGTAAAAATTTTCCCTCTCACAGGACTTTTAGACACAAAATTTTACATGCACTGTGCATTGGAAAGCTTTTTGTGATAACTTGTTAATTTTCTCTATTATTTCAAATCACTTAATCACACATTTCTTCACATTTTTTTCTATTAAATTATCATATAGATGCGATTGTTAAAAATAGTTACAAAGTATGGTTTCCATTTTCATCACTACAGAATACCAAGCTGCATCCAAAATCCGTATTTCCATTTTGATATATGCTTTATGGTTTTACACTAGCAACTAGGAAATTTGCTTTCAAGAACAGTGGAATGACTAAAACTCAAATAAAAAAATACTGGTGATAATTAATGAAAAAGAGGATTCACGTGTAATCAATTTACAAACCTGAAGAAATTAGCCAACATTTTATTTTTTGCTATAGGGTTTGTAAGTTCTAAAATGGACGCAACCAAGAGTGATATTGCAAAATTAGAGGTGTTAAAATGTAGAGGTGTTAAAAGGAAAATTGTCTGTCAGTGCAGAGGTAGTTTGGAAGCTAGCAAGCTCCTGGAAATGTCAACAGCAGGAAAATATAAAAAACTTCCTTTCTTAAAGCTGCAAGGTATTGAAGGCTGTGGGACTGCACAAAACCATAACCTGACAGACCACTGTGATATTCTCCAGTTATCATTCAGGTTTGCCTGGCTGACCAGTCAAACTGCATTAACTTTGGCCTGACATCTCCCTTTAACTCTCTCCCTTCTTCTCTGCAATCACTCTCATCAGCTGCTGCACAAGAATAAATTTTTTCCAGCAATAAATGGCAGTTCTGAATTTTGTACATTTGCTTAAACCGAAACGCATGTCATTAGGACACAAGGGATAAATTATAGGTAGAAAAGCACTCTACTGGTTTTAATATAATATATAAATTTAATATAAGTATGTGAGATAATGCTTTATCTTACATATCATGATCCGGCATATATTTTATCATCCAGATATAAGTCTGATGTACAATAGATCCTCTAAGTTTCTTAATTAAAAAAAACCAAACCTTCAATGTCTTGGCTGCATCTGTACTAGGAAGATCTTCCTTGCTACTGTTCTCTCCGCTCATACATAGGCAGACACACAAACTCTTACCAAATTCTGCATAACTTACTCACATTTAGGATGACAGGTGCAGAGATAAGGTATTTTACTTAATCCACAAATGAATAAAATCATCATAACGGTAACTGGTAAATAAAAGAGTCTCTGTTATATACACGTATACAAATTTTTTGCGAAGTATCATCAAAAACTATACCAATGTATTTTCTATTTGAGAAGAAAGCATTATTTCATTCAAAGAAGAATTGAGTTTCATTGGGTTAAAGTAATGAATTTAGCACTCTCTAGGTAGGTAATTTATATGAATTTCTTAAACTAGTCATGTTGATGCTATAGCAGTGAAGAAAATTATTTCGAAATTTCCATTTAGCAAAAAAAAAAAATTTAAAATCTATTATGCATGCTCCTTTTCTCCTTTATAGATATGCATTCTTCTAGCATTGTTACTGTAGAATAATAGAATATTACTAAACAGAAAAAATATTGCAAAATGTTGTCACAAAAGAGCCAAACTATTTTCCAGCATTTCAAAATAACCTTTGACAGGAACTTTCTTTTCTCCAATTTTTTATTAAAAACATACACAAAATAAATATAACAACCAAGCACTGATGCTGAGCCACAGATCCACTAGAAGTGAGCCTCTGGCATCTTTCCTACACTTCAGAATGCTAACTTTGATCAAATAAGATTCTACTAATTTGAAAAGACCATGGGAGTTTCCACCAAGCAAACACTTCGTAGAAAAATGCAGGAAATTCAAAACTTCATAAAAAATAAGCAACAAGTGGCCCTTTTGTAAATCCTTTCACCTAGCCATAAGAAAAAATCCCAGCAACGTATATTAGCTGGAAGTAATTAAGAGATGACAGACTATCAGTACAATGTTGGAAAAGACTGAGTGCACTGCAGTGCTCAGAGACAAGCAGCTAAGGAATTAAGTGAAAATGTGTTACAAAACATACTAAATTCAAAGTCAATAATTAAAAACAGTGTTTCATTTTAACCTTTATGAAAAGACTAAGCTACTCTAGTTTTGAGAATTTTTAGCCATCACAAAATGAAGGAAAAGGATACAATATACATAGAACTGAATGGTGATTGAGATCAGAGAATATTCCATTCTTGGTTTTACTACTGGCTTTCAAGATGTAAATATTTACAAGTACTGACAAATACTAAACTCAGCAGAACTATCAAAATCCATGTAATATCTTTAAATACATCTGCACCAACAGAACAAAGATAAGCTATTGCTTAGGTACTGCTCACTTCCACAGAGTTGAAATTAACACAATGGGAGAAAAATTTGCTTAGCAGCTTTTTTACTTGATTCAGCCCCTTGGTTTCCCTCTGAACTGTAATCTGCTTTCTCCCACACAGCTATTGTTCTTTTACTCTTTCTTCTTTTTTAATTTAATTGTTCACTGGCTCAGATTTCACATTTAAAAAGGCTCCTAATTTTTTTTTTTTAATGTCGATAAAGCTTCACAAACATCCTCTTGAATTCTTGAATGCTATCCATTTCTAGATCTCACATATGATCTCTTTTAACAGTATGACACATAAAAAAGTAAAATCTACAATAGAAATGGATGGATTGGATGACAATCACAAGGACAGCAAAGACATGAGAAGTAAAATACTGATGGTGCATTTATGCTGAAGGACATACGACATCTAGTTTAGCATACAGAGGAAGACATGAACAGATAATTCATCCAGGGAGTTTAAGAATTCTTACAGCACTGTCTGCCAAAATGATGCCACTGAAGTACACTCACATGGACTACAAGAGAAATAGAAGAGCAAGAAAAATTTTTGTTCTTTTAAGTTTAGTCTTGTATCTCTTTTGCTTGTACTTTAATTTTTGTCTTGCTATGTAAATTAGGTTGTAATTGCAAAGCCTCAGTGTACTTGAAGAGTTACAAAGAATCTAGTTTGAAACTACTAGGTGTACTGTCTCTATAGAGCAATCAAATTATTCCTGATTAAGAATTTCCTGAGCAAACTCAGAGCACTGAGGAGCACCTCCTGCACCCAGTCAGCAATTGATGTGGATGCAGCCTGCACTGCTGTTCTCTGGTTTGGACCAATGACCATAGAGGGTCTCCCGCAAAAAAGCAAGCTACAGAAAAGTATCTAAAAGCCTTAGGTAAACCTCAGAAGAACCTAAAATACATCTGTAGCAACATGCTGACTAACAAACCGAACTCAGTGATGAACTCAAGTCCTCATTGACAGCTTCAAGCATATTCTAGCCAATACAACTGTTCTCTTCATCATTTGTAGAGGTTTGATTCGTCTTCCAGTGAAGCTTTTTTACTTAAATCAGTGAAAACTACACAGAGATACATATATAGTAAGTATAGATATTGCATGAAGTATACATGGAGTGACATTTTTTCTTCTCTTTGTTGTATACTTCTGCATTCTAGTTTGCCTTTCATATATGGTAACACTCACTTAAGAATCAGTATGCAAACTGAAAAAGGAAAAGGAAAAATATATTAAAAAAATTAGGAACTTGACTATTATTCTTCCATCTCAAAAACAACACTGGAAAAAAACGTATAACCAAATTTTCCAGGTCATTTCATCATTTATACTCACATAAACGAGTAGTCAGAAAAGAAAATAGTGGCAAAAGGTAAAAGCATGAAGTTACTTAGCTCACAGAGCAAACACGAAACACCCCATTTCAACATTTTTATCATTTATGTCAGGTCTCAGAGATCTCTGACAATAACTTTGGAGGCAGTATGTTATTTTCCATTTACATTAAAAAAATATTACTGCAGATAATATGTATCTGAAGCAAATTTAATTGTAGCCATCTTCATACAGGAGGATTTCATTACAACCTCAAAATATGTGTCATAAAATATATTTATCACCTTTAGATGACCTCTAACCAGAAAAGCGTTATGCTATTCAAATTCCAACTGTCAAATGCTGTTGATATAGGTAAGTAAATACAAATGCCATTAAAGACAGAAGTTATCTTACTTGGAGAAGTTCTAGCTTTTTATTTTCTGACAGCTCCTAAATTGGATGTCTTCCAGTGTCAACAAAACCTGTCCGAGCAGAATCTTACCTTGTTTTCACTACATCAAGGGGATGCATCAGGCAAATTTCTACAAGACCTATAAAATAATAATAAAAAAGGCCTAGTAAGCACTTGTACAAACTAATTTCATTTTCACTGACTTAGCTAGTTCTTGAACTTTGAAAAGTGAAAACCTAAAGGTATCCTTAATGTTACAGTACTTAAATACCTCGTATATGCAACATACTCTTCTTCAAAGATTTTAGACACTAAGCTAAGTGACAGCTGTTTGCTGCAGAGAGGAAAGCTAGCACATATTAACTATGGGATCACTTTATTCATCATTTCTGCTCAGTTCTCTGCCTTAAGATCACCAGGAATATTTGGCTGCCATCATAAACAAATACATTAATTCTCGCAGAAAGTAGTTGGAGTTCAGGTTAACACAAGCTTCTTTGTCATATGTGACTAATCCTTAAAGATACTGTTGTTAAGGAAGACAGTGTTGGCGGCTCTGATGAACCTGGTATTAAAATGACTGGCCATTCTTGAGTTGGCTATTTGAGCTGAGGTCTTATTGGCTCTACATCTTGTCCTGCTCCTCAGCTAACACTGAATGCTGTCCACGTGTTCTCCCTTCCTGTTCCACAAGCCATCATAAACACTAAAATTCACATGCTGGGGACTTTCCATGTCCAAGAGGGGAGGGTGTGGATGGCACAGGGAAAATTCTGGCAAAAGAAGAGATCTGGAAAATCCCTAATGCACTTGAAACCACTGGCTTCAAAGCTGGTTCCATTACCGTTTTCCACCCTGCTACCACCTCATGAAAAGCCCAGACCTTTACCACCCACTTACTGCCCCTGATCCATGGCAAAATTACAATTTTTCCCTCTTTTCTATAATTACACTGTAATGTATAATGCTTGCAAAACATAAAACTGGCCAGATAACCCCTTACACCCAGTCTCTTCTGGCTGTGTTTGAATGAAACTATCAAAGTAATATTTGACTATTGTTTTGCCGTGTTTTCTTTCCACCCTACTCAACATTTCATTTCTGAAAAAAAGGTAGACAACACACATGGGCATCAGCCATCAAACTAATATGAATATTAATATTAATGAAATTCATTCAAAATCATGTGATTTAATATTTTTAATTTTTTTTTCTAGAAAGTTAGAGGTGTAGATTTTATTTCTGAATAGATATATTTATTGCCATAATTATTGCCCAGGAATGACTTATATTTTAATAAAACAAGAACAAATCACATGTCTCATAAGCGAACACAGACTGTAAGTTTTCTGTCCTCATTCTGTCCCAAAACCTATAAACCACGACACAGCTGCCAACAGGTGCTTTACAAATAGAGCTGCAGTCAAGTGTTTCAGTGCTGGCACTGCCTATGAGTTTTTTCTTTTCTAATGACCCTCCTTTTCTAACTTCTCTCACCTGCAAGTGTTAGATCTTCTCTTCTGTTTTGTTTTGGCAGATAGAAACAACAGTAGGGGGGCAAGCATGGGGCCGGGGGCTGTTCACCCTATTCTGTTTTTGTAGCATTAATGTCCATTTTGGGAGAAAAGTGTATAGTGCCAGAATTTGGCTCTATTTTCTTGGTCCTCATAGAATAATTTTTAATTCAGGCATTCTTCCAGCAACTGAATCAGATGAATTCCAAGGTCTTTGGCACGAGATCTGTTTTGATAGCTTCAGGATTCTATTCGTTATCTGTTTTTCTCAGTCCCTCTTTCGTATCATCATTTAATTACACACTAGGTTTTAAACAGTGTATAATTACTTGGGATTATTACAAGATTCTCTGAAGAGCACAAAAGGAGTGCACACTGTGCAAGATGTTAATGGAACAGCTACAAACACAAGCTACATTTTTCCATCTACTATAGTAGTCATGCAGATCATTACAACATCCTACTTGATAGCCTGCCCAGAAAGTGTGGTGGCCTTACTAAATTACAAGCACTCTGAGATGTGCCCAATAAAATAAAATATATTGCTCTTTCTTCAGCTAATGTTCATCAGGTTTGTGGCAAATTCTATTAGCATTATGAAAATCTAATTAGTTAAATAGATATGGTGCAATATATTTTAATTTATCATACTGAAAAGACTACTGTTTACCAACTTTATTTTCATGATAAAGTAGTCAACATAGCTGCATAGATAGATTGTCCAAAAACATGTTCTAATAGTCCCACTGGGTCTCCTTGGTGATGTCACATGTGAACTAATTCAGAGTGATTTATAATGGTCTAATTATGTTTAAAGCAATTCAGATCCAACAAACTGAACAAGAGCCCAAAGGAAACATAGCAAAGAACAATTACTGGAGCAATCCAACCTTTGTTGTCTTCTGGGTGGGAAAACGTTCCTTGTGAAAACTGGATACTAACAATAAAATAAGACAATAAAAATCTGTGTGTAGAAGAAATAACCAGCTGTCATCATTGACAACATTTTGAATGTACACAAGTGGAAAATCAACAACCAAGAGGGAAGTCCAGAGTTCTGTTATGTAAACCATGATGCTGATTAGCTAAGGCTGCAGAGGGAGAAAATATCAGAGAATACTGACACCGAAGCAACTCTCCTAGGTAGAACATTTTCCATTTTCCAGATAATACTGCCTGTTTTTATACTGTTTTCCATAATGGATTACATTACATTTCCCTCCACAAGAGTCACACTTAAAATATCAAATTGGCAGTCTTCTCTTCAAAGTAAACATTTCAGTGAGTGGTAGCTATGTTAAGTTCCTTTGTTCTTTGTTCCGTTGTTCCATCATACACACAAATCTTGTACCAATAAACATATAATATTTCCAGAAAATGCTGTGACTCTTCAAAACAAGAATGATTCCATGTCTTGCATGTTCACTGAATAGGAAAAAAAGAATGAAATGTAGCTAACAATTCTTGCTTAATAGCACAGATAAGAATAGAATAATTATGGTTTTGGTCAAATTGGACAAATTCTTGCCTTCAGCTCTTCTTAGAATCTATGAACTGACTGCTGTGCTGTGTCTGTGATACACACTGCCCTGTCTTGCGCAGAAATCTGAGTAGCTGACCTTCTACATGTTTTCTGCAAAATGCACCCTGAAAGGGTGTTCCAGTACAGACTGAGGAGATGCAGAGCATGATCCATGTGTGTTAGTTCAGACAACCCCCTACTGCTCAGAAGTCATTATGCACCCTCCTACCCTTGTGTTATTCATTTCCCTGGAATAACACAGTCACTGGAGAACCACAACAGAAAGGAGACTGGTCATAGAAAATGTGGCAATAAACACTTTAGGTGCTGTGCATTGTACAGTTGGAACAGTCTGTATTTATTTTGGCTTTTACGTAGACATAGTTACAAGGTAAGAAATGATGATAAATATTTTATGTATACTATGCATTTCCTTCTGAGAATATGTCTGACAGACAAAATCTTGTGTTGTTCTTTGTATCCTAATAAAAGCAATGACATATTCTTATGTTTGTCTGTTAGCTAAAACGGTTTGGCAATATGAAGTGGAAGCACTTCCTGATTATGATGGCATTGTTGGAAGAATAATCAATGACTGTAAAAAAAACCCCCACAAAAAACACAACAAAAACAAAACATCCCTGCAGTCAATTCCATACAGGCTAATTTTAGTTAGCCTGCTGTTTTGCTATATATTCATAGATACATAATGCTTTTACCTGTTCTGTGAGAGTAAATCTGAGTCATAAAAAAAAACAACAAAACTCTAGATTCACCATAATACATGTACCTCTTTTCGCCTTTTCCAAGGAGATGGTCACATATTGTGCCCTTCCCATTTAAAGTAAGTGTTAAGTAATTCAGCAAGAAAATCTATTCAGCAATTAGTATGTGATATGCTGAAAAAGATCTGCACAATAGTTGTTACTAAAGAAAGTGATGCATATTTTAACTCTTGCCCAGGATTCTACTTAGCAGTTTGGTATTAACTAACAATACCCTGGAGCTCCTCAAAAATCATTAATGGCCATGTAATGAGCCAAACCAATGCTCACATTAGAAAATAGGGAGAAATGGATCCTTAGCTCAAAGAAACTCCATAATGGCAATGTAGTATTCATGAGTCATTCTTCCCTAGAGACCTTGTCTACAGTGAGAAAATATGCTAGAAAACACGTTAATTAAACAAGATGTTGAATATGATTTTTCTCTTGGCAGAGACAATGATACCTGCGTTTAAAAATGTGTTAGCTGCTGATGATAATCTCAACAGGAGCTCCTGGTTTGCCATCATTACCTAGCGCTTATTAGAAGAAGGTGGCTTTTGCATGCCTACATGATGAGCTGAGTCCTGTTCAACATCTTGCTAGGCAACAATGTTTCCTTAATAGAGGCAGCCTGCCAGTGCAGCATTGCTATCTGAAACCTGGGGAGCAGTAGACTGGCTTTCAGAAAAGCAGAGGACTTCAGCTGCAGACAGAAGCTGTTGATGTTTGATCCATAGTGCCTCTGCTGAAAATAGTGAGAGTCTGTTTATAGTGGATTCTCAGAGCCCTCTTTGCAAAAGCAATTCAGCCTCTGTTGAATTAGCGAGGACTCTCTGGTTGTGCAGCAAACTAGCATTTTAATCTTCAGAATTTCAAGGAAAAGTCACTTACTGGAGTATTGCATCTCAGATGTGAGGAAGCTAAGCTGGAAGTTAGGTTTTTTTGCTCCTCTGGACTGGCTGCTGCTCAGCTGTGGATTTACAGCTGTCTCCAATTCAGAAGCCCTAATCCGGAACTGTGGCCATATTGGTACTCACAACAGACAGTTTAAATTGCTCAACATAGGCACTGACAACACTCATGTAGAATCAGCATGATTTCACTGGTGCATGCCCAGGTAAAGAAAGCATATAATTCATTAGTATTACAGATATTGAACTGCTTGTTCAGTTCTGTTGCAAATAAAAGAGAATGGTAATTGTATTCCCTTATTTTTGCTGAGCTTGAAAAACTAGGTTATAGCATTTATGTGAATAATGACAGAAAATGGCATGGATCTTCTGAAATGGCAATAGCACAAATTAATATACTCAAAACTAAGCTTTCACTATACTTGGGCACAAATTCATAAACATTTATCTGCACTTATAGCCTTTGAAACGGCAAGTTTCACCTTGTGATGTCTCATGCATATGTAAGCAGCAAGAGGTTATTCTAGTAATAAATCAGTGTGTGTATGAATACGAAATGTATGGTGAAGATCTTAATCCTTTTCTTCATGTTACTGAAAATTTGTGGGGAAAAAAAAAAAAGAAAAAATAAGCATTGCCTTAAAACAAACAAACAAACAAAAACAACCAACCATCCCTGAGATTATTTCTTTCATCTTATTTCAATTTGACTTATCTTTATAGTATCTCTAAATTGAAGATAAATGGTCCTATCAAGCTATTGTATTCTCTTTCACAGCCATTCTAACACGGAACATGCTTTTCATCTTTTTCAATCTAACACACAGCTAAGCTGATAAATGTAAATCAACTGTAAATAAAATAGGTGTAATTTAACCAGTCTGCATCTATCTTACATTTATCAGAATTTTGCGATACTTACCAATATATTTCTTCGCTCTGGTGGAAAAAGAAATCTAGCTATAATGTTGAAAGTATGCATGGCAAAGTACTCTAAATTTAGCATAAATTTATTCATTGTTTGCTTTTCACAATGTTTTTGGTACTATCAGCTGAATCAGTATATTATGCTCAAGCTGCCAGCAATACCCACATATTTATACTTGCTGTTGCCTAGAATAGAGCTCAGTGAATCTTGAGATGTGCTTCAAATTAATCATTTGAATACTGTTTTCTCTTTAAAAAAAAGGTCATCTTCCAGTTTCATTTGAAATTTTTATTGCTCTTTTTAAAATGGATACATTAAGTACTCAGTTCATAGATGTACCGGCTTGATTAACTTCACCTGTAATGAGTGAGAAATGAAGAAGTACCTACATAATTGCCTTTAAACATATCTACAAAAATTTGGAGGATTAAGTTAGTTTTATGTATAGTTAAATGCCTTTATAATAAGGCTAGGAGGAAATGCCAAAACATCCAGGAAAATCAGTGGCTACTCAAAGATGATCTTTAATTTCATCTCCATCTCTTTGGAAGACAAGTTCTTCCAGATTCTGGTAGCACTTTCATAAGCAAGCAGTTCCTACTGCACTACTCACAGAGCCTTTCTGAGTAAAATGCCATGTAAATCAATTACTCTCTATAATAGTAAGACTTGTAAGATTTGCATTTATGGTATACTCAGAGAGAGAATAGACATAACCATATTTTATATTCCAGATTCCTCACAATTTTATCTGATTAAGAAGAAAAAACCAAAGCTGACTAAGTAAGGTTGAATACTACAGAAAATTTGATTACACAAATATAAGCAATGTTTAGGTTCTGGCACAAATGATAATTGAGAAATAAACAACAGAGCACACAGGAAAAGCTCAGAAACATACTGCATCCTTAGGTGGTATAAATTATTGTGGTCCCACTAAAGAAATGAATAGATATGAAAATAAGAAACTGAAACTATAAAATATTTTCTCTGATTTCTTAAAGGTTAGTAAGGTAATATAACATGCATCTCCAGAATTCACCATTGCAAAAATTTGCTTCATCTTAATTTTCTCTTCTATTCCAATTCTGAAAAAAAAACATTTATTGGACTCACAAATAATTCTGGACGAAATCACTTTTTCTGAAAAGATTTGCAATAGCGTTACTCATATAACTGCTATTTTTTCCTTTCTTTAATCTTTATACATCTTTTACTGATTTTGTATTGTCATTAAAGCTTCATCTTATAAAATAAACACTTGCAATTTACAAACTTAAGTGTCTGAGTCTCTAGACACAAGTGAAAGTCTATATTTCAACTAAATTCTCCATAAGTACTTTGGCAAGCATTACATACTATTATGTCACTCACAGATGACATATTCTTTCCATCACTTGTGTCTGAAAAGTAAGTTTTTTGAAACACAACCAAAGAGACCCACTGAGGTCAGCACTAGGTTATTCTATGTCCGTGTCACCACAGCCTTAGATATTTCAGTGCATATTGAATCAATATTCCCACAATGAAAATGTGTAACCTGTATTTTCTTTGCTGTTATAGTAAAATGCTGCTCAATAAACTTGTTTTCATAAGAAGTTTGCCCATTCATACGTCCCAAAGCTGTTGTAATCTTCATTGCTAATGCTGATCTAAGAGCATGGACATTATTCTATTTCTTGACACATTTAAAGTTCTCTAATGAATAAAGCAAGCAGCTTATGGCTGCTTGGACTGTCCCTCGATTGCCCCGGAGGGCTTTAATGTCTTTAAAATAGGCCTCCTAGTTTGTATTTAACTACCTTGTCCACAGAGGTCTGAGGGGTAGAGCAGATCAAAGATGTGCTAGAAACATAAAAAGCAGCTGTCCTTCATTTACCTTTAATTAGCTACATCTGACCAGATTCTTTATGGTCTCTTTGTCCCACATTCAACAGTCTATAGGCCTTCTGACCTGTCCTTGAGGACTGTATCATTACATGATTTTCAACAAAATACAAATTTAAAATATTTAATACAAGACTTTGAAAAAACCTTGGTCTTACTATGGAACCACTGCTACCTAAGGATTTTGGTTTTACTTGCCAAAGCTACAAATTACTCAGCATTTGGAGCGTTAAAATGGAATGATTCTTCAACTTAGATTTAGTTATTTATTTATGCTCCTTTGTATACTACTCAACATTGCAATGCATAAATATCACCTGACAAGGATTCCCACAGAAAACTGAAAGGCAAGCAAGCACCTCTCTGTTGGCACAGAACTACTGCACTTCCACAGGATTCTCCACAAGCGCTACAATAACTGAAACTGGCTAAAGTAAAGGAAATGCTAAGAGACGTTCAGATCTACTAACATGCATTTCAAGAAGGTCAGCTTTGTCTTCATTGCTAGGAAGCTAAAGAACATGTTCAAAGGAATACGATAACCTTCACACTGAATTCAGTGTGAAGGTTTTATGTTCCTCAATAAAAGTATTTTTGAATACATAAGCTTTAAATAAAGCACTTCCCATGATGTCAACAGATAATTATAACACAAAGTCTATGAGATATTTATAAAGAAAGTCACATATCTGCACTCCCTTGTGCCCCTTTTTACACAGATCCCATTACTTAGAAGTCTGTCTATGCAGCACAGGCATTATATAAAGACACTGAGGCAAATGGATTTTGGATTAGGTCCAGTCATAAAAAGAATTAACTAATCAAATCTGCTAACTTAACTGTAGAATCATAGAATGACTTGGGTTGGAATGGACCCCAAGAATCATCAAGTTCCAACCTCCTGCCACAAACAGGGCCATCAACCAAAGGCTTGATTTGGAACTAACCTCAAAGATGCTCAGTTCTCCTCTTGTGTATGTAAAAGCAATTTGTAACCCATATGTTCTATTTAAAAATGTAAACCTTGTAGTCTTCCCTAGGAAAGTTTAATTAATAATGTGCTAAATTGCTTGTAGACTCCTTCAAATGCCATAGTGGGAAGGTTCACAAGCAGTCAAAAAGCCTGCTATAGTATCAATACTGGACTCAGCAAGCAGGTGTGATGAGAAGCAAAACTATATTCTTCAAGAAATTCTTCTGAATGGGATGCAGTAAGAGCTTTCTCCTAAACTAGGAACCATGAGAGATTATTGTTGCACCTCAACTTTATTCTTCAAATCTTCTTTTCTAGTGTCTGATCCCAACTGTATAGCTGAAAACTTCAATTATTTATCACTTAATTCAAGAGGCATGCATCTTTCACCTATCATTTAAGAGATTTGATTTAAAACAAGAGTCAAAACTACTTCCACATATAATTAAAGGAAAAATTTGCATGAACAGAATAAAATTGAGTTTAAAAATCAAATCAACGTGCTTATTTTTGCCAAATACTTCCTGAAGTTGAGAATATTCGAATAGTTAATAATGAGATGTAGATTTTTTCCATTATGTTTTGAACCATCAATATAATCACATAACAAAGTATCTAGATGCATGAATAATAAAATGACAGTGTCAGTTGCTGTTCAGGTTGAAGAAAGCAAATAGAAACAGGCATAGTAATGCTGGAAGTGTAATATAGATAGCAGCAATTTTCTATGCCCTACTCCATGTTACCTCAAAAATGTATCATGTCTGACCTAAAAATTTCAGTTTAGGACACTGCACAGAAGGTATAAGAAAGTTCAAATTAAAGCCTGTCCAACAACAAATCTAATAGCAAGAAGGAAATGTTCCTAAAAGATTAACATTATAAAGCAGAGTAAAACCTTATTTTTTTTCTGGAATCACTTAATATAAATCATTCTTCTGACTAAAAAGATGCCAGGTAGCTAAAGAAAAAGACATACAAATTTTGTAAAAAATATACTGGTTAGCTATGGAACAAGCTGAAAACAAGAACTTTAGAGCAGGCTGTTTTGGAACAACTACTGAACTCCACAGTGCTATGAAAAATTAGAAGTGCAAAAATTATAGTGTGAAGTATATGCTCTGAAGTGAATTAATATTCACAAAGTGAGAAACTATCCCAGGGTGAGTTTTCTTCCTCAATCCCCACACAAAATTTCAACAGCTTCACTTTCGTGCTGATGTGAACAGAAAAATTTCAGAAATATCAAAGAAGAATATTTTCTGTTCCCATCATTAATTTAAGATCTATGATTACATCTCAGTTATAAATAAAATCTACCCAAGAACAAAGTATATAAGTGGTAATCCACTACTTCTGAACTACAAACTTCAAATCAGTGATGTTACCCCACATGCAGTACGGCAAAATACATGACACTTCACAAAAAAACTAGCTAATTTTCATCTAGGATAAGCTTAGTATTGGATGACCAGTAGCTAGAGATTGAGACAACTGACCATGAAGAAAAGCAAACATTTCAGAATTAGAATTTGACATTGCTGCATCCTAACATTCCAAACTGCATCCACCTTAGTTTTAGAAAGTGTTTTTGTAGCAATATCTCTCTCTGCTAATCTGTGTTTGAATGTTTTGGGTTATTTTTTATTGTTGTTGTTCATGATAAAAGATGTGGTTTGCATCAAGATAGTTGAAAGAAGTGGGTAAGTTGTTCTTTCCCCCCGACGAAATCCTCCACTAATTGTTGGAATGTAAACTGAACAACTCCTACTTTCTGAATTGGCTGTGAAACAACTCCATGGCTGATAACACTTTACAAAACTTTCATGGGAACATAAAACACTCTAAGTTCTATCTTCCCTGTCTAGTGAAAATGTACTTAGGATAGAATCCAAGAGTATAGGTATACTACTGCTATACAAATGTAAAAACTTAATTTTTCCATATGGCTACTGAAAAACTGTCTTACACGATCTTTCTGTTGTTTAATAACGAATGTTACATAAAAGCAATTATAAGACAATGTTTTTTTCTCATTTGAATTGCTATAACTTTAGTCTCAAATGACATTTTCTTCATTTATTCTGATCTTTAATATGAAAGATTAAATTCACACCAAACTTTTCCTCTTTAGTGGGAAAAACAGTGATGAAATAATCAAATATGTTGTATTAAAATCAATTACACAGCAGAAAATCTTTTTTACACTGCCAAAATCAGCTGTTTTACAGTTGAGACTCTTTCTAGTAAATATTTCATTTAATTAAAAACAAAAAGTTAGTATTGCATAAATTTAGATTTTCATCCAGTGGTTTGCATATTCCTAAAATTTTCAAATACATTTTTTTTTTCTGCTTTACTAGTACCAACAATTATAGTATTACAAAAGAATACATTACTGTTAAAATTAGGTAGACCTAGTGCCACTTTAAGATTTAGGTTTTCATTAAAGATTTTGTATTTAACATTTGCAGGCAGGGCTCATTCATTTTGTAGAGCTTTACATAAATAAGTAGAAATTGAATACCCCCTCACAAATACACCCATCTTTGATTCTTTTCTGTCCAAAATTTCCACTGAAGCTTGTAAACATTTATTGACTTAAAGCACTGCAGCTTCCTAGCATTTCAGAGAAGTCTGCTAATGTATACCAGCAAGGAACTGGACAATTGGTGCTAAAGCTGCTGAACACATTATCAAGTACCTATGGATAAAATAAAGATAAAATACTTTTTTGAGTAAGACTCCTATACAAAACACAGTAAAATACTCTAGATTCTTCTTATTGCATGCTTTTTTTTTTTTTAAATTTTTTAAATTCTGTGTTACGGCAATAGGTGATGACAGCACCACTATTTTGTGTTATTTTAACAGTCACTGGTCTTCCCAGTATTTTTCACCACTCCCATTTGCTGGCAGTATATCATGGCAGAGTTTCAGAGAAATCTACTACAAAGCCATGTGTTAACTGGGAAATGTCAACATGCCATGTCTAGAATTTTAACCTATCTTCAGCATTTTCAAGCACTAGCTCCCCTTTCCAAAACTATCACAGCAGCAGCTTGCCAGCATTAAAAAACAAAAAACAAGTAAACAAATAAGAAGGACAAAAGGTGTATCTCTATTTAACACAAAGATAGAACAATAATCCTCCAAGAGGAAGCTGCTAATGCTGAACTCACCAAGAAAAAAGTATCCTACATTTTCCGCTAAGAGCACGAGGACTTACCACCATTACTGATAGCTATTCTCAACTTCTTCCTTGTGGAAAGCATTTTCCCAGGTAAGGCAGAAATGTCCTTATTCTGTTGTGCTGAAAGTGACTCTGAATTCATAAGGGTCTTTCTTTCTTGCTTTTTCTTTCTTTTCTTTTTTTCTCTGCTCAGTTTTGTAAAACAAGATAATTTACTTTCAGGACAAAATGAATCAAAAAAGCAAATGAGGATTCTTTAATCACCATTTATTTCTGTAATACAATCTCTAATCTCTGACAAGTGTTTTTTACATGTAAACTAACTGCCAAAGAACACAGATGATCTGTCACAGAACTAATTCTCTGAACAGTGTTGATGTGAGATAAAAGAGAAAGAGAAGGCAACCGGTGGCTTTTGAGGTAATTTGCAGCTCATCTACCAGAGGCATACCAGCTCATACTCTAGGTATTACAGAGCACTGTGAATACAGTATGGGCTGTGGATGAAATACAGTATAATTCAGTTTGGAATGCACATGCCTACATAATTAAGTCAGACATTAGAAAGCCCTGGTCTTCTGCTCCAGTCCCTTTGGTGCCACTCACAAACTTGCTGAGAATGCTCTCCACCCCATCATCAAGCCAATTAAAGAAGACTTGATTCACTGCTACTCCTAGTATCAATTCCTAAACAATATCACTAGTTACTGGGTGCTAGTTGGACTTGGCATCACTGATCAACAACTCCCCAAGAGCTTACTACTAAAAATACCATGAGGAGTTAAATATCAGAACATGGATTGCCAGAAATATTTTTTATTATCATATTTCAGCACAGTCATCTGATCAGTTAAAGCAAACAGTTGTATTCACACAAAGTTGTAAAGGACTGTTTTTATATTATATATATATATTTTTTTCCAAATACAAGCTTGCAACATTGATATTAGTGAATGCATATCCCTACCTGACTACACTGCAAAAGTGATGGCATCTCAACAGACAGAAAATTTGGAGTGTATGTACATGAAGTGGTATTAACAGTATGGATATAATACATTCTTTAAAAATGGCTTGCAGGAAGTAGGAAAAAAATAGGTTAGAGTATCTTACATACTTTACGTAATAGTAATAACTAGTTTCAAGAGCTAGTCATGTTCCAGTGCAGTTTTGTGACAGAGTAATAACCTCTGAATCACAGAGATTTTTTTATAATGCTGATTGCCCAAGCTATATTCAGCTTCTTATGAAGACAAAAACTTGAAAGGTGTTTGGGAAACTATCTGATGATGATTAGTTAAACCTAGAATTAAAATCTAGCCTCTATATCATCTAAACAAGTTATACCATGCAGAAAACTAATCAACAAAACCATATTACATTTCCAAGAGCAGTGCATCTCATACCCAAGCCTTTACATAAACTGATGTAGAAACAAACTGTCATCTAGTGTTGTTGTCCTTTAAATAGTTAACAAAAAACATACATTATACAAACGAATTTGTAAAAGATTGTTTTGGATTTGCTTTAAAGGGCACAATATTTTATTCATTTCATTTTTTAAATGGCATTCTTTCCAAACTGTAAGATCTTTATTCTGAGCAACTATTGCAACTATGATGTGTCATTGAGCGACAGGTTGTTGAGATCCATTCATGAAATTCTCCTAGCACAGAGGCATCAGATCATTTTCACAGTTGCTAAGAGAAAGAATAAGTTCTGTTTGTGTTAATTTCAGGGAAGGGGTACTGACAAGGGAAAACTCCATCTACCTTATCTGACCTCACTAAGAATAAAAGAATTGGGCTAAAGAAGAGTTAAGTATGTGAATTCTTCGTTGTCAGCACTGACAGGATGACTTAATATAAATAAACAAAGATGGCTTAAAGCAACTCGTCGGATGGCTTCCACAGTGATATTTTTAAAGGTGCTGAATAGTGCATACTCATCTTCATCTTCCTTTGTCATTTTAGGATGCCAATATTGTGGTCAATTCTTTTGTCTATTGAAGGTGCCTACTTGTTTTTTAGATGATACTGTAATCTCAGAAATAATACCTAATTTACAGTGATTTATTCCAAAGCAGGAATAGCCACCAGATTTGAGTCTGCTCTTTAGAGCAAAAAAAAAAAAAAAAAAACCTCGTGTTTGTACAGTTTGATCTAAACTGAACAGCTAGCTTTATTAAATTTATCAAAATTCTATCTGTTAAATTACACAGTTTCTCCAGACTTCAGCATTTATTCCAAGAATGCACAATGTGCACAAAAGTCTGAATTCTGTAATACAATCTCTAATCTCTGACAAGTGTTTTTTACATGTTTTACATGTAATTGAATCCCTACATTTATTGAAGATTGAGCTGGGAACCTTCAGAATCAAAAGGAATCTCTCTGAACTGAATAGTTAGCGTGTGTGCATGCATACACACAGAAGCAAATATCTGTTTGTATGCTTGCATATTCATATGCACAATCAGACACTCACATGTGTTTTACAAAACTGTGTGAGGCCAGTGTTCCTTATCACCTGCATACAGACAGGGCAACATTATTTTAATTCTTTTGCAAACCCTCAAATGCATGCTCCAGCTGGTGGCATGTTGCCATCAGAATGGTGGATTTTTCCCTCATTAAGGAATATGCTACCCTAACACCTTGTCTTCCTACTCCTGTCAATAGTCCCATAATTACAGAGGGCATTTCAGTTGGTGCTTCCAGCAGGAAGAGACCCAGAGGCATATTTCCTTTTGTTTTGGTACACAGCTCAGCACAAAAGGCAGAATGGCTGCTATGACAATGGCCCATTAGCTTCCTAAAACTGAAATCAGGTTACTAGAGCTACTGTTAGGAAATCATCCTACTTTATTTTTTCTGTATTTATAAAAACAGAATCAAGAGATCTCACAAGATTTCAGAAGTCTTTATTTCACAAAATAACAGACTTTTCCTCAAAACTCATGCAAGCATTTCATCTCAAGATTCTAGATCTATTCCTAAACTATGTGAAATCATCTCAGGTGTAAACCTAGCTCTGACTCCAAGAATCAAGATGCTTTCTGGATTAAATGAGTACTGCACAAACTAAGTATTGCATATATACTATTTCTAAGATGCTAGAATAATGACTGTAATTGCTTGTAGAAGCTGGAAAAATGCCATGAACTTACAGATAAAGCATATAAATTTAAGAAATAGTTAAGATTATCAATAGATTTACCTTGTGAATTAAATAATCCAAGAGGCTCATCTTGTAATTTTCAACAACAAATTTTAAGACAAGTTTCTCATAACAGACACTTATGTTATTGAAATATGAATGTTAGAAATCAAGATTGATAAATAGTAAGAACTCAGAGGAAAAAAAGTTGTTTCAATAAATCCTAAAAACACAAATAATAACTTCAGTTCCCAGTATGTAAAAAAAATATGTCTACCACTAAATTAATTAATTAATTAATAATTAGCTTTTTTGAAGGATCTCAGAGGCTATTTAAGATCTAGGTAAAGAGAAACATCAAGTTACAAAAATAGTGAAAGTCCCCTGAGACTTAAAAACCCAATTGGGCTGATTGGAAGCCTTGGCAATAACAGCCAAAAAGACTTTTTAAATATTCCTTATATGCCACAGATTAAACTTCATGCCTCAGATACTGTAAGTATTCACATACTTAATTTGTAGGTTATGACTTCCTTGGAATGACTACCTTGGATAGCCTATCAGTATAAAATTATTCCATTCATTCAGAATTGTTTCTGAGAATTCATTCCTGCAGAAAACAGAAGTTCTTCAGAAGATTACCACCATTATACTTCAGTTTTCCTCAAAAATAATAGCTGGTACCTCTGGATTAGACAACTTGCAATCACCGTACAAGTCTGTACTGGGAAGCACTCCATACCTGACCTACAAATGTAGGAAAAAATGAGAGTGTGAGTGTGTGAGAGTGTGAGTGTGTGAGTGTAACAGAAAATTGCTCTGAGGAAACAATCAGTTCTCTAAACCAGTACAGGTTGTGTTAAATAATTGCTATCCTTCACTTAATCTAGAATTAAAACATTCATTTTTTAGGAAAAGAAACAACATCTAAACAGTTTAAAAATTATATGAATTTTGAAGTAACAAAGAAGCTTCAAACCTTAGGTACAGCAATCTTTCTTCTAACAAACACAGTGTATCTTCCAATGACATTCAGCACTCAGAAGTGCTATTCGCAACACATGTAATTTTTTTTTCTCTTTTACAAACTAAACCCCCAGGACATTTTTCATTAGTTTTTGAATATCAGTTTGCCATGGGCATCACCATCATGCTTCAGAATCAAAGTCCATCTGATAAGAAGGTTTGCATCTCTGTAAATCTATGTTGAGCCTTTGCTATTATAAGAAACATATGCACAGAACACAAATGCTATCAAAATAGAATTCCTTGTTCATCTGAGTGAATGGATCAGATGAAATCACATCAGCCGACATTCAAGGATAATCCTTGTATGCATCTGATAATGCACACACTATACAATGGCAACACAGAAGGTAAAACTTAAGTAATGATAGTTTAATCTGCTGAATCCAGATAGTTACAGCTATATCCAAACTTTGCACACATTTCTCTGTCATTGCATTATTCTTCTCCCTTTCATCTTAATTTATCACTGCCATCCACCTGTTGTATCTTGCCATTTCTGTCAGTTGCAAGCACCTGTATAGACACAGCCTAGCAGTAGGAGGCATAATCAACTCACAGAGGACATGATTTGCCAATGCTGTTACTTCTGAATATACAGCATTTTCCAACTTTTCATCTTTTACCTTAATGTCTTCTTTTAAAATGAAACATATTTGTTTTCTCCATTAGAATCCTCCAAAAGCACAAATAAATATTGATGACATGCATTTTCTTGTTTTTCCCAGATCTCAATTCTAACCTCATGCAAGAGACTCATTTGTTAGTTTGCTCCAGGCCATTACATTTCTGCACATTTTACTTACACTGGCACTCAGCCAGCACAGTCTGTTCAACTCCTGAAAGCTCACAAGTTTTTGTGTTTTTTTTCAAACTAGCATGACAACCATTCTGAAGAGTAGCTCTCTCACCTGGTATATTAAAATGTAAAGCCATGAAACATTGATGTTGTTCTCTCACTATTTAGGGCTGAAAATGAAACTATTTTTTCAGGTGCAATAAGAGTCATATGAAATCTCCCTAACGTATAGGCGTTCTGTAGCTGTATTTTTAATGGAACAGATCCATTAAACTTATCTAGAAATGTTAAAAAAAAACATGAGGAACAAGCTTGTTAAGCTGAGCCCTGCATATAATACAGGACAGAACCTTCACTCTGACAAATGCTGGGTATGCACATCTCTCAACTTTAGAAGAAACAGAAATAATGTAGTAGAAGAGGCCCCTTGTGCAAGCAGAACATAAGATTTCCTCTAACATCTGAATGCATCAGAATGAACTCTGATGCATAACTTGGGAAATCCTGAACAGGGAATATCATCATGTATCTATAAAACTAGGAAAGCATACATTGTTTGTCTTCACACATTGATGTAAGAATTATTTTCTTCAGTATATATTGCCTGAGTAAACTCTTAGACTAAAAGCCGAGCATGAGAAATACCTTAATTCAAATAATTAGCCAAAGCACTTCCACACTGTGGTGGGAAAAGTTTTGATTTAGCTAAGGAATCACAACCCCTTGCATTTCTAGCTTGAAAAAATCCGAACAGCTTTTTGCTTCCGAGTTTTTATCTGCATGTGTTTCACCAGTATCAGGTCAGTGGTCTGCATCTTCTCAGTTCACAACCCCATGAATCACAACTGAAAAATCCAACAAATCAATAGGGACCAATATTAGTAAATCCCAAATGCCACAAGTTAATTTGCATTTGCTTTACGAAGCTGAATCACAAACATTCTCCTTCTACCATGATCCTTCATCAAATAAGTTTTTTTTGCTACTGCTCATAAACCTCTGAAAGACACTGGGGGGGAGCTGAAGTTTTGACTTTATGAACAATTTTCTCTTGGAGATTTGTCAGCTAAGTTGCATGACATGCTTTTCCGATGGAAGCTCTTCTATCCGTTCTTGCCCTGATGTTTTCTTTCCTACTCTATTTGAGTCCCTTAATGGCTGGTACTCTTTGAACTCCTACTGGTAAGCAGAATTATCTCTCTGAATAAAGCTGGAAAACTAATCTGCTGTGTGTTTATTGCGAATATTACTTGAGAAGCAAGGGACAAAAGAGATTTTGAGTAAGTAACTCTCATTTGGCGTTCTACATCAGTTGATGGTCTTAAGCAGTGCTCTCCTGAAAATTTTGGTGCTCAGTTTTCGTAAATAACTTGTCCTTCAGGTTCATTTGTACACTCAGAAAAAGAATGCATAAAAAGATTTCAGAATGAGGAAGTAATTTGGTATACTATAAAAACAATAGCAAAAAGACATGGAATTTTGGATATTGTTTAAAAAATGTATTTTCTATTTGCAAATTTAAATTAGAGTATCAGTAATTAATTAGAGAAATAGCATATGTTACTTTCTTCAATTAATTTATCTAAATATTCATTGAAGGTCACAATAACCTTTATTAATTGATGTCACTAATTGTAGGCTCACTAAATATCTTTCTGACTGAAGACAATTCTTCCATCACTACTTGCATAACAAAGCATATTATCAAATACAAAGATCAGCAAAAATCCTGACACAATAGCATTCTGTAGAGCATTACATTTAGAATTCCTTTTGTTTTTAGAGATTATAATAAAATGCTATTTTACGTGTAATGCTATTATAACAAATAGCATTTTATTCTTTTGAAATGCAAAAATGGAGAAAGCACTTGCGGATTAGAATTGCTTTTTCCTGTGTGTCTCACTTCGCTATGCCTGTTTTCTAGGCTTTTTTCATAATTGTCACTTCTGTATTGGAATACATCACGTTTCTTTAACCAAATTACAGGTAACTCAAAGCAGGAATACAAATAGTAATATAAAAAAAACCAAACAAATTTGATGAGGTGCAAGCACACGTAATATTTAAGAAGAACATGGCTATTCTACAGTGTAACTATCTAAAAATGTGTACAATTCATAGGCATATTTTTGGTCCAAGTCTTAACTACTGAAATCAGTAAAAAGAATGTTATGCCCATATTACAGAACAATTTCCAAATTCACAGCTTCCAGCTAAAGTGACTTCTTTGAAAACAAATTGTGTCGGAGAGCACATCAAAATTGGAAGATTCAAGTACTTTTTGCAGATCACTTACATGTTTATATAATCTGCATAAAAGTCATTAAAAATTGAGGTGCGAGCAGCACGTGGGATTGAGGCATTATTTTCCCAGTGTACTAGATTATTTTATCAAAGTTTGTTTATCCTGAACAACAAACAGTACTGTTGGCTACAGCAAAGATACTGCTTTCTTGCTGTGAAGAATTCTGCAAGTATTCCTTGTTGTAACTTCTGCACTTCTGATTATTTTACATACAGAGAAGAAAATCAAGTATACTTTTAATCCCATTGCCTGATAGTTTTTGAACCGATGCACAAAAAAATAATCACCTCTGACTGCTCACTAAGTACAGCTTTCATACATACATTCTGAAGGACAGAATGGTAAGAACGGTGACAGGCAGCATGTACTGTCTTGTTCATGAACAGAAGGGATGTGGACAAACTGGAGCAAGTCCAACAAAGGGCCCAAAAGAGACAGGAACTTCTGAAAGTCAAGGAAAGTCTGGGATCTGGCACTGCTCTGCCCTGAGAAGGGAAGGCTCAGGGAGATCTTGTCACTATATGTGAAAATCTCATGTGTGGGCTGTGGCTGACGAAGCCAGACTGCTCTTTCGCATTGGTGCCCAGGGACAGGACAAGAGGCAAGCTGAAAAACTAAAATACAGGAAACTGTTTCAACATAAGAAAAACTCTTTTCACAAAGGTGACTGTACAGGTTACCCAGACCGGTTGTGAAGTTACTCAGAACCTAAGTGGGCATAGCCTGGAGCAATCCATCCTTCCTGAGAATTCTTTGAAATGAAGTTGATGTGGACACTGCCACCAGAGATCCCTTCTGATCTCAGGTATCTGGGATTTTGTGACTGACCAATTTCAATTAAAAATATCACAGAGATAGATATCCAAAAAATATTTTAAATTGTTATTACTATTATTATTATTAAAATCAGCTGCTGGGAAGTCAAGCTAGACAGGTTTTCAGTCTGATAGTCTTACCTGCTTTTATTTAAAGAGAAATAAGTATTTTATTTAAAGGGAAATAATAAATAAATAATTGTGCATTCAACAGTCATATATCTAGTTGCAGCTATTAATTATGAGTCTATTTATGCAGCCACTGCACCAATCTAGCCATAGTTCATGCTGACTCTGCCTAACAGTAAAATCACATGGGTGCTAGCCAGGTAATGAGATTATGGGAAGATATTAGGGAAGAACTGAAGAGAAACACAGACAGAGCATCCCAAAGCACGAAGAAAGTACTGAAATAGCTGCTACTCTCAGATAATTAATACATTATTACAAATTGATTCATATGAAACAGATAACAATGAACATCACTTCTGAGTCTATTGTTGTTACTTAAAATGGGAGAAAAAGCCTTGCCTTCTTGCTTGTGCTGCAAAAAGATTGCAGTATCCTAGTGTTACCTAATGTTAGCAATAAACTATTCAGCTAAGGGTTGACAGATGATGCTATGATTTGTCTACTGTCTAGAGGCTATACGTCTTCAAAGTCTCTGAAATAATGCTGCCAACTTTACATTTAGATTCTATGCATTTTGCTGTAAAACATTGAATGCTGCGAGGTCCTTAGCCATTTTTAATAGGAAAGGCAGTTCTTGCAACTGAAAAGACAAAAGCCAGATGCTATCCTTCCAACTACTACATTCTGTGTTAACATTCCAATTTTTCATTTAATTTGAATGACAATAGTTCTTAAACCTCATCCTCCATCTAGTGTTATGTTCCTTAAGCTAAGAGAATTTTCTTTTGCACATTTTCAATATTGTCTAGATGAAAATTTGTAAAGAAATAAATGCAAAAAAATTCAAATAAAAAGAAAACACCTCAACTGTGAATGATGCAACTACAACTTATAAAATGAAACAAAGTAAATAAAAAAAACAACTAATGCTAAAATTCAAGGCCCCCAGATTACCAGTGATTTTGCTTATGTGAAGTTAATGGATTTAAGAGAAGGCATTTAAATCCTTGCAGGATCAGAATACAGGGCTTGACCCGATAGCTGCTGAAGCTGACAGAAAGCTTTGTTTTTACAGATTTCAGCAAGTTCAGAATCAAACGTCTTTTTTTTTTTTTTTTTCCTTTCCATGTGAAACATGGAATAATGATGATCAAACTTTAGCAGCACAGGTATTTTTTCATACCCTATTTTGTAGAGGGAGCTGCTAAGAGCATGACTGATCTGACGCTTCTCTTTCATTGCTATAAATCACAAATAACTAGAGTCATTAGTGTAATATGAGGAAGGTAAGAAACAGACTGCACCAGATGCCCTTCAAAAGCAATCTCTAGTTACTTTTGTTGTGCTTACAAACTGCTTACAGCATCTGCTTGCAAAGTATGATAGAGCTTAGGTTTTGCTTTGGGAAAACATATACAAAACACAGCTAATTCCTCTCAAATACTAATATTATATTTTGTTAACACTAATATTTTTTAGGTTTCTGAAATTGCATCTTGTAAGATAACATGTTCTTTTGCTCAGATGTACTTTACATGTACTTTAACTCTGTCAGAAAACCATTAACTTTGATTTATGTGCACCTCAAGATAGTAGAAATTGTCAGATACATATTTAAAAAAAAACACTGATAGAAAAATATTTTATAACTTCTCTTTTTTTTTTTGTAATGGCTGAGTTTGGTCATAAACACCCTTAACTACAATTTGATTGTGGAAATTATATATTGTTTACCAGAAAGTTATGAACGGGAATGCCTTTCTGATTCCTGAATTATTGTAGAAAATTGCAGCATTTTTGTAAGTACAATTTTTTTTTGCATTTTTTAAATAATCTCTCAGTTAAAAGCTCAGTAAATTTTGTTTAACATTAGTGCCTATTAATTGTGTAACTAATTAACATCATGTATGTAGATTATTTCACTCTACTAGTATGAAACTGAATGGTACAGAAATGCTTCTTATGTTGTGAAGCAAAAAAATGGTATCTGCCTGAAATATGATCAATTACCACAATGAGCATGCATTTGACAACGTAAAAGGTATTAGATCTTGACTGTCTGAGAAAAAAAGCAGGAAAATGATGCAAGTTGTGGATGAACTCTTTAAAAAGTGAAGTATTCTTGCTTCATGTTGTAGTAAAAAAAAAAAAAATCAACAACAAACACAAAACCAAATAGCAGTTATATACATATATATTAAATGATGTCTCAAAGGCGAACCACAGCATTTCACTCGAAGCCCTGAAATAAACCAGCCTTTAACGTCACTAGAAATTCTAAGTCAACATACAAGGCGATCCTTTGTAATGCTCTATCATAAATTTTAAATGTGCAAGCCACACATGATCCTCAGCCATTAAACAGAAATGGGCCAAATTCTATTCCAACTTGCACCATTGCGGGGAATAATGTTTGTAACCAGAGCATAAATCCTGTCAAAATTTCAGCTAACAATTAGTACTGTAAATCATACTGAAATTCTGTCAAGGAGTAGTGAGGAAACTACTACAAGTCTTTTTTTTCCTAAATATTCAAAATAAACCTAAAAGGTTCACGTTCAGGGTGCTCATCAAGTGAGTGAATGTATTTCATTTTTTTATTTGCTGACTAGCATGTTTTGTAATTAATATGCAATATTTACTCTGTGTATCTAATTTGTCTATTTAATATTTAGATTTTCGTTTTAAAGATTTATTCTCAGAGAGTAGCACCACAAGGATAAAATCAAATAATTCTACTGTGTAACAAAGTCCTTTTCTTTAAGAGGAATCACATCTATTTAGTGAGAATATACAGTTACACAAAATACAAGCAATACCCAAATTGAAAGTGTAACAAAAATAAATAAATAAATAAATAAAAATAATAATAATAATAAAAAATTCATTGAAAAGATGTGCCACTATCAAATACATTCAAAAACTTGTTTATTATTAACAAAGGTATTAGACTCCTGGTCTTTTAAAATACTTTTACCTGTTTTTTATATAACTGAAAAATGATCAGTTTGATTTATTATACATTTAAATGGTATATATCTGTACTAAAATTAATTTTTACAGTAATTTTTATCTTGTGCAGGGACAGCGGTAGAGGGAATTTGTCTACAGACACTTTCAGATTTAATTTACTGAAGTCTAGAGCAGCAGAGAGAAATGAATGTTAGCAGGGTCATTTTCCAAAATGCACGCAGCTTTACAAGGAAATACAGTTCTACCTTCTACTTTCCAGTGTTTGGGCTTCTAAAAAATTTACAAAAAGTAAGGAGTAAATAACTGCTGAAGTAAAAGACAACTACATTTTAAAACACAATTCTTTCATATCAGTAGCCCTGGGACATAGAACAGTAGAAGTTCAGAAAGTGTGTAACTTATTTTTGACCAATACCTGTAACAAGCCATCTAAACAAAGGTCAGTTACACTGTGCAATCTATTCTTTATTTAAAATACAGTTTTACTAATTTAAGCTCCTTTCTCATAGACAAATAAAAACATAACTGTTTTGCATATCTTACCTTGGGGCTGCAAACCGAGTTTTTTTTCAGTTACTTCCAGTGTTTGCTTTTTCGATAGTTATTTATCAGACCACAGCTAAGGCACTTGGTAGTGCCTTTCACAGTTAAAAGTAAATATGTTTGCCCAACGATGAGAAATGTTGTTTATACTAATTAACTATACTGATAAAAAATTCTGCACAGAATTTTTTCCCATTAAAAAAAAAAATAAATCACACAGCACGTATTTCTCAGCTGAAAACAACATGTTCTTAAGTGTGTATAACACGACTTTTTAAAAAACACCTATGGACAAAGATACAAAAGGTAAAAGAGCTGTACTGTCACCTAGTGGATAAAGGTAGTAGGCAAGTACACCTAGGACTACTTTTAAGCTACTTGCTATTTTAGCAACCTTAAAACATATATTTTTTTAAAATTGATTTCCTGGAGGGGATGAGTAAACAGTAAGAATTGGATGTACTGTGTCAGAAGTCCTATCCGTATTGAAATGACACCCCTACAGATCCTTTGGCTCCGAATACACCTTTAATTGATTCATTGTAATGTGGAACATTACATTCTAAATCTGAATGAAAACATTGCATTTTTAAGATGTAGGGGAAAAGTCTCAGATGAAGAGGCTGACTGGTAGCATGGACAGCACTTAGAATAAGGCTAAAAAAACAGTGTGACCATTCTCTCTGCCTTCTGCTCTGAATATGTCTTCTTAGTATTGTGTTGCTGCCATAATATGTCTTTAAAGAAAGCTTGACAAAGAAAAACTATAGGAGCAATGTTTCTGAGGCACAAGAAAGCACCGACACTAGAAAATTTAAAAAACCAAATTCAATGAATAATTCAGTGTAACTATATGCATAGGTTAGACCACTCACTTAGTTTCCTGTTTCCCCCCCCCAGATAATTTCTTAACATAGGAGCAGGCAAAAATTCCGCTGAAATTTTGCCAAAACTTCTTACACTAGAATTTGGGATTTAGTCCAAAAAAGAAAATTTGCTGCAGGACACAGGTGTCAGAACTCAAGCCAAATAAATGATGCCAGTCTTCCCACTGCCATTCTCCTTCAGCAGACATGTGGTAAAGTGAGGTGCTAATGCCAGACACCTGAGGGGGCTTCCCTCCACATCCCATAATATCATAGGAGAGGAAAAGGATTTTGGGAATGGTCATTTTACTGACTAAGATACAGGATTTATATGGGAAAATAGTATATCTTATTGAAACGATTAAAGGTAATATCTTCTACTCACATCCCTTGTCACAGCTTCAGAAAAATTATTCTATTCGATTCCAGCACTTGAAACATTCCCTGAAGTTTTTTTTTTTTTTTTTTTTTTTTTTTTTTTTATAACCACTACATCCTTGTCCATGGATTGAGGAATTCTAGAAGAATGTAGCAAACATTGATTTCTCCTGGATGACCATTTTTATGATTTTTTTTTTTAAACCATATTCATTTTGCAACAGTTATGCAGTTCTGTGGGAACATGTATTAGAACACGTTACCACAGACCATTATTATCATAAGAAGTAAGGCACATGCACAGGAACTCACTAAGAGATGCCCTCATGGTGTTGTATTACCTGACTTTAAATCATTTCACCCTTGTTTGCCTTCAGCGAAGCAAACAGATTTACTTGTTCTTAATGCTCTGGTCTGAAGGCTAATTCATTCAACCAAGGTTCACATTAGGGAGAAAGAAGGGGAAAAAAAGAAACAAAAAAAAAAGGCAGGCTATCCTACCTTATATTATACTTTTCAGAAGACTTAAAAGCTGAAGTATAGAGCTTCTTAGCACCAGAGAATTTGAAAAACACCAACACTCTCTTTCTGTGTAATACATATACATTCTATTTTGAAAAGTTCAAACAAGTAAATAGTCAACCAACCAATTAAACATTTGTAGATTTCAGTAATATGCGCTATACCAGGAGCTGTTTTCCAGTGAAAAGTATATTTTTCCTTACACATTCCTTGTATGGGAAGTGATGGCTACACATTGCAAATACACAGCTTGGAATAAACAGTCAACTTTCTGCACTGAACAAATTCTTATGAAGAATAGAGCACAGGCAGAGGTAAATTACTTCAGTGAGAATGTCTGCATTTTAAAAGCATATTTTGAGTGGCAAATAATATGATATACTGGGTTGTCCTCAGCGTGTGAGAATTTTGCCTGAACTCGGTGTTCACTATAATTACTTGCAACACAGATTCCTAATTCTTGTTCTGGAAGTAGTCAGCAGTATATGCTTTCAGTTTGTTCTTTCAGTGAATGTTCTTACAAGTAAACATGTTTGTTAGAGTACTCATGCTGGAAAGCAAACATCAAAGGGCAAGATCCATCATAGCAATTAAAAAAAAAGGGGTTGGAAAAGCATTTACAAATTCCTTCCTAGAATGCAACACCTTTTCAAACATTACAATATTTGCAATATTCATTGTTATTGCATATGGACATTACAGCTCTTTAAGTGGTACTATAACATGAAAAGATACCTCTAGTGATAAGTAAATAATAAATAATTTAAATTCAAGAACTACTTGAGCTCTAATAATGTTTCACCTGTAGAAACTAGACACAAGTTTCATAGCTATGGAGGTGGGGAATTCATTTTCATTCACTGCACCTTCTTTACAAGGTATAAAAGGAAAATTGGTTACTTTGCACAGACATGATAATCTCTCTGATATGCACAGTATAGCAACATGATGATTTGCAAAAACATTTTTAATTTTGCCTGAGCACATGTTAGCAAATCATCCAAACTCAAAATATATGTGTGCTAATAACCCATGTTAAGGCTGAGGACAGTGCAAGAACTGTGGAACTACTTAGCGAAGCAGATATAGCAGTAGAGATCAGGCAGAATTTGCCTGCGATGAGCAGAAAAATTTGGTCAGTGGGTTTTTGTATCACCAGTCATCTGCTTCCTTCCCTATCTAATTAAAGTAGGATGGTTGTGGCAGGGCTGCACAAGTTATCAACATCCATATTCTCCAAGCCCCTGAGAGCAAAAAACTGACACCACCTCTCCAAGGTTCTTAACTGCATCTTTTTTATGAGTTATAAAGTTGATCACTTGTGCACTTCTTTTCTTTCATATCTGCCTAAAGGGACAGCACCATAAGCAAAACTTTCCGCTAAGTTTTCCTGCTAGTCTTGAGTTTTGCAAGGTTGAAGATGTTACAGTTTCTTCTTCTATTTCTCAATTCAGCAAAAGCAGAACGTTCAGAGAAGTAAAAAAAAAAAAAACAAACACAAAAGAACCCCAACTCCTAAAGAAAGTTAAGAAAAAAATTCCAAAAGAAAAATGCAGCTTTCATTTAAGTTTCATTTCAATGAAGATTTAGGGATTGCTCTAAGGATTTATAAAAAGTTCTATTTTAAAAAAGAGAATCCCAGCCTAACACAAGTACTAAATGAGAATTAAAATAACAAATGGCTTAACATATAGCTGTAAACAAAAGATGAGACTAGATCAAGACTCAAGAGACCTTGTTGCAATTCTCAGCCCAACCACAGGCTTCCTCTGTGTGACCTCTGTGTGCCATTCAATCTATCTGACGTTATAGTTCCTTGCCTATCTAATTAAGCTAATACTTCTCTGTCTTAGAGGGCTCCACTGAGGATAAAATTAAGAAATAACAGGTTTTCTATTAGTATAGTTAAGAAACTTACATAAGTAGATTCCTAAAAAGAAATTACAGCAATAAGTGTTACAGTGTTTAACACACTTGAAAATACAAATAAGGATTTTGAAAGTAGAAGGATTTATGACCCAAATAATTTTTAAATCTTCCTATATCAACTTAAGGAAAAAAAAAAAAAAAAAAAGGAAAGAAAAAAAATTCCACAACCCGTTAACAAGCTGATAATTATACAAACTGTTTACATATAGAACAGGAAGTTGTAAATGCAAAATTACTTTCTGCAAGTAGGTTAATTCCAGAATTAACCTATAATAATTTTAACAATGAACTGTAACACTTGTTCAAATGCACTTGTATTTTGCAAGTTCTAAAGTATAATGTCATAAAAGACTAGTGTTAAGAGCTTTAAATAAGAATTAGCAATCCAGTAAACAACAGATGCCTGCAAGGCTTTCTACTGTTTTCTAAAAGCAGCTGTAGCCTGGAAAATGGAAGCATCATTGCTTTAGGAGAAGACAGAAAGGATGCCAAGCAAATATAGTTAAGAACTCTTCTATGATTTGTTTCAACATGGACACAAATTCTTATGCATCAAAGGGACATGACAAAGTTATTTAACTGCATTTAAACGTGCAATTTTTGCTATTTTCATCCAGTATTAATGCTTACATTTGAACATTATGATTAGAAGAACAAGAAACTAAAAGGTCTAAAATTCGAAGGTATATAATTAATATACACATTCATAAGAAATCAGAAAAAGTGCTTAGAAAAAGCAATAGCAGGAATAAATCAAAAGTAGTTTGCTGTCTAGATTTAGCAGAGACAGCTTACCTAAAAATACATTTAACACTTCATATCACTGTAACAGGTCAATGAAAAGGGCTACACTTCAGCAATCTAACTGCATACCTAGCTTGCAGTCAGGGTATCACAGACTGGGCACAGCTTCTACTGTGACAGATATTCTTAGCATGACTGTTGACACAGGCTGACTTGCCCCGTCAAGCTTTTAATATTTCTTGTGTATCTCTTAATGTTACAGCTTCCTTTACTCATCTCACCTCTGATAGCACCGTCATTAAGAAAACCTGCTTCTTCAGCAATAGAAAACCATCAGGTCCTTCTGAGTCAAAGGTGAAATGCAGTCAATTTACTAAAAAAAAACAACAACAAAAGACTAAAAAGTCTCAGCTGCAAGTTACTACTTCACTCTATGCAGTTTTATATTTTCCTTGTCTTTTGAAACAATCCACAAGTGATAATGAAATGCTTAAAGCAGTGAGAGAGAGAATCAGATTTCATCTACCTGAACTGTCTGGCAGCACACTGTGTAACAATAAACGAGTGTTCTTAAGTCACAGCATTTCACTGGAAATGAGGCAGAACTTGTGTATTTTAACAGCTTTTTACAACTAGTAACCACTAGCAAATTTATTTTACTTTCTCAAGGAAGACCAGTGAACGTCCTTAATTTAAACTAAAGGGTCTTTCAGCCCTGAAGACAAAAAGCACTTCTGCTTAGCACCTGAGTAATACATGGAATATGCACAGGTGAATCAAGAGTATTGGAATCAAAGATAGTTTGTCTTTGGCTGGTCTGAAAGGTCTGACTCATTTCCAGTTCTGTGATCATTTATTATCCAGAAAAGAAAGGCTAGCTTTTTGCACTGCAAACACGGTGGTGGTCTGCAGCTCATGATGAATAGATTTCCCAGGTCTGCTCTGAATTGCATGACATAGAGTTTTCCAACAGGCTCTGACACATATACACCTGATGCATGTTTAACTTCCCTTGCATAGTCAGACCTGAATATCTACCTGTATGTACTTTTTCTTTGAATGTATTATACAGAAAATACATTTTTAGGTGGCAGGTTATCTAAAACAGTATTATAATACAAACCTGTTTTTCATCAGTAATTTTATTTCAGACAAAGTCTTATTCCCTGCAGGTGTATAAGTCCTCTAATTACTTCAGAACAGCACGGGAGCTTAATTTTGGTGCTAAAACATCAGATTCCATACTTTCAAATTGCATGCTATATTGTGTTTACATACTACTGCATTTACATTTGTGAATAACAAAAAAAGTAAAAAATAGCATTGATGTTTCTCCTAATTTACACTGTGATAAGCAGCAACTCTACGCAACTGTTCCTGAATTTGGGATTTATATGCCAAACTAAGCTTTTCAAAGTGCTAATCAAAATCAAAATATTAAATGGAAGAATATGACAAAATGAAGAATATTCACTGGCAACATTTAACAGCTGTCAGTTTGGTAGCTACACAGTTCTTTACAGTTTACCTGTTTTTGCAGATAAAAACTAACATGATTTAGTTGATTAGCCTGATGATTATTTTTAGTTCCATTTACAAAGCAAATGTGAATCCAGTGACAATACAGAAGAAAGAACAGTGAAATGCCTTTTCATTCAGTCCCTACTGAATCAATCATGGTAAATTCTATGCAGCATTAAGCAAAGTAGTTAGTACTGCCTAAGGATTCCTAGATATTGTAAGCCCTGTCTACGATATCCAAAATGCAAAGGAGTCCTCTGAGCATTCATAAATGATAAGTTGTTTTTCAAAAATAAGTTATTTTTAATCACTGTATTCTTTCAAAACAGACCATACTCTAATATTCTTCTAGTTGTACTGAAGTTTACTTGTCCCTACTCTCACAGAATTGTCACTTCAAAATTTTATTGAGCACAGGAACTTCCCTTCACTGTGCTTTGTAAAGCTTAGCTTCCTTTATTTACTCCTCCCTTGATATACCCTCAGTTGATGTCTGTAATTCTACCCAGTTCTTTAACCTCTTTCTCACAAGGAAGAGAATAGAACATTTTCGTGTGAGTGGTAAAGAGTGTTTTGTCATTCTTTCAATACTGATATCTGACCTCTACATTCAAGTGCCTCCTACTTCTCTAGTTAACAGGGTAAGAGAGAAAAAAAATTAAAATAAATAAATAAAATTACAGAGCCCTAAAGGGCATTAGCTATCACCAAGCTTACACCCTTACAACCATTACAAATTTGGAGAGACATTCAGATGACTGAAAGAAGTAATTATTTCCTGGTTAAAATGGCTTGACCACAACTAGAAAAGATTCTGAACTGAGTTCCTTCAGAACTAAAATCAGGTGTATAGAACAGTCCTAGTTTAGCTAAATTATTTCAAGTAGTTCCAATTTGCTGGAAGGGAATAGTTCTGGGACAGGTTAACTCCTGGTAGCCTAAGGCCTGAACTGTACATGCACTAACAGCTGTCACTTTTCTACAGTATCTGTGAATAGTACAGCGGAAAATCTACGAACTGTAATGTTAGACATTTTATATAGTAGAATCTATACAGTGACCATCAGACAGAAGTGGTTATTCAGACTAACAGATGAAGGAGATTCTCTTCCTATGCAGATAAGATATTAAAAAAATGAGATGGCTGGAGAGCCCTGGAGTACTTTCCATGATTTTTCACAAGTCAGATGCTCACTGTGAAGCTGAAAAGATACAGATAAAGACTACATTCTCCATGCATCTCTAAAGATATCCATGAGCCTAGACAACCTGGTCCATTTGATTACTACCTTCTTGATATTGTTATTTTAAGGCCAGGTGAAAAACAAACAATGTATAAAGTACCCTCTCTATGTGAAGAGATATTGAGCCTATTTTTTTGGACTGAAGGGCTGAAGAAGTTCTCATTTCACATTTATTACAACTAAGAGCAGTATGTATGCTGCTCTTCTTGTGATAATGTTGTTAATATACCTTGCCAAATTTTTTTTGTTTGCTTGTTCTTTAATATTTTGAATATCAGAAAGTACCCTAAAATATGAAATTCTGCTTCCAGAGTGGAACTTAAGTTTTACATGGATTTAAAGAATGGTTTTGGATATGCATATATTCACAGTTTTAATTTTAATTCTGGGTTCAGATAACAGGCTGGTGCAATTTAAAGTGTAGTATTCTGAGCTGTAAGTGAAGATATCCATTATTCTACTGATTTGATTGTATAAAAGAGAAAAAATAATTAATTTATTAGTAGTGACATGATCTTCCAGTTCCACTTGCAATTGTTAGGAGCTGACATTCTCCCATTTTCTTAGAGATTTTTCTTTACATGAAATTCAACAGAAATAATCTTCCAAATTGAAGACAGATGTATTTGAATTGTATATCAACCGTTATTTTGCCTTCAGTAAGAAAATGAAGGTAAACAAAGTTCTATAACATCTACTCAGAAGGTCAATCCCAGAATCCTTTCTCTAAATATTCTTTAAATATTCATCTGAAATTTTCAGTTCAATGGAGTATTTTTAAAAGGAAAAATTAGATTAAGAAAAATAGTAGTTATAAAATAATCTAAGGTCATCCACGAACTGATGATGGGAGAGAAAAGGTCAATACAGATTTTTTATCCAGAAAAAAATGAAGAAAAAAAGACACTATACCAAGTCCCAGTTTGGTCATACATTTTGGTACCAGTCAATAAACCAGACCACCACATATAAACAAAACATTCCATTCAACATTATGTCAACCTTTAACAAAAAGATCATCAATCACTGCAAATGCATGTTCTGTGCACCTGTATAATCTGATGGACATTCTTTCAAGTTTTTATTTCAACACTGTGTCTGTCAGAATTACCCCCCACTATAAACTTACTATTAATGTTGGGAGAAGTATTCCAAATGTCACAGAAATGAATTAGTATCACACTGAGCCCAAGACTTAAGAGAGTCACCATGTGCATTTATGTATTTTTCCTCCTATAATACTGACATATTTATATCTTTTCCAGTCTGGTCTAGGTCTGGTGGAACTGCACAGCACATGTCTCATTTACTTTGCTATAAAATGGTGACAAAAAAACCCACAACCATTATTTGCATCGTTTTTTTGAAAAAAAGTTAGTAACGACCTCCAAATCTAAGATGCTCCACATTAAAACAAAGACAAAAACCTCGCCCAATTATATGAAAAAATGAGGTAGAACATGTGTTGTGCTGTATGTCATTTCTATTGCGATGTTAGAACTTTGTTGGGTTTCACATGTGATGTGATTTCATTTTTGCTTTCAAATAATTTTATGAGAAGTAAATTCAGAGTTTCAATTTGTACATTTAGGATGGTATGTTTGATAACAAAATACCCTTCATTTAGACAAATATATAATAGTATAAAAAGGCTGCTAGGCATAGCTAGACAATTAAAACTAGAAATAAAACACTTAACAATATTGGTTAGTCTTCAAAAAATTTCCTAGGTCCTTTGTATTCTCTGCCACAAGGTTTTATGATTTTTAAAAATATATAGGTTAGTTTAAACAAGAGCTAAGTAAAGGAAGATGTGTAATGCCTCTTACATCAGAGAACCCTACTGCAAAATAGTGCTTTTCTGATTCCCACAAACGTTGAATCAAATTGAGTATACTGCTCATGAGCACAACATTTGAGAGATTTATAGCAAATATATGATAGGAACAGGCTAACACTGATTTGCCACAAAGTAAAAAAACAACTTTCAGGTTGGGACAGAAAATAGTGTTTCAAAGAAAAGAGACTATTTTCCATTTTAGTTTTTCAAAAAACATATACAAACATGTGCATTATTTTGAGAGCAACCCACTTGATTTGTGTCTATCCCCTATATCTATAAAGGTAGGGACAGGATAACAATATATGTGGGCTATTATGCATTTTGGAATGTCCATTTGACTTTCTGAAACAAAAACTGTACTTCTCAACTTCCTCATTACATATGCAATGTAAAGAAATCCAAGTGCGTAAATGCAGTGTGTTTAATTTTCTGTAATCTAGCTAGATTTTTTATTTATGTTTTTCCTTACATCACTGATTCAATAATTTGCTCTGGCACAATTCAACCATCTGAAGTTTCTTCAGTCTTCACTTGTACCCCAAAAGACTGTCACTATGAACAAAGCAGAATCTTGAACAAATGAGTGGTGATCCAGGTCACAGCTCCACTGATTTTATTAAGATGAAAAAGGCAGTAAAAGTCACTGAAGGTCATATTATGAGACCCTCATCCAGATTTTACTAAAGCAAGAAAAATTCCAGCTTCTATAGACTTCAAGAACAGTTTGCCTGAAGACAAACTTGCTGTATGTTTAATGGTTTGTCCTGATGTGAAGAACTGTCACTCACTGGTAGTAAGGACGCAGACAACTCATAAATACATTACACAGATACTAAAAACAGAAAACAAGACTTTCACAAAGAAAGTTTTTTGGCTCGTGTGGCTTAGGAATTCTTTGCTGGATCCTGGAATTGTTTCATTTGGACCGGGTATTAGATTTCTCTCTACAGCTGTGTGAATCCTGCAGGGTTCAGTTCACAAAATGAACCCCTGCAGTTTGATTCAGAGGGCTTGGAAAGGAACCAATATTTCTTTGTTCACTTACAGATTTAGGCATTTGGTCATCTCTTGGCACCTTTACATTAAGAGATTGATCCCTGTAAACACTAACGAATGAATGCCAGGCAGCCCGAAGATTCCTCACGTATACTTAAAGGGATATAATTAACAGAGCTCTGCAGTCACTGAGTTCCCTGAGAAGATGACTCTAAGCAGGAAGAATAGAAGCATTTTCCTCTCCTGACTACTGGGAAATCATGCCATTAAAGAGGGCCAGAAATGGGGAAAGCACCAACCAGTACCTTGGGTAACTCCACTCACAGCACATGACTGAGATATATTCTGAAGAAGCTGAAAAGTAACAACAGAACTGAATTCCTGTAGATTCTCAGAAACTATGGAACAAGGATGTACTAGGCTACTTGATTTAAAAATTGTTAAGCATTTCAGGATGAATGAATATAGTCAGCTACACAAAGAAAATTGCAGGATATTCATAGTTACAAATGGTCACAACCTTCGTAAACACAGACTGAGATTCTCTTCAAGGCACTGCTTCTGAATTAGAATAAATTTCATACATTATAAAACAATTTGTTCACCTCTCCCATGCTTCCAACCTCACCACTTTGGGCCCCTGCATTCTTTGTTTTACACAGTAACAGATATGCAGAATATTTCCACTTTGTGAAGTTACTGCTTCTTTTTACTTGACCTTTTCTGATAGTCTGCAGCTATCAAGCCCTGCATTAAACAGAAGTTAACATCTTTCACTTGTGCCTCCTTTCAGTCCCTGCATCTCACAGCATCAAATTAGACTGAAGGCATTAGGTTACCTTCACAAATCATTTGTCCACCAACACTACAGCTGAGCTATCATTTATACTAGCAGAGTTGCAGATTATATTACTCACATGCTGTGCTGGCTTCTAGTGTTTCTTCAAAAATGGCTGATAAATTAAAGTCAGTGATTGAAATTCATCACTTTGCATTGAAGAGTCTGGTGTTAATCCAAGGGTGAATCATCTTATGTACTCTCCCTGGTGTGAATGAAATGCCTATATCTTTGCTGGTAATATTGCAGGAACAGGGTGAATGGGGTAAATGTGAAGAATTCTGAGAGAATGAATGTGAAAATTTGGATGAGATTGAATCAACCTCTTCTGCAAATTTTTTCACAAGGCAAGAAGGAAAAAGAAAAAAATGGTTACAAAATTAAAGATTTGCTAACTCTACAAAGTGTTTTAATTCAACGGATGGACCCAATTTTAAACAAACTTATTTTCATGTCTGTAATGAAAGCTTTCCACATCAGTAACACATTCAACCAGTTAAACTTTAGACCAAGCTATTATAATGTACTCCACGTGAGCCTGCTTTTAAAAACTAACTGTACACTGGACTTTTGTAGAGAAGGGTAATAAAAACAAATCAAGACCTGTGCCTGTGGGACTAATGTTACATTCGGTATTTGCCATGTGTCAAGGGAGAGCAATGTCAAGGTTTTGCAGTCTTACGCTATTTGAGATTAGCTTTGCTGGGAAGAAAAGATGGAAAGAAGGGAAGAAAAGATTAAAAGGAAGGAAATCTTCAGATTGGGAGAGGATAAGAAGCAAAACCATTCTGCTGAAGATCTAGAAGTCTGGGATCAACACTGAAGAGAATCTCCAGCTGCACTGTTGGCATAGTTCTTTGAAGTAGTTCTATTGCCTTATACTTCTATGATTCATAGCTATTTTATTCTTTTGCTTTACATATTAGAACTGTAATAGATTGTGTGCTCCTCCTGTACAAAATACTGATCATCACATGCATTTCACGGGTAAGTGCATTTAATGTGGTTAATTTGTACCAAAGCAGGTCAAAACATTCAAGACACCGAGAACAGTGATTATAGTACGAAGTAAGTGTTAATTTATGAGCAGTTCTCTCTGCTTAATGTACGGAGGGGATGGTTTTAAATCAGTGCTCCACAAGCTCAGAATTAATCTCCTTGTATGACATGTCTAAATGAGGTAGCATACAGTCATGAAAAGAGGCATTTAAAAGCACAGTCAGTAGTCACAATGTCTGATAAAAATATTCAAGCAGATAGTTCATTGGAAGCGGTTTTCCTAATCAGAAAGGAATGTCGTATTAATTCATCATATCTTGACACAGTTTCTGGAACCATATGTGCTGCAGATCCTCTTCTAGTTTGGAAGACAGCAAGACTCTAAGGATAGAAAAGCACACAAAGCACATCTGGGAATGAAGAAGTCCTGTAGACTGCTGGTTCTATGCGCATTGCATGAAGCCTGAATTGGGATGGAGTTTAGGTGCGCTGAATCACTTTTAGATCTGTTATGTGGCCACTGCTACCACTGTTCCATAAAAAGATCACATTCTGTCCATTATGTACACTGGTGTTACAAACCCATAAATCCAGTCATAATTCTGCTATTCTTGCTTCCTGAGCACTACAGATGAACATAAGAAGCATGCAGGGTTGCTAGGTTGTAAGCAAAAATAGGGGGCTGGGCAGAGGGGAAGCAACGGGTGAATAAAGATAAAAAGAGAATGTGACAAAAGTAATTTAATATGTGAAATGCATTTATGATTTTTCATTAAGGATGCAGATATTAACAAATAACTGAAAAAAATGAGAATTGTTTGGGCCCCTTATCAAGTTTTATATATCATAAAATACTGATTATTATGCTATAGGCTGTTCAGTTTGTTCAACCATATGAGCACAAGCAAGTCTGTGCTAGGTCAGCTCTGTCCAGCTCAGAGCCCACCAGATGAATGTTAGAGAATGGAGTGAACAGAGCGATGCTCTTGCCCCTCAATAGGAGCCAGTAATTCCTTCTGTATTTCGTATTCCTCGGAACTTCTCAGCACTTCATTATTTCAAGGTGAGTCTTACTGTGAGAGTCCCAGCAAGCTCCAGCCTATCTTTATAGACAGGGAGAGGCAGACTGTAACTGTGTATCTTCAGAACGTGGTAACACAATAGCTGGAAAAAGAAACATAAATTCTGTTCTCCTTTTGTTCTGTTCCCTTCCACATAACTTCTAACACTGGATCTGTTCTCATTTGAAAGAAGCAATTATTCTCATGTTTTCACCAGACTACTATTTGCCTCTTTTGCTAAGCTTGAGATCTAACTTGGTAAAAATAGGTCTACTTATTCATATGCAAAGCCGACATTTTTTTTTTCTTTTCACATTTTTCTTTTTCCTTTCCTTTCCTTTCCTTTCCTTTCCTTTCCTTTCCTTTCCTTTCCTTTCCTTTCCTTTCCTTTCCTTTCCTTTCCTTTCCTTTCCTTTCCTTTCCTTTCCTTTCCTTTCCTTTCCTTTCCTTTCCTTTCCTTTCCTTTCCTTTCCTTTCCTTTCCTTTCCTTTCCTTTCCTTTCCGAGAAATCTCAATGTTGATGATTGTTGTCTGTGAAATCTGACCATTTGCACAGTTTCTATTTGTTCAGTTATTTATCCAATGTCAATAAATTTTTTGTTATTCTCTGGCAGTTTCTACAATAATCTAATGAAGAAATTCTTGAAAATCCATCTTGCCCACATCTCTCTTGACTCCTTCTGAATACTCCCATAGCTTACCTTAACTTTGCTATTTTGATTTACCCCAGATGCTTACTAAATCTAGACAATTCCAGTTCCTGCTAATCTACATAGCACAGATGATAGATTCCTCCCTCTGTGTTTCCTCAATATCACCCAAAACTCTTTGTAAAAAATAACAGAACCATTAATCTTAACAAAACAACAGTATGGTATTCTGGCTTAGTTCCGTGGCTGGCTTACCATGGAGCATAGCAGGTCCCTCACTGATCATAGAATCACTCAGGTTGGAAAAGACCTTAAAGATCATCGAGTCCAACCACAACCTAACCATACTACCTTACTAACAACTATCCGCTAAATCATGTCCCTGAGCACCACATCCAAATGGTTTTTAAACACATTCAGAGATGGTGACTCAACCACCTCCCTGGTGAGCCTATTCCTGTGCTCAACCACCCTTTCTGTAAAGAAGTGTTTCCTAATATCCAACCTAAACTTACACTGGCACAACTTGAGGCCATTTCCCCTCATCCTGTCACCTGTCCCCACTGAGAAGATACTAACCCCACTCTCGCTGTAAGCATCTTTCAGGTATTGGAAGTGAGCAATGAGGGGAAACCTCATTGTGGCCTTCTGGTATTCAAAGGGAGTCAATAAACATGAGAGAAATCAACTCTTACATGGATCGATAGTGATAGGACAAGAGAATATGATTTTAAACTAAAGGAAGGGAGATTTAGATTAGATATCATGGAAGTTCTTCACTGAGAGAGTGGTGAGATGCTGGAACGGGCTACCCAGAGAGGTTATGAATGCTGGGTTCCTGGAGGTGTTCGAGACCAGGTTGGAATGAGTCCTGGACATTCTGGTCTAGCATTTGATCTAAGCATTTGGCAACCCTGTCTGTGGCAGAGGGATTGAAATTTGATGATCTTTTACACCCTTTCCAAACCTAGCCATTCTACAATTTCTATGACATACATAAGAAAGAAAAGAGAATATGGCTATCTTTTTCCATAACAGCTAGCTGTTTGTCAGCTGAGGCATTAGAGTCTGTATGGATAGTTTAAAGCAACTTGGTTGATTTCCAATGAAGAGCACAGGTGAGCCACCATATAGCAAACACGCAGTGGAGAACCTCAAACGGTCAGTGATATATTCAACTGGCACAACTGAATGCAAAAAAATTTTCAGGCTAAACCTAAGTGTCACTTGCCAAACTGATATTATGGCTTAGGACAAACATTACTGAAGTGGATTTTTGTAATAGCTTTTGTTTTTTTCTGTATAATTGTAAAGGGAATCCTTAAGTTCTTTTAAGTAGCTAGGCAGTTGAAATGAAAACAGTTTTTACCCAGATACAAGTAGATACAACCAAATCTGGACAGAGATGTTCAGCTGCATGTGTTTGCCCATCAATGAAATTGTGACAAAAAGCCTAGAAAAAAACCATTGAGAAAGCAACAAAGCAGGACTGAACAGGTATGTAATGACACCGCTTTTTCAAATTCAGGAGACTCTGCTCTTTTTGGTGGGGCAGTACGAAGCAGCAATAACATGAGTGAGAGAGAAGAGGGGACACAAAAAGTTCCTCTCCTCTGTGCCTTAAAATTATGATGTCTAATCTCTGCACCAGGAACAATACCAGAAATATTTGTCCATGTGCTACTGATTCAATAAAAGGAGGAATCTTTCATAGAAGGAAATCATATCTCACAAGACTGCTTCAAATAATGCCTGTTGCTGGCAAATAAGTGAGACTGAACTGATTGATAAAGATGAGGTGTAGGAAGCACGTAACATGATAGCCAGAAGCTGGGGAAATATACTGGAAGATATACTTCTTATATATTTTCCACTTGCTCTGTTCTTGAATTATTTTCCTAACCATTTTCTCGTGGTCATTGTCATGAAGACACTTACTGGACATTTGCTCTGACCCAGTGCATACATTCCTATCTCATGATATTGCACAGTATTTATAGAAACTTAATAGTTCTGAGGCTTTCGCCCTTCTGCTAAACCTGGTTAAGACAGGCAAAAGAGTGAAAAAGCTAAGAAGGGGAAGGAGCAAAAGGCAGCAAGAGACACACTGCAGGATTATATGAGCCTCCTTTCCTCACATTCCTGAACAATTCCAGTAACAGCTTCTGCTGAAGACTTGGCCACTGTTTTTGCCTTGAAACATTAAGACTTCAGTAGTATCCAAAATTCAAAAGGGCATTTTGAATATTGCTCACAAACATATTTGGATTTAATGATAAGAATCCCATGGAGAGCATTTTTCAGAATTCATTTTCTTTTAGCAATATGTTCCATTTTCTGCGATACATATGAATTAAAGTTTCCAAACATATTCAAACACTATGTCCTTGCTGATATATTAGCATTTACATTTCTCTATTTTAAGTGAGGAAATATCTTAATTAAGGCTATTGAGCAGTTTAACCAATTAGGTATACTATCTTAGCTGATTTAATGTGGAATTTTACTGTAGTTTCGCATATTTCGATGTTTTTAGAACTCACTAAATAACATTGTTATTAAAAAAGCAAGGAATTTATCCTACTCTACATTAAATTTACTCTGATTTAATAGGTTTAAATTATTTACTAGGACATATTTGAACATACCAATACCATGAAAATCAAAACTGTTCTAAGCTCTGCTGTTGATTCATATTACCGAGTAAGAAGTTGAATAAATCATTAAATAAATAAAATCTAAACACACTGGAACTTTCAAAAAATGAAATTGCAATTCTGTAGCATGAACATATTTCTAATAAGAATTTATTGCTATTTTGAATTGTAAATGAGCTATTTGGAATATAAATAGGACCATCTGTAAATAATGGTATTCAAGTACCCATCATAGATGAAAACAAATTTATTTTGCATCATTGTAGAAAGCGCTTTATTTGGAGAGATCCATAGTAGTAATTAGAGAGAAGTGCATTCAGTATGTTGAAAGCAACTGGGTTAAGGGAAGAAGTGACAGGGAAAACCTCGTGGCACAGGAAGTCCTTTCCGTTTTCAGAACGTCATCCATCATGCTGGGGAAATGGCAGGAGAGTAACCTACTACTTCTTAATAGGCTTCTGCATAGAGAGCTCCTTTGAAGCAGCAGCTGCCCATAGTAAATTTCGCTGACCCTTACAGCCTTTCTCCAAATTTTCCAACTGCTTTGTCTCCTGACTTACAAGTTAGTGTTAGGTCCAAGTCACAAGCACCTGACAAAACTTAGAAGCTCCAACAATGTGAGAATGTAAAGCTTTCAGGGATGTTGTCTTTTCCATACAGCACTAGCAGAGAAACATGATGCCATTATATTTACCAATAGAGAAACTTTTCTCCTCTCAAAACAGAGACTACCTTAAAGGATGGCATTACATTATAAATGTGTGAAGTACAGAACCTAGGAAAAACAAAATGTTAGATTCTTGGCACAGAAATTAAGACTCTGCAATGACACCAAGTGCTATATCTTATTTATTAAACCTTAAGCATGTAATAGTTCAAGTCTGCTGTATGCACCAAACTGTTGAAATTAAATATTAATATGCAATTATAAAGAACAGCAAAGAACAGGATCCTAACAGTATTCAACAAATCAATTGAGCCTCACAATGCACGTTTAGTCATCGCTTCCTAATCAAACGCAGTCTTGCATTTTTTTTTCCAATGCAACTTCTGCTGTCACAGTGCCAGCAAATTACTTGTTCTATTTAATTTATTCTTAAATCTTTCCTTCTCCTGTCCTCTCTGATACCAGAGTGTCATCCTATTCCTGCTCCTTGTCTGTTTCCTGTGGATTGCTGTTCTCTTATTTTTCTTAATGCTGACTTTTTTTTTGTTTCCTATATCCATAGCAGAAAGATAGGTGTTCCTTGCACTCCACAGTAATACTCTATGTGCATAAATCTTTCACATCTTTCACACACAATCCTTCATCTACAAAAATATATTGCAACAAAAGCAAAAAAATCACATATTTGTAAGATAGTACATTCTTTTCCACAAATTTTGCAAACCAGACTATAGGTATATTTTCCCATTTTCATGTGCCTCTGTTTTCTTAGTCATTTTTCACATGGATTAGATAGACAATACAAGTTTTATTTAACTTCAACAGTGGTGAGTAATCTAGCCCAATATAAATGTTTGGCAGGCTTATGTTAGTGTTGGAGCTCCAGCTATTCTGTTAATGTTCAAGGTTAGCTTTTCTGTACAGAATGCTGCTAGATTAAATTGTGTTTAACACCAAAAATAGAACATTAGCACACTACAGTACTATGGCATTGCATGATCACCATTTGTTCTTTACATGCATAATAAAGGGATTGTACATCTTCCTTAGTTCCTCATAAATAGAAAGCCACATAATGACTGAAAAATATTCATTCCAAGATCATCTGTTCCCAAACAACAGGAGATCAGGTAGGAGATCAGAAGAATATTCGCCTCTATTGGAAGTGTAACAATGAAGTTAGAAAATAAATAAAGAATGAGATTAATTTGCTAGCAGTATAAACACATCTAACCAAAACAAAAGGAAAAAAATGTTATGTGGAATCAGAATTTATGACTTTATCTGTTTTTGAGATAATGCAAGTTAATGTTGTCCTTTACGCACCACTCTATGTGAAGATTTCTAAATAAACAAGTAAAAGCATTGCTTCATGAGAAATAATGTGTTTCCTCTTTTAGAATCATTGTGAATGAGCAGGAGAAATAAAGATCAAAATAGAAATCTGACCGAATGATTTGTACAGCTAAACTTATATTCATGAAGATCCAGCATATGAGCACTGAATGTGTTGTAGAGTGACCTGAAAGCCAGGCAACACTAACATACTCATTAAACATTGAAAATAAGATCTCACAATGCTCCTAAATGGGGAAAAACTCACCCGCACTTATAGTTTTTAAGATTCTAAGTAAAGCACAATTAGAAACAAAATTGTAAATACACAGAGTCTTGGAATGTACTGAGTTGCCCAAAGAAAGCAATATCTTCACTAAGTACCAAAATTGGAGAAAATGGTGTAAAAATATTTTTCTCCGGAAAAATCATGGAAAATAAATGCTCAAACAAGCTAACTTGTTCTTGGCAAGGGTTTTGTTTTTTGTTTTTTGTTTTTTTTAAATTATTTTTTTTCTACTTCTTTATGTTATTCTCTTTTACCTGTGATTAAGCCCATCTCAGAGCAAATTACAAATACCCATTTGAGAAATGGTATACATTTCTCAATATACATATACATTGGGGCATACACTTGGGTCATGAACTCATGGTAGGTCCTAACCAACTGCAAAGCACATAGCAGAATGTTTGTATGTTGTCAATAACACAGTACTGATCACAGTGAAAAGACGCACACTTGTACCAGGTAGCACATCAGGAATTAATTTGTCAAAATTAAAAGAAGCACTTTGAAGGGCTTTCTTTGCTTTCTGTATTATGAACATACAAATCAGGCAGGATTTATAAAGATAACTCTGAGCTGAAAGTTTTGGGTTAGATAAAATGTAACTCAAGGAATGCTTCTAAGGTCATGTACCTTGCCAAGTATTGTAACAGCCTTGTTACTTGCATGAAATAAATCTGGAATCTTTGAAATTCTGGAATACAATAAAAGCCCCATTTAAAATAAACAGGGTACGGTCTCCACCAGGGAGAAAAGGAATATATGAACTCAGATTAAAACAGCTTCCAGAATGAATTAAGACTAATTTGGCAACATCAACTTTAGAAAGCAGTTTTGAAAGTACATTCAAGAGCTGAATTGCTCTGGAGTACCTCAGAAATTCTCAGTAAGTGTGGTAAAGTAAAAAATTTAGCTCGGTTTTGAATGAAAATATTAAGATGGAATACCACCAAACCTTTGGCTCCCACCTGAGGAAGCAACATCAATTTCTCAGGGTAATAAAATTTGAGTCTGTGTTGCAAAGGCCTTAAAAATTCAATTAAAAAATAAAACAACAAAAGAGTCTACAAATTTACTTAAACATTGCAGAGGTAGTGCATGCTTAAGTACTGAAATCTGATTGTCAAAATTTAAGCTAAAGAAGAAGCTAGTAAGAAATCAGTAAAATGCCATATGAAATAAAACTTCTTTTAAAAAGTACGTACTGGCAGAGATGGATATGGAGTTCAAAATTCAATATACACAGAGGCTAAACCACGGAAATAATCAAAGATGAAGAATAGCATGAACCATCTATTTCCCAACAATTAGTATATGAATAGAGAAAGAGAAATGGTAATATACATATATATATATATGTAATATACATGTATAATGCCATAATGTCCCATGAGGGAGAAAACTGGAAAAAAAAAAAAAAAAAAAAAAAGCAAAAACTCAGGACACCTAGTAGGAGGTTAGGACACAAAAAAAGAATAGCTGAAGAAGAAAACTGCAGAGAAAACATCTGTGTGTAGTGCTACTGCTGAGAGAAAAAGGGATAAGAAAATTCTCATGTACACCAATACTAAGCAGTCTGAAACCAAAACAGCATTGATATGGGACTTTTCTTACCAGATCAAGAGGAAGCAGCAATGCCATCTGCTGTTTGCTTTGAAAAATTGCTAGAGTACATATTCCCATGTGTGGATCCTCCATCTCTTCTACTAAGAAGTCACTTGAAAAATAACCATGAAATAACACAGGGAAAACATCTGCATGGAATACAGCAGACCACCAGTAGTGAAGCACAGGAAAGCCAAGAGAGGAGGAGAGAAAGGGTTGGAACAATTCAAACTCATCTAAGACTAGGTCAGAGACAGGCACCCCATGGTGTGGCATAACCTCCATATGTATACATATGTATAACCACTCACTGATTGTCTTTTCCTTTCATTACTCAGCAGGAGTAAGCCAGACTTCTCACCCATCAGACTTGTATCATGCGAGACACTGTGTGTGTAGTGAAGCCAAATACTACAAAGAATGTGCTAAGGAATCTGTAAGGCATGGCATGAGAATGACTTACTCCTTCCTCTCTCTATATGCATATGTCCCACCTAGCACAGTAAGAACATGGTAGTGTATTTATCATTATGGATGGAGAAATTACTCACTTCCCATATTTCTAAAACTTATTTCAAAGAATGTGAGATCTTCAACAATATGAAGAGCCTGGCTTGTATAAATTAAATAACCCCTCACTACTGCTTTTCCTTATTAGAGAATTATAGTTACTGATACTCCAGCAACTGTATTTGTAACATTGTATGTGTTCTGTTAAACCATTCAACAATAAAAATACAGTAAATTCATGGGCACTAAGATATTATGGTACAATCTAATTACTGTAGGAGACAGACAGCATTAGTGTACCATAGAAAGAAGATACAAAGCATATTACCATCTTATAAGTATCTTGGCTGTCTTATGAGGGCACATTCACCAGTTCCACAGTGCCTTCAGAGGTGATATTAAAATACACTGCCAACATATAGACTAGTCTTAAAATATACACACCATAACAAAAGGTATTCTAGACAGTTGTGAGATTAGGTAAGTAGTTTGTCTAAATAGAATTTTAAAAAAACAATGGCAGAACATTTTAAAAGGATTGATGTATTTGCACAGTATGTGATTGCAGTTTAGAAATTATACACTATTAAAAAGTTATGAAATGAGTTAGAGAGGATGATAAGCATCATTGCAAAATGATTGAAGAAAAGTCTACACAAAGAATGATTTTTTTTAAACAGTAGAGCCATCATAGCGAATTGTTTCTTTCTCTTCATCTCACAATCTCATTTTAATTTTAATAAGTTAATTAATTAAGAAAGTTAACTCATTTTCCATTACATATATACTCTATATCTGTAGTTCTATAAAGAACTACTCCACATTTCATATTTCTGTAATGCAACAATAGGATGGAAAGTTTCGAGATAATAGTAGGGTGGCGAAACTGTTGGCTACAGCAAATGCAAACAAGCCCAAATGCAGCAGCTGCAGAAATGAAGGAAAAGATCTTCTCAGCTTCAGAAGGCCTTAGGTAGGCACGGATCTCAATAAAAGATACCCTCACCCCCACTGCCAGGTGTGCATTGCGTGCACCTGAGCCCCCCTGGGTTGGCCTTCCCTTTCCACCAGGTGCTCAGTCACTGTTTCAAGCCATGACTTAGCATTTCCACTACAGTTTCCACTGATATTACTGCCCACCATCCCCACTCCCAAAGAAGTGCTTTAGTTTTAAATTTGAAATGGTAGCAATAAGGACTAAGCATGATTTTACCAGCAAAGCAAAGAAAGAATGGGATGCTGCTACATAATCTTTCAATATTATATGACCATAGAGTGACTGAGATTGGTAGGAACTGTAGATACGGCCTCATCAGTCCTGAAGAGAGGAAAGGGATCAATATCCCACTACCTGCTGGCAACACTCCTAATGGAGCCCGGAATACAATTGGCTTTCTGATACGGTTCAAGTAAGAAAGGTGTCAGATTTTTTTTTCTGAATGTGTTCCTCAATCAGCCTACATTAGTCATTCTCAGAAGAATTTAACACTTAATTTAATGTGTTGTGCAGATATTCCTAACTTCTCATGCAGTTTGAACCATCTATTCAGTATTTCTATAGGGTTGTTCACGTGGACTCTACACCTTACACATACTTCTCTTCTTCCATTTCATGAATTGATGGAGTAACACCTCACCCAAATTAAGGCTGAATAGAAAATGTGAATATGTCAAGATTACTTCTTCAACCATTTCTCCTTGATTAACAAAAAATGCTGTTGGGAGGATTATTGCCTGATAATTCCCTCCTTCATGATATTCCCCAAGATGTCTAATGAACTATCCCCAGAACCTTACACTCCCTTTGAGTCACTGAGAAAAGCATAAGCTTTTTGAATTATTTAAATGATATTTTAGAAAATTCATAAATATATAGCTTGTTCCTGAAGGCCTGAATTTGTCTTACAAATGACTGAGAAGTAGCTCTGTAACTGTATTAACAGGTAGCTATGCATTTCTGTGTAAAAAACATACAGGCAGTTCAGCTCTCAGAGACACATGAATCTGGATCTGCAGAAGAAATTATACTCATTTTAAGGCACTGAAAGCACAGAAGTGACTTTGAGAAGTCTGGAAATTATTTTGGCCCAACTTAGTTTCAGATGGCTACCATCTGTGAGTTTCTTAAAGACCTGACACAGATAGATGTGGCAATCCTTCAAATAGGAAGCACAGCAACATGTACACACATCTTTCAAACCAAGATCCAATATGATGAATAAGAAACAATGTATGCCGATTTATTACAGCAACATTTCTTCTTTATGCATTTTGGTGCCTTCCCCCCCCCCCCCCCCCCCTTTTCTTTTTCTGTTTACTATTTCTCTCTTTCCTTTCTATTTTTATTTCTCCTTCTCTCTTTTAGTGATACAAATTAAAACAAATCAGCATGACAACAGTACATGATAAATATTTGTGTAAAAGTATAAGTTTCTTACTTGTATTTCCAGAGCCTGTTTGTTTGACAGTCAGAAAACTCCTTTCTAAATCCTATTTGAAGGTTCAGTCATCATCTATAGTGTAGAAATAAGGGGATGGATAAGAGGCAACAAGAGACAACCATTCTGTAATTAGTATTAAAAAAATTAAAAACCACATAATCTCAGCAGCACCAAGTTCTAGTAACATCCACTGAGAGACCAACATGCTAAAAATACTGCAGCTTAACTGATGACTAAATGAATGCTTATGTGTGATTAAAAGCTATTTCATCCAATTTTGCCATTTTTCCCTTAAATTGGCAAAAGCAGATCTTGAAGATAACTGCAAGTATGTAAAATTTTAAAGTAGCATTTTTTTCAAAACTTTAGGTAAGATGGTAGAACTTAGATGCTTATAGTAATTTCTTGTTTGCTGCACTTTTGTCTAAATTTTCAGATAACAAGTAGTATTATTTCTGTGAATTTTTGAAGCCAAAAAGTATTTGGTATAGTATTACCATAAATAATTGTTTACTTGTGCATTATATGTTCAGTTGATATCAAGAGCATGACAACAGACTGTTCGGGCTGGTTCACACATCCACATCTTCTATTGCAATTAAAACCACCATGCCTGTTTTAGATTTATATACTACTTCCACTTGCAAGTTTTACATTTTCACATCAGAAGGCTTGCTTCAGGTGGGGATAAGAGATTAAAAAAAAATGATTCTTAGTTCCAGAATATGTTTGTATTAACAAAATATTTTGAAAGGACAAAAGGTTTTCTCAAGTGATTACAGCTGGAGACAATTATTGCCATTATCCTACCAGTGATTACATTTATCCCATAGGGATAGAAAATATATCTCTGCAATGGACTCTAGAAATGGACGTGTGTTATCAGGAGAGGCAGAACAACTGATTTCCAAATGAGTACTCTCAATATGACAGTAAAGAATGTTGCTACCTCAAAAAAGCAAGCAAAGAAGATAATAAATTAATGGGAGAAGTTCAATATTATTGATTTCTACAGTGAGATTCATATTATGTCACTTGGCACAGATCTAATGCTTTTACCACTTTAATCTTGGATGATCCACTTTTGATTCCAAACATCAAATAGGTCAAAGAATAATTATTTTCTCTTTCTCTGGTTTCTGAAGTATTTATTTCTGATCATGCTACAAAAGCAGCACCACTTGCACACATTAGAAAGTATTCAGTGGGGACAGAAAGACAACAACCAAAGTATTATTGTTGGTAAGGAGTTTTGTGGATTTCATAGAATAAGAGAATAAAAAAATCATCTGAATTGGAAGGGACCCTAAAAGGCCATTAAAAGGCCATCTAGACCAACTCCCTGCAATGAACAGGGACACCTACACCTAAATGAGGTTGCTCAGAACCCCATTCAGTCCCATCCTGACCAGAAAAATAAATCAATTACAAATGAAAATTGATTTGAGAATGTCTTTAAACAGAGTTCTTATTCTTTCATGTTATTTTTATCTTTACTAATTTGTAATTGAAATAAGATAAGTGGTTTTAAAAGTACTAGTTTAGACCTTTATACTACCTAACTTGTGTCTACCAAAAGAAAATGTGAGGTTGCTGACTGTTCTTAAGATCTGAGATCCAAGATGCATGTTTCAATGCAATATTTTTACCAGGAAATTCAATCATATAATGGGCACTAAAATGCAATATCATAAATTCTGTTCAAATTAAATTGGTCACATATTGTCTATCTTGTTCCTTATCCATGAAGGCTGCCAAAGGAGGTAGAGAATACTGGACTGTGCCCAGAACTTGAAATTCATGAGTATTTTTATTTGTGAAACAGCATGCTTCTTATGCCTGTAAGCAAGTGAGAGACAATGAAGCTGAATAAGAAATCAGCGCACTGTGAGCAGATGATGAATGTGTCTAGCTTTGTAAAGAGTTCCATCTGGTTTTATAATTTCTTGCCTCTCCAACTTTGGTAATCAAATAGTATATATTTTCCTTAAGAATTTTGATTAAAAAAAAAAAAAAAGTTTGATGTACAAACCTTGCAATTCTTGAAAATATGCTTCCTACAAAACTTGCTGGTTAGGGAGCTGAGTCAGAGATTTTAATGATAACTATGCTGAAGTGCAGTAAATAAGATAAAAACATCAGAATACTATCAGAGTTTAGCTTTCAAACACATCCGTAATTGTAACTAGATCTTCCATACATCCACAGTATTGGAAGTCAAGTGGATTGAATGACAACCCATTGTGCAGTACAGACTTACAACATGAGGCACACTTGACTCTCAGGGTTACTGTGGGCAGCTTGTTGAGGAGTAAATGTGATCAACTAGTTAGATCTGCAATTCATTCAAAAGTTACCTTGACTTCTTTCAGTGGTTGTGATAATCAAAACTGTTTCACAAAGTATCTTGGATAAGCACTAAAATGGTGTTACAACTAACTCGATTTAACACACCCTTTTTCTCAGCATATCCCACCTAGCTCTTTGTTTTATATACTGAAGGCTTCTTTTTTCCCCTAAACTCTATCTTTGCAAACTCTGTCTGAAGCAAAAATATATATATATATATCCTCATTTAGCCCCTCATCTTTGCATGAATGTTACTTAATTGTAATACAATTCTTTCAATTGCCATTAACATTTTGCTAATATGTCCCATATTCTCCTGCTATATAAGCAAATTTCAGTCATTCTAGAGCTCTGATCCTTCACCCAACAGACCATAAATCACACTATATCCACCAGCATCCTTTCTGTAGGATACCTTACTTCTTTCTCCAAGCTCCTACCTAGTGTAGAACTATGACAGGGAGGGAGAAAAAGCAGCTTAGATTCCATGTGGCTCTGCAATGTATGCAGACTTTCCTATTTCTCATTCTTTACAAAACTATTTCATGCTGCACAGAAGAAATAGAATTCAAGAAATTAAGCTGTGTAAACTGAAAAGATAATGAAAAGATGCCCAGGAAATGGCATACATACAAATTTTAGGAAAGTATTAGACTCATAAGGATGATAGCCAACAGATTATTTAAAACTATTTTCCTGTACTGTGTGAGTCCAATCTACACTATCTTGTTCGAAAAAGAAATCTTCAACTGAAATGTAATATTTGAGTAACAAATATACCTCTGCCAAAATTGCTATTTTCCTCTTCAGATGAATGAATTCCCACAAAAAGGACGAATGAGAGAGGAAATAAATCACACAAGACATCTTGTGCATAGAACACTATTTTTCATGGAGGCACATGGAAATGGAAGTTCTCTACCACAATCAGTAAGTAGTTAGAATGCAGCACTATGCTAAGGTAACAGAAAATAATTTCATAGCCACAGTCCTCATGACTATGTAAGGAACTTTTCCCACACTCTTCTGATGAATTTTACTTTATATGAGCAAATGCCATTGAAAAATGCTTCACCAGGCTCCCCAGCATGCAGTATGACCCCACAATTCAGATTACTTTCCTATGCAACTGTGGAATCTGTGAGGCAATTTTTCAGCAGAGATTCTGAATTTGTTATGCTGTTGCCATCTGGTCCTCCGTAACCAGCACAGGCATGGATCTGGTTAATAACAGGATCCTAAGTCACAACGACAGACAGTACTTCTATTCTGCAGCTCATGACCATTGCTCTTCCGGTTCAGACCATCTTGATCATTCTTTTGGTCTTTTTTCCTTGGGGTGACATAGTGGTATGAAGAAATCCATTATCTCTCATGAAAATAAATGCTTTTCAAATATTGTATTTGCACATTGTGAATTTCAAAAATTCATGATATAGCTTTCCTTAGCAAGATAAACATATTTAAGACCTGATTAATGACTGAAATCCTCAAATATCCTACACTTTCTTTCACATTACAGTTATTTATCATCCCTACCAGCACAACTAATTTAAAGTAAAAGCAACAGTGAAGAAAAGGCACTTTTTTTTTTTTAACTTTTTTTTTTTTTTTTTTTTTTTTTTTAGCACTTGTATGAGAAGTGTCACGCAACAAATTACTTGCTTATTTTTGCTAGCATCATATATCAAATCAGCCACTGCTAAACAATGGACAAATCCAACAGGAAATCCTATAGAAGAACTGCCCGAAAGAGCTGGTCTAATACACCATTGAAAAATGGAAAACTAGCCAGTCAGAGCCACAGACTAATGGAAATAGCCAATATCACCATGAACAACCTGATAGCAAACTTTAAGACTGTACAGAATTCTACTACAGATAGCTTAATGGAAGTTTTCATTATGTTGCAAACTTGATACTTCTGAGACAAGGGAAAAAAAAAATCAAAACAAAAAGAGGAACATTTTAGCAATTTCCACAGCATAAAATTTAAGGATATAAAAATATCACCACGACTGAGGTATTTTGCTCTTCATACTGCCAATATTTCTTCTGGCAGCATTAAGATTTTCAATTTCTTCAGTTGAAAAAAATATGCATAATCTCCTATAATTTCTGCTTTATTGATTTTTAAAAACTTATAAGGTTAAAAATGAAATAATTTCATAAGCTAAAAGATATAAGTGATGTGTATATATATATGTTCACTATACAAAGTAATAAACCATTCTGATCAAAGTCACTGAAATAAAATTTTCTACCACACAAAACCATTTTTTTTAATGTAATGAAGTCAGAAAATTGTTGCACTCTATCATTTCTATTTTTATTCCTGATAAGTTGTCAAAAAGACTTGTTTCTACAAAACTTTTTTACTGTACTAAAACTGCATGTAAATTTTTTATAGAAAAAGTTACATTAAAAATACTTTAACCAGTTCTAGTCAGTCTGGAAACAGATGAGCACATGTAATCTGCTGGAATGTGTTGCAGAGCCTGCAGAGGATATGAATGATTGTTAACTGTAGCTGGGGAACCCTGAATCTTTTAAAGGTTTAAATTTTGGTTTCTATTCCTTGTTTACCAACAGGATGATCAGTGTGTCATCCGTCACATGCATCTGGAGCCAAGAGGCTAAGAACAACAGTGAGCTACATACTGAGAGCATACAGGTGACAAACTACAGAAAGGAAACTCATGCAAAGGCTGAGATAAAAGGCCTACCAAATAAAGACAAGGACGAAACAGTACCATTTCAAACTTACGTTGCTACTTTATCTGCCTAAATCAAATTGACAGGCATAAAGTCAGCAGTTCTATTTTCTCCTCATTCTGTAAATTATGCCAACTTAATTAAAATCTTCTGTTTAATAATAATTAAAAAAAAGGGACGGGGGGGGGAGATAACAGTAACATTCACCTCTCCTCCTTTATCTTGCATATGGAATAAATTACCAGCACATAAACAGTTGACAACTACATATCTTTGAGTAGAAACTTAGCCCAATCTTTTAGTGTTCTTGTCCAAATATACCGCTGAATAGTCTAGTTGGCCTTGGTCTCAACACTGTTTTACCTGTCTGGAGGCCAGAGCTCATATGCCAATATGGCAGAGCTCTGACATTCAATATCACAATGCTTACTTTACTGATAGATTTATTTCACCACAGATGAACTCCACTACTGCAAAATGGCTCCAGAATACAGTGTGAGAATTGAGGACTGACATAAACAAAGTAGATAATGCAAATTATTCTTATGCATATCTATTATTATTCATACATACTTGTATTTTTTTATTTAGTTCATGATTTAATGCTTACTTGTGCAAGTTACAAAACGTATTGCCTATATGTGAACATTTAGCTAGGAGTATTTTTCTAAATAAGACATTGTTCTATTCTCACGATTCACATTAAAGATCTCATACTATTGTGGACATTTAAAGAGTTATCCAGGAAAATACCTAACTATACAAAAATGTCTGCTTTAATTTATTGATTCATTTTGGACCATCATGGGAAACTTAGGGCCTAAAAATATCTTACCCATAGGCTTTATGTTCACATTTCACATGCACTGAGAATGACTGACTGTATTAGAGGCCCTTGGTACCTGTTGCTGAAGTTTCTGTTCTCGGTATTTTTCTTGGATTAGATTTGTAGCCAACTGGTTATAATTGACCCTCTACTGGGAGAAGTTAGGATAAGAACATATGCCTTTCCTTAAGAAAGGGAAAGAGAAAAAGAGAAGGAGAAAGGCAGAGAGAAAGAGAAATATCACCAGTATTTATTTTAAGTTGCCTTCATTTCCAGCTTTTCTGGCAGACTGTCAAGCTTCTGTCACAATGCAGAACTCCATTTAACAGCAGCTCCTGGAAGAATAGACTATACAAGGAACTATAATCTAACTAAAATATAAAATATAAGAATGAAGCTGTAGAGTTATTTCTGCCCTGTAGAGTTGACAGTACACCTGATACTGCCTTACAATTTCTGCATATGAAATGCCAGGCTGGCATTTCTCTTTAGGGCAGTCATTAGTCAATTTGTCATACATCAGGCAAACATAAATTACTAAATTCTAACTGCAAATGTGCAAGCCTCCAATGGTTCTTTACCTCAGGCCAACTATTTCTAGGCTAAACAAACTTGACACCAGGCTTCAGCAGCAATAGTAACAATTCCACAAGGATCTCAAGAGAGTTAGTGGCTATACCATGTGAAAATATGCAAATTCTATATAATTTTTAGTGCATGAAAAAGGAACTTTATTTTTGCTAAACTTTTGCATGCAAAAAAGTATATAAAAACACAAAGTTATTGTTTGCTTCTATTAATCTTTCTGCAACATGCTATATGCTAAACTTTGGTGCACATGAATGAAAAATGTTGCCATCTTGCAATCTCTGATGAGCTTACACACATGGTAGCTTCATTCTGATCTTCAGTGTATAAAGCAAATCTCACTCTGAAATAAGCAGTCCACACCTAATAAAGATCAGAATCCTCTTGGTCCTTTTCTGGTGTCCAAACACAAGATTGCATTTTAAACTTACTAGAAAGTTTTTTTCTTTAAATATGTGCAGCAAAAGTTTTCAATTTTGATATGTACGCATGTCTTACCAAAGGAGTACATAACTTTTTTTTCTAATAAAGTACACAAACACTTTTTTCAGACCTAAATTAAATACTAAACTGCAAAATACTGACTGATTAGATACAGCCCCCCTTCTCTCCTCACACACAACTCAGAGACAGATGAAATTATTTAATTTGTCATTGAAATGCTCAAACCTATATTATAAAATACCACAATGGGGAACTGCACAGCCATACACTCCTGTGGCATCTTTAACAAACAAATATTTGTTATCAGTATTAGGTATTGCTCCCAAAGGACCACTGCAAAAGATTAAAAAATATATTCTTACAAACGCATCAACAACAAAAGTAAGGCCAAGGAAAATTCCCATCCTTTACTGGATGTAGTGGGGAACATTACCACCAAGGATGAAGAAAAGACTGAAGCACTCAACACCTTCTTTGCTTCTGTCTTTGACAGTCAGAACAGTTATCGTCAAGGTTCTCAACCCCCTGAGCTGGAATATGCTTTTGGGTGTTTTGGGGAACAGAATAAACCACCCACCATTCAGGAGGAAACAGTGATCTGCTATTCCATCTAGACTATCATAAATCTATGGAGCTAGATTGGATTCACCTCATGATACTCAGGAAGTTATTGGAAGTACTTGCCAAGGCAATTTCCATCATTTATCAGCAGTTCTGGTCAAGCGGGGAGGTCCCAGATGACTGGAAAGTTGTTAATCTGTAAGAAGGATTGGAAGAAGGATCCGGAGAGCTACAGGTCTGTCAGCTTGACCTTGATATCAGGAAAGGACATAGAGTAGGTCATCTTGAGTGCGATCACACAGCATGTGTGGAACAACCAAGGGATCAGGCCGAACCAGCATGAGTTCATGAAAGGCATTTCCTTCTTGACCAACCTTCCAAAAGCAAGTGACCCACTTACTGGATTAAAGAATGTAATCTACCTAGATTTCAGCAAAGTCTTTTGTGCTGTCTCCTAAAGTATTCTCCTGGATGACAGGGAGGTGGTGGAGTCACTGTCCCTGGAAGTGTTCCAAGAAATGTGTAGATGTGGCACTGAGGGGCATGGTTAGTGGGCATGTTAGTGATGGGCTGACCTTTGGACTAGTTGACCTTAGAGGCTTTTTCCAGCATTAATGATACAATGATTCTATGATTCCACGAAACAGTGCAGCCTTGTGTGTGTGTGTATGTGGCAGCGAGGGGGGGGTTGAAGGAGAAGGGGAGATAAGTGCAGAAGGAAGCAGAGTATCTGTTCAGCTTACTTTTAATACAGCAGCCAATCATGGAAGAAACTTCCATCCAGGTTGTTGGTATGAAGCCAGAATGGCATTAACATCGACAACATCTGTTAAGGTGGACTGCAGCATGTGGCAGTGGGTACAGCTGGGTCTCTGAAACCACCCAGGAGAAAATGGGCCTCAGCTTTCTCACAAACTTGGCTTAGGTATTTACTCTTTCACCACTGAGAGGGAACAAATTCCTAGCAAAAACAAGCAAGTAACCTTGCAGAGAAGCTGTCATATTCTGGATAGTGCATGGACACCTTCAAAATTAAAAAAGAGTATCAGGCTTCACTAAACTTCTGGCAGTTTAGGATAATCTGAAAAGAAAAATGTTAATGCAGAATACAAACAGTTTTCTCTCTTTTGTATCTTTTTCAAAAGCAGAAATGTTACCCCTCCCATGGATTTAACATTATAATTTGTTGCAACCACGGTGTTTATATTAACTATGTTATCAGAACCAGAATAGTCAAGAAATTGTATCAGAAGACACTGTTTAAGTACAAGTCTAATTGCTGCAATCATTTTTTCTTTTTCTTCCCTTCTTTTTGCTTCCTTTGCATAGATCCACTTAATCCCATCTCTTACTGTGGGCAAAAGCTGACAGTTGCATGACGTGGAATGTTTCCCTTTGTAAAAGCCTACTTCCTTTCTGTGTAGTTTTAGCCTAATTGAAATGTTTCCTATTAAGCTCAATCAAGGCAGCAATTATCTAATTACTCACTTATGCTTTTCCAGTCAAAAATTGTGCAACCAAGCATATTAGAGGGCTGCATACATATTTATTATTGTTTTTATATGTCCCTGTTTGGGTTTAAGCAGCAATCAAACATTTTTACAGTTCTTTTGTACTGCCTCTAAGTCAGCACACAATTATTTTTTCCTATAAAGATTTGTGCAGGTCACAAAATCTCTTCTGTGCCTCCCACAAGTTCTCCAGTAGGTAGAGAGCAGTTTCAGAATCAAGTTACTGCTACATCATATGGTAAAGAGAAAAGAGGGTTACAAACAAACTTATTTCATATGAATGGGTCTCGAATGAGTAAGTTCACCAGACTGAACTAATCTATGGGAACTTTTAGGCCTTCTAAATGCACCACATATATGATGTAACTTTTTTTTTTTTTTAAACTGGCTCAACCAATGAGCCAGTAAACATACCTTGTGAATATCTAGACTTACTATTTAGCAAGATTCCTGAAATCAAGAGTATTAACACTGCAAGTAATCTGAATTCCATGTCAGTAAATTCATTGTCACTGAAAAAAAATAGTTGTTGTAAAGCACTTGACTTTACTAAAGGTACATTGACTAAAGCAATTTGTACAACACAAATTACATTACGTTTATGTTTTCTATGCCAGTGCTAGCTAGATACCCAATTCTTCTCTATACAGATATAGACAGCTATCATTTTGTTATTTCAATAATTTAAAAAAAAAAAAAATAGGAAGACTTTGAATGCAAGATAGTTTGTTTAAGAATTATTCTTGAAGCAGGCATAAAATTTTATTGAAGTATTCTTACATAATTTACATGCAGTAGTTTGTGGCTGGAATTAATTTAACTGATGCTAATTATCTTTACAAAACTGACTATAACTTTGGATCCCATACTTCCTAGGCTCATAACACACTGAACAGTAGCAGCATGTTTTTCAGAATGGTACTGAATAAATCTTCACTGAACACAGAGGTCCACACACTATCCCACTTGTATCCCACAACAACGCAAAAGAGTTACAGATCAACAGTGATGAGTCTAATTCCTCTCTTAAAGGGCACTTGAATCATGTAATTGGGATCGTGGACATTTAGAACTCCATTTGAACCCAGAAACAATTTTCCAGGTGCAAAGGACTCTAGATTTCTATCTGAGCCTTTTAGAACAGTCCTTCCAACACTTGTATGGCCTATAAAACTGTATACTCATGTTGCTCTCCTCACATTCATTTTTGTACAGCAGCCTCTTTGTGAGAGATAGAACAGTAACACAGAAGCACAGAAAGCTTCTGCTCTGTGTTGCAGAAATAGCACGTTAACAGCTTTGACTCCTCACTGAAGGCTCCCTACAATGCACTAGGGAGACAGAGATCCTCTTTGACATCATATGGTCTATTTGCATACCTATGCAGGCAGTCTGAAAACTTAGTTTCCATGTGCTAGTGCGGGCTGCCACTGCTATCTCTGATTTCTAGACCCAGGACATTTGAGGTGAAAGTAAATGACATTCATTACATTCCTGTCCTTGCAGACTGTAATACCTTCTTGTCATACTGTTATGAATATGTGCCCTTTTTTTTTCCCCCTCGTTTTCTGAGCTAAAACGTTCATTCTTTGTATGAAGGATAATTTTACAGGGAAAAAAGTAGAAATTTCAGAACTATGTTGTCATAGTTAGAATGTAAATGGATACTTATACTGTTTTTTATAAATGCATGAAATGCACTATTTTTCCTGCCACCTGACTGTGATGTTACATATACAAAATACAGCTGTCTGGACTTTCTGGAAGATATATGTATGTGGCACACATGTTCTGAATACACACAGGTAATATCCAAGTGAAAAATTGGAGAGGTATGTCATATCCATGATTGTATCACCTGCTTGCTAATCCAGCTCCCTAGAAGTTAGTCTAACCTTCCAAACTCCTGAGCAGCTTCAAATAGCTGCTAGGAGAAGATAGAGGAGAAGATAGAGAAGAGAGACCCAACCAGCTAAGTATGACAGTGAGACCATGGAATACATCTCCCAGTATATGCTGGTGGATACTTTTCTACCTGTAGAAAATCCAGCCATTTCCCTAGTGAATTTTAAAACTATCATGGTATTGACTGAAAAGATTTATTATAATAGCTGCAGCTATAAAGAGCAATTTCAAATTTAAGAAAACATTGAAAGACTCAGAATTCCTGATATCCCAGTGCAATGATTGATATGCCCTTAAGAATGAGCACAAGGAAACAGTCTAACTGCACAGAGATTTTCATTCAACTTTAAAAGACTATATCATTACAATAAGAAAAAACTCAGTGAAAAACCGATATAAACTGTATCAAATGTGCAATCCATGCTGTCTTTAAAATTACAAGAGGACATTTTCAATCAGTAGCTTTAGTAGGGCTTGTCAATGACAGAACATTTTATTTTCATCAGTCTAGATAACACAGAGCACAGTCAGACCTATTATTTCTTCTAGGTGACATAAACAATGACATAAATACTTGAGTTTACTAAATATTCCTTTTCATCACTGCTGTAGTGTAGTCCACTTTGTAAATAAGTAGGACCATATGTTATATCAGATACATCTCAACTTTAAATAAATCTGGTCCATCTGTCATCAGTAAAAAAATTCTATAACTTAACAGTGGTGTTTTTGTCACATATCTACCAAGCAATATCAAGTTCTGCAAACAGCTAATATGTAAAAAATGACACAAGGAGAACTTAGGTTGTACATTAGGAAATACTTCTCCTAATGAGTGGGCAGGAATGGGCTGCCCAGGGAGGTGGTGGAGTCACAGACCTTGGAGGTATTCAAGCAACTTTTAGATGGTCTACTCAGGTACGTGGGTTAGAAGGAAATACTGGTGAGAGATGGACAATTGACTTTGAGATGATCTTTGAGATCTTTTCCAACCTTGGTGATTGTAATTTCTTCCTTGTGAATTCACTGAATTCAAACATTTAACTATTGGGAAGGTGCATGTTCCTTGCAGAGGAGAAATCAACCTAGCATTCTGGTACTAAAATTATTTACATAGTTGTTTTTATTTCTGTCAAACAATGTAAAACTCATCGTACATTTTTAAAGTGCAATGCTAACCCTAGAGTCTCAGATCTTGATCTGAGTGCAATATACAGCTACAACAATTCTACAATTTTTTAAAATTATTTTTTTTTATTTTTATTTTTTACAGTTGGTGTTGTCAAGCACTGGCACAAGATACCTGAATGGATTCTGGAATCTCCACTCTCAAAGATATGACAACTTGCCTAGACATGGGCAGAGCAATCCCATTCAACTCTGTCCCAGAACCAGATGACTTCCAGAGGTTCCTTAGGACCTATATGAGTCTAACAATAATTTTAGTACCAATAATAATATTAACAACACAATGAGTCTACAAGACAAAAGCTCCAAATGAATATGTACACTAAATAAGGTAATTCATCCGAAAATTTCTTACGAACATGTATATTATGGAAAGTAAAACATCTCAAGATTTCCTTTACGTCACATTTCTATGAATTCAAATATAAAGATTACTTGTATATGTAACATTTCTGACTCTCTTTCCAAATATAAAGCTTTGGAAAATACGAAAGGTCTGAAAATTGTTTAGATTAAGTTTGTTAAAAGGTTTAGGGGAATATAATCCATACAAAGCCAGAAAGAAAATGCAATAAAAGGCACATTAGTGCTCCAAATTCTATTATTATTACATCATTGCTAAGTAATTAGTGAAATAGATAATTAGGAATTCTGTTTTCATGACACATTAACACTTACAGAATTTGGATAGTTAATACCAATAGCTGAAGGGACAAAACATATTTAAAAAGTATTTATCCTAACATTTTTCTTCATATTTCAGAGAATAGAAGTAATAGAAATAAAACAAAAATATTAAAAATAGCTACTGATTTGTAACTTTTCCTGAGACCAATAAAATCTAAAGGTAGAAATGTTAAGAGTGGAGAGGGAAAGGACTATGAGAATTAAAATCCTTAAAATCTTTAAATCATTGTAAAGTCAATAGGGCCAGAGGGGATTGAGAACATTACAAAAATCCCAACTGCACATGTGAAAAAAAAGAATGGAAAAAACATATGTAAAACATGAACATTTTTATATTAAAAAGAACAGTACTTCAAGTATTACTGCTGTCTGATTAGGAAATTGAAGAATAGTGAAGGCTGGAAAGCATGATCTCTGCAATTTACCACACTGTTTTCTCAAGAAAAACATGACGTAAGGAACTTGGTGGTAGGTGGTCTTTGAAGGCAATGTTGATTTCACATAACACAGATTCAATTTAAAGTATATGTGGAAATAGACAGTGCACATCCAAAGCACAAACCACAATATATTACCTTCATACACAGATATGTAACAGCACAAATTCCTCTAAATTAAAGGTTAAACTGCTCCCAGAGGAAGAATTGTCTAGCCAGCCCCATAGCAGTATAATCAAGTTACAGACCCCAGAGGAAGTTAGGAGCCATCGGGAAAACTGCCTTCAGAATCTACCATGAAGGCAGATGCTGCTGCCAGTAAGTGGCTTTCCACAAGCAAGAATTCATTCTTAAAAACAGTTATAATCCACTCCGCATTGAGCACCACAGCCAAAACAAGGAGATAAAATAGACAGTCAAAGGCTATCTGCCTTATTAATATGGACCTGCTTCCCAGGAACTTCCTACATGAAGAACTCACTGCACGCTCTAGAACAAGCAACTCATCGGATAGTATCAGAAATTTAGTTAAAAAAATACTTGTTCAGTATTGGCTTCCCCTCCAGATGTGCCCACTTCTCCCCACTGCCTGCCTAGCTGCTTAATTCTCACATTCCACCCTCTTGCAATACACAAACACCTGTTCTTTAAGTATTGTGATCCTTAAATTGAAGGCATCTGATAGGTATTCTGAGCATTAGTCTGCTACATGGATGCTAAGATTATTTTTTTCTCAGTCTTAATAATGTTATAGCTATGCAAAGCTGCCAATGTCCAGTTCCAGCTGTAATGCCCATCCACAGGATCTGCTAGAAGAAAAAGGTAAGTGGTATTTTGTAGTAACAGCAATGTTAAAAAACAAAAGTATAAACAGTACATGGCTACTTTATTCATTGTCTACTCCTAGGGCAATTACAAACTGTAGCTCAACCTCTGGCAGTCAAATAATTAAAGAGAACTTCCAGCTTAGCCAGAATAAACTTGTTCCAAAGATCTAAAAATTCACTTTCAAAGAACCTGCCACAGAACATTTTCTCTGGTGGCTTTTCATAAAGCTTGGCTGAGTGTTCTTTTTTTGTCCAGCTATTTCTCAGCTAGCATCTTTCCTCAATTGCCAGCTCACTCACGTAGTTAAGAGACACACAGCCAACATCACACTTTCCAACTTCTGCATGACTCTGTCTTATAACACCTTCTCCTCTCACAGGAGGAGTCATTACTGGGGTTCAGCATAAAGTCATATTTTCTTTAGATTTAGGCTCAGCATGAATATTTGTCTGTTAATACAATAATTGCCAAAGCATATGAAAAAGGGAAAATTGAAAAAGTAAACTTCTGTATGAAGTAACTGTTGATATAAAGAAGCCTAATGATTAATTCTATTTTCAGTCACTATGTACAATATATCCTCAATGTTGTGTATTTTTGTATACTTCATTATATTTGTAAAAAATGTTATTTAAAATGATCATCCACAAAGGTGGTAAGGATGAACCCAATGACTCCAGATGTTAAGAGCTCTCAATTCCAATTAATTTTAATGAGAGCTGAAGGTATTCAGAATGTCTACCCCTGTTGCTAGTTAAGTAGAGACCTTGCAGTCACACTGGAATTTTTGAATCCTAGTAAAATTATGCAAAGACATACAGAGCCCCAAATTGAAATACATAATCTCACTAGTATTTGCAGCTTACTAGCACAAACACTCTCATTCCCTCTTCCAACAAGACCAATCAATTTCTACCCATTTTGTCTCTGTGTTTACCATGTTACCAAAAAAAAAAAAAACAAAAAAAAAAAAAACAAAAAAAAAAACAAACAAGGCAACTGGCCACAACTGGCCTGCTTCTAGACGCTCACTGAAAAAACTCAAATATTTTCCTGTACCATTCAAGCTTTACATCATTTCAGACACCCCACTCATTCTGCCCAATTCTGTGGACTTTGATCCAAGTTACAAGAATGTGTTGAGGCTAATCAGTTGTATGCTTTTGGAGGGTAAGGAAGGAATGTTCCCTACTGAGCCAAGTTATCTGAGATGCAGTCAACTCATCACCCTCCCAGCAGGATTATAGAGACAGGCATATTTGAATTCAGAGCATTACAAGTTAGAATGTAATATTAAAAGTAAAGTAACATACTGTACAACGAGCTGCAGCTAATACATGTGAAAATAGGCTAAATATACTGCTTCCTAGATGTAAATGAGATTTTCACCTATATTTCTAAGGAAAATGGGAATACTGAAACCTTCAGATCATTTCTTACTTCTCCTACAGCTGGAAATAGTGAGAAGAACTATAAATTGAATTTTAAGAGGGACAGACTGAGGGCATCTACCTCAAATCATGTTGGGAGCAACTGTTACATAGTATGTTTGTACTTAAATAGGTGAATTTCTGCACACTGCCAAGATTATAATTTCTAGTCTGCCTCAACCTCTATTTCTTTTGGCTACAAAGCTAGGCAGAAACAGAGATGCTATGCGACTTCTCTATGGGAATTATAAGGTCCCAGACATACAGCCCAGTTATCTCAATTTTGCTAGTTAACATGGTTCAGCTGAACCATAGTAACTGCCTTTATACCCACTCTAAGCCCTAGGAATACATACTACTGTAATTTACAGGCTAAACTATGGACAGAAGGTTAAATTTGAGGTTCAACAAATCTAAATGCAAGATCTTGCACTTGGATAGAGGCAACCCTCACCACAAATACAAGCTGAGAGACAAAACACTGAGCACAGCTCTGCCAAAAAAGTGCTGGGGGTACTGGTGAATAGAAAGCTGGACATAAATCAGCAATGCACCCTCACAGCCCAGAAAGGCAACTGTACTCTGGGCTGCATTGAAAGAAACACAGCCAGTGGGTTGAGGGAGGTGATCCTGTCCCTCTGCACTGGTGAGGCTTCATCTGGAGTACTGCATCCAAATGTGGAGTGCTCAATACAGGAGAGACATGGACCTGTTAGAATGCACTCAGAGGAGGGCCACAAAAATGATCAAAGGGATGGAACAACTCTCCTACAAAGACAAGATAAAAGAGCTGGGGATGTTCAGACTGGAGAATAGAAGCCTTCAAGGTGACCCAATAACAACCTTTTAATGTCTAAAAGGGAGCTACAGGAAAGAAGGGGACAGACTCTCTGCAGTGATAGAGAAAGAAGAAAAGACTTCACGCTTAAAGAGCATAGATTTCAGTTGGATATAAGAAAAAAGTCTTCCACAGTGAGGGTGGTGAGGTAATGGAAGAGGCAGCCTAGAAATGTGGTTGGTGCTCTGTTCCTGGAGACTTTCAAGGCAAGGCTGAGTCAGGGCCCAGGGAACCTGATCTAGCTGTCCATGTCCCAGTTCATTGCAAGGGAGTTGGACCAGATGACCTTTAAAGGTTCCTTCCAATTCTAAAGGATTCTATGATTCTGTGAAACCATAAAGCCATAATAGAACTTGCTTCATGTTGAGCCTTCATGGGTAAAGTGAAAATTAAAGTGGAGGTTCCCTCTCTCCCCATTTTGTCAGTCAGTTCTAAGATGCTCATGAGGTGACAGAATGTATCACATCTGTATTTGCTTCCTCAATGCTTCTATACAATACTCGAAATGTTTAATAAGCATGCAGTTAAGAACTCTAAAATTACTCTGAAGTAAACAGAAATCAGCTTACTTTCCTGACTTACTGCTTTGGCTTCAAGTCTTACATGGATTTGATCACATGCTTAAGTTTAAACGAAGGAGAAAGACAGCTCATGAGGGGGTGGGCGGGTGTCACTTACAGGCCAAGATCACTGTCCTCTTCTGCCTGCACTATAGAAGCCTTTATCACAGAAAGTGTGATCTACCACCAAGTCAGGCATTTAATCTATGGAAATGACTTCCCACTCAACAGTGAGAGATAAGAGCCCCAGGAGTACACTTGTCCCAGCTTTAAAGACAACTCTTAGGGAAGCTTTGGACAAGATGTCTCACTGTACTCTTTATTAACAGAGGAATCTTAGACAACTTAGACAACTGAAACTAGACAGAATATATACATTGCTAAAATTAAGACAACTTTGGCTTTCCATTTTGTTTAAAGTTTTTAAATTGTGCAAATTTTATTTACATGAATCATGCATATACAAGCACAGAGGAATATGCATGTGATATTTACTTGTAATAATAATACATGCCTAGCAGCCACGTGCCATCCTATTTACTACTGTTCTGTATGAAAAGAGACACATTATTTGTTCATGTGCTTTGAGAACAATTACTAGAATACAAACAGACCTATCTTAACAGTGCTTGTTTTATCCTATTATCTGTTGTTCATCATAAAAACCCACAACAGAAGTATCACTAAAAAGGTGTTCTCAGCATTTAAATTGTAAATACTTCCAGAAAGAGATAGATTATTACACTATATTGATCATGATTCTGCAAATCCTTAAGTAGAGAGTGATACTCTGGAGTTGGCAAATCAGCCAGTGATTCATCTGAACAGCTCTATCAGCTCCTGCCATACTGGCTTAAGCGTAAGAGTTGTGCTTCTCAACCCCATCAATTATTTAAAGTTTAAAAAGAAATCTAAGTAATTAGTTCTTCCTTGGAAATATCATTTCAGTCTTTCAGTTCTTATGCAAATAGGAAAAAGAAGAGACTTCCGCTCAAAACAGAAGTGTAATTTAGATTTTTTAATTGTATATATTTATTTTACTTCAGTAGCTTGATTTTAGCTTTTGAAATCAGAGCTGAAGTGCTTTAAAAACAAAAAACAAACAAACAAAAAAACCAACAAATATTTCAATAGATCTACAAATCTGTTCATACCAGCAGTTTTCCACTGGAGGACATCCTAGAATTGATAACTGCAGAAGATCAGTGCTTCTTTGCTTGGAGCCACAGTTAAGGGACCTTGGCATGGAACACCAAATTAGCTATGTGACAGGCTGAACATTTGGCACACACTATATATACTACATACTACATATCCCCCCTCACTGGTTAGGCAGTGGGCAGACATGGCTTATTTCCCTGGCATATCATCACACCTTGCTGGTAGCAGGCAGAACTTGTCTTTTTTTTTTTTTTTTTTTTAATTTCATTTCTCTGGCTGCTCTGATACTACAGTGGTATTAGTTGAAATTAAGAAAAGAAATCTGAACAATACAATTAAGCATGGGTGAATTATTGCTTAAAAAAAAAAACAAAAAACAAAACACAACACCAGAAAACCACATACTGAGCATGTGGAATGAGTGAACAGACTTCAGCCTGCTCTGACACAATATACAAAGCAGCTGGAAATCTGCCTGTCTTTGGTTACTGACCAACTAAAAATTGATCTGATGTAATTTTTCCTTAAAGGTTGTGTTTTCTTCCAGAATCCTGGCCAATATTTCCTTTCTCAATAAAGTAGGATCTTAACACCTGTAATGCCCCACTTACTCACTCACTGCGTCACCAATAACAAAAAATGTTACTTTGTAAAATAATTTTGTATTCCTTGGTATTGAAAAAGTATGTATGCATTTTTAATATGTATATATAAAATAAATTTTGAATATATACTGTTTTGTTTTGATAGGTCCCTTAATATATAGGCAGTAAAAGTTATATATGTACTTTATGTTCCCAGTTCCTTATAGAAATGGATTGGAAAAGCTGCTTTCAATACTTCATCAGTGTATATTTTAATAGGAAAAAATAACTGCTGATTATTATGAAACCTATTTCAAGTAATCCAGCCAATCAGTAGAAAGGATTTTAGGCCTTCTGTTTTGTATTTGCATGCAAACAGCTGTATTTCATTTTTTAGCCTCTTTTGTTTGGTTTGGTTGTTTTTTGTTTTTTTTTTTTGAAGCTTTTTAACTTTTTGTCAGATAAAAATCCCTGTTGTCACGGTGGCCAACGCACTGGTAAAATCAGAGCGGAGGAAGGGGGAGAGCTATAGGGGAATGGAAAGCCCTTGGTTGAAGTTTGTAAATACATAACATGAAAAGAATGAGTAAGACCAGTTTGTCCCCAGGGATAATATTGACTTCATAACATACTTTAAATTGCAAATATTGCTTTGGTTTCAAGTCAAAACATTGACTTACTCACATCTACAATGTACTCATTGTACATGCCATCATACAAAGATAACACCATAGTATTCCTTGCTTCCTAATTTTGATAACCATTTATAACTTCCTTGGGAGACAGTTTAAATTTATTTTATAAAGCCAATGGGAAAAATGAACACTGGAATAACACCAGCTGCAGTGCATGCAGTCCTTAAAATTAAAAATAAAATAATTTCATGACTTATTAGTGGTTTATTGGTTATTTTGAGATTTACTTCAAAATTTAATAATTTTGTTGCACTATAAAAATCTAGGAAGAATTTGGATCTAGCTGGCAGCACAAATTTAAATGAATGCTAAATTCTTGGTTTGTTTTCAGATCTCCTGAGACAAAAGTTAATGTAACAAAACTATTTTATATATATAGTAAAATGATGGAAGTGCTCCATATTCCTTGTTCTCCATGCATGTGGCTTACACGCATGCCAGCTTGATCAAGCCTATGTTTTAGAATTACAGGGAGCTTTGATCAGGAAAGATCCAAGAAATAACTGCAAGACACAGCTGCTAGGCTAAAGGAAGAACATGTCAGGGCAGGCGCTGGCCAAAACAGTTTAACTAAGCAGAGAAGGCCTTTGTGGTACCGAAGTCAAGTAGTGCATGAATTCATCTGTTCTTCCAACCTCTTTTCAAAGAGTAGTTCATTCTAAGAATTTTAGCTAAAAGCTGATGTTCAAGAGAAAACCTCAGCATTTAAGCTCAGTTGGCCAAACTCAGAGACATGCTCAGGATTCTCTCTGAGAAGACATAGCTTTGTCATGTCAAACGCAGAAAACAGTTAAAGTAACCTTTTAAATCTTTTATCTCAGCTATGGCCCAAGTTGACCCTTGAATTTCTTGCAATATTTTGCTGCAAACAAATCAGAAACACAACAAGTTTAGTCAAAATTGTTTATGTAATTGTAAAATTGATTTTTTTCCTTTAATACTAAAATTTAGTCCAGCTGTTGATAAAACAAAATATTCTGAATATACAGAGTAAAACTGCTTCATTCCACTGACTACACCCTGTGATAGATGCATTTTCATCAGAATGTTAGTCTTGCAGACAAAATGAATATCAGATGGTTGTTTTGAAAAAGGGCAGACCTAACATGAAGTGATTAGTTTCAAAAACAGATTTTTATTCTTGATAAATTATTACCAAATACAATCATCTGTTGATTGAGGACATAGAACAGATTGGTCATATAATAACCCACAGGTCAAGTGAAAAATTGAAATAAGTTTATTTAACATAGTCTTTCATCATGTTCCCAAGCAGTGAAAAGCTATGGATATATACTAAAGATGTATGATTTAACAAATATATATCTTTAGCTATATATTTAAGGTCATTTATTTCTTTGTTGGCCATGCTATCTACATTGTGTACTACATATGTACACAGACTTTTACACATGTATATAAATACATCAATTCAACTTGCAAGCAGTGATTAATGTACTTTGCACAGAACTTACTAGAGTTGCCATTGCCCTTTTACTCAATTAAAATCTGTAATCTACAACATTTGCTGATTATTTGTGAAGAAATCAGAGAAATCTGCTGGCCCACAAGTAATTCTAGTAGAGTATTACAGAAAAAAAAAAGAAAGTCCTTCTTAAAGCAGGAATCCTAGACATTTCACTCACAAAAAGGAGCTCATAAAAATACTTGCATAGCAGTTCTTATTGAAATGCTGACATAACTAATAACTTATGTTTCAGGAAGAAATTATATACCATGAAAATTATCTTTTACTTTCTCTTACAGTTGTACCATACTTAACATGAAAATGGAAAAAAAGAAAAACAAGCTTCCATGTTTCTTATCCTACAAAGATGATATTTATGGAAAGAAGTTTTATTAAGAGCAGCAGAATATGATCCAAAGTTTTTATGTTATTGTTTTGGTTAGTATGCAAATTTTTTTTTTTTTTTAACATATAAGAAAAGCTTTATACTTTCCCATCCTCCAGCTGTCAGTAGCAGGCTTACCTTTCCAATGTGAACCATAATGCACATGTACACTATTGAAGTGAGGAAGAAAACAGTAAGTTTCGCATTCTTGAGTACATAGGACTATTTAAATTGAGAAAAACAGAAGCATTGCTAATTAAGTTTTATTGCCATTCTGTAATTACTAATTATTTGATAAACAGTTAAGTGGTTTTGGACATTCCTGCTGAATAAGAACAAGTTCATTTGTTACTTTCTCCACAGAACTTAAAGGTACCTAATATATTAAAGTTCCACTGACATGTAAAATGGTAGGAATTGTGAATTCTCTTCCAAGTGTTAACTAATACGGAGTTAAAGAACGTTTAAACTTATTACTGCATTTCAGAAAATTCTGTTGATGACACTTTTTTTAAAAAAAACAACAACTCATTTCCTAATTTTTGATATTCTCAACCTATGGTACTGTTAACTTCCTCATTTTGTTGAATGTATTTAGGTTTTTTGTGAAGGCTTTATTCAGATGGGGACTAAATGGGATCTGAAAGAACTTACAGTCCTTAGTCAGTAGAATCTAAATAAAACTTTGTGCATTGCCTTTTGAATATCTTTTGTTCCATCCAAGTTCTATTACTTAGGATTTTATGTAATTGACTCAAGTCTGAGACTCCTCTGAATACCATCATTTGCTTCAAAAGGCAGGAGACACACTGAAGTAAAAGGGATCAGTAATCATCATTAGAACATCATTCATATGGAGTTTAATTCTTCGCCCTCCCTATCAGCCATTTATATTTATTCTCCAGTTGTGATTCCCCCTCCCCTGCCTCTCCCACCCCCCGCACACACACACTTATTTGTTGCATGCAAGATGCTCCACAGTCATAAAATTGTGTGGGCACTCCTGTCAAATGAACAAGGAATTGATCGATTCACATAACCTTGTTTGTGTAGTGTGTTCTTATACATTCAGCCCTCTTAAGCAAAAGAGGGAAGAGTGCCTAGCTGATTATCACTGGTTTTGCCAGCTTTACATCATACATTAGTAACAGTAAAATTGTACTATTTAGCTTTTGTCAGACAGGAAAGGTGGAATGAGCAGCATCAATGGAAAAACTCTAAAAACCAAAACTGAATGACCAGGAAAATGTGTACACAAATGAGTACACAAACACAGTCCTTTGTAGACATCATCCAAAACCAGCAGCTACAAGATCTCACATCCATCCTGTCTATTATATGACTGAACTGTACCAAGTCTGCAAACACTAAGAACACATTTCTACATACAGCATGCAGAAACCTGGTCCTCAAAAACATCAAAATATGCTTCAAAGCTTATTTCCTATAATGAAATCCACAGCAAAACATTGTGATGCAGACATAAGAATTCCTGCTTCAGACTACAGTGCAACATCAAATCCTTTTCAAAATATTTTTTCTAGATCGGTTCCTATCATTGTCACAAAAGATTTTAATGAAGCGCTGTCATCTTCCATATGTTTACAGGCTCATGTAATGTGAATGTATGCATAAAAGCTAAAAAAAAGTGACTTTTCCTACCAGTTGAGCAGAAGTTCATTGAGCCTTGCACCACGACTACTGTTTAGAGAAATAGTTCCTTCACTGAAATGAATCCTCAGCAAGTTATAGCTCAGTTGCTTCCCTCAGAATCTGGATACCAGTGTATGGACTCAATTCATAGTTTTCCACTATATTCACTAACTCTATTTAACAATGTCCCCAAGAAGTTCCACCTTTACATAGGCATCATTAAGCAATTTAAATGAGCATATACTAGTGTTCTGTGTCCTTCCTCGATGCTCAAATGCTCCCTAGCTTTAGTTTTGGGTATGAAGTAATGTTAGCTTACAATCTTCAGAAAGCATAAATATCTGCTACAGAGACAAAGTTTACCATGCTTACATTATAGAATACAATATTACATAGATCTTGAGGATCATAACTCTCCACTAACCAAATAACATGCTATCAGTGTGTCAACTGTAACAACACAAACATTTGTCTTCTCCCTTTCTGCTCAAGGTATGAAAGCCATGAGAACACTCAGTACCCACTGGAGATACTCTCACAAAGCTCCCTCTCCAACTTTTCCATGTTGAATTTTTTCCATTTTTATTTTTTGCACTCTAAAGAGCATTTATTTGGTTCATTGCCTTAAGTAAGGTGATGAATTGGTGAAGTTTGCACCTGTCTCAATGAAAGTGAGCTCAACACTAAACTGACTAAAAAAAAAAAACCCAAACCATAGGTTTTTCTGCCTGAGATGAAAGGAAGCAAGAGTATAACTTTCTGATGAGTGAAAAACATACAGAAATAGTGTAACCATTTTACTGTTGTTTACTGAGAATTACCAATTAAACTTCAGGAATTCTTTATCCTATAACATTAGTGCCCATGTCTCCCTAAGAATATTTCTGTGAGTCTTTCAATATTAGATCACTATCAGATGTGTTCTGAAGGAAAAAAACACCAAAAGCTAAGCCCACTCCTTAAAAAAATTCCTATTTAGCCCCTCTGGGTTCCAAGTGCTATTGGAGGGGTTTTTTTTCCCCCCCTTTCCTGTATCTAGGCAGACAGAAATTCTAACACACCACTGCCTAAGTAAAAAGAGGATGATAGTCTGGGGGGGTTGTTTGCAGTATGAAAGGCTACATACTTAAGCTAAGAAAGAACTCAGGTCCTGGCTGAGGCAAATGTAGAAGAATGAAAACAGATTTCACAGAAAGAGAAAAACCTGAGTTTAAGCTTCCTCTTGGCGTGCACAAGTTAGTCTGAGGATGCTGAACAGTCTTAGGCCTCAGGAGACCCTAGGAACAACCACTAGGGAAAGACAGCACTGTCTTTCGATCTAAGAAACTTAAAAAGAGCTTAGGATTTAAAGGCTTGGAACAAGAGAACAGCTACTTTCAACTTGCAGTTTATAATTTAACTGGGAGGAAAAAAAGCACCCCATGAAGCCTTCTCAACCTTGTCAGATGCAGGAAAATCACATATAGAGATGTATTTTTAGTGTTTCCATCAGATCACCCTTTTTGTCTTGTGTACAAAAAGTTCTAGAAAGAGCCAGCAAAGGACAACTGTTCTTAGGCTAGCTTGACACTTTGCCTACACTCAGAGAGACACTGGGATTTCAGAGCCAAAGGATCAAAACCCAGTTTCTTTGCTTTCACTTTTTCTAGGCTGAAAGCACTCAAAAATAAAAAACACCAATTCCAATATTTTATCCTTATTTTTTCTTCCTATTTTAAACCACAACACATAGAACTTGCTTGAGTGAGATTTCCAAGAACCAATCTTAATAACAAGACGCCATAACAATTTAATAAGAAAGTGTTACGGATAGCGATCTCAGGAGGTGCCTAAGTATCGATCACCTTCAGTCATACATTGTTTCTGTCATTTGATACTGCACATGGGTTTTCAAACAGCAATTTGAATGCCACACGTTTTTAACTACAAAATTAGTTTATCATTTAAGTATTCATGTGGAACCAGAGAGCTAGAGCATCACTAACATCCTAGTATTTACACTGCATGAAGTCTCTCCACTCAAAGAAAAAACAACCCATATATATCAGGATAAAACCTAATACCATTGAAGGTGGAGTGAACTAGCAGTTTGAGCAATCAGAAGAAGTTCATGTTTCCTATACATAAAATCCATTGACTTAAAAGTTACAATGCAGATACCTTGACAACTTCAAACTCCCAAACCGATTTTTGTATTAAGTATGTACATGATATGATGAGACTAAAATTCTACTTAATACATAATTACTGCTTTGAAGGCAAGAAAAGCCAAGCAAAAAACCTATAGTATTAATTTCCCACATCACAACTGCACAGATAGATAGTCACAACAAGAAGTGCAACATTTGTCACCCCCATTTTCCAGGGGTTGACTTTTCTGAAGCAGTAGAGGGAGGGATAGAGTACAGAAATGTTAACTGTGCTTGATGAGGAATACAACTAATGAGGCATAGTACTATCTTTTCTAAATGGAAAAACATAATTAGAAAGGGCAGGAAATGCAGTTACTGAAAATGTTACTTCCGTGTATATGTCTTTATACACAATTGTTGATTTATATATACAAGTTTTAAACTACTTCCAAAGATGTGAGATATGTTTAACAGTTCCCCTTTCCCGTGTCTGCTTTTTGACTACCAAAAAAAAAAAAAAAAAAAAAAAAAGACTGCAAGAATGGAACTCACACTGTAAACGAACTTATCGGAAGCTTCTTGATTCTGTCAGCTGCTTCAGACACAAAAAAAATCCGTCATCTTACAGATATGCTAAGACATTCTTACAGCAGGCAGAAAAGCCAGAGAATGTATCAACTGAAATAACAGTAAGAAAAAGATATACAAAACAAGGAAAAGAACCCAATAATTTTAAGTCCCTAGATTCAAACTCTTTCTGTCTCCCTGTATTATCAGTACATCACACTGAAGCCACATTAACACTACAGACCTGGTTACATCCTGCCAACAGCTAGATAGAGGACAGTGTTACATTTCACACTTCACAGCAACAAAACCTGGAAATTATAGGAAACTTCAGGCAGCAGAGATGCATTGACTTTGTACAATACCAACAAGAAAAGTGCAACAGTTTGTGTGTCAAACAATTTCTACACCACATATTCGCAATGATGCCATCCACCATGTTCACTGATAAAGAGCTATTCAAATTGCGTTTATTTAAGGTATTTTCCCCTCTACTGCCATGGAAGAGGACAGAATAGGCATGTAGATACATGTCCAGGATGACATGATATATGAACTTCGTATTTGAAACTACTTACACTGAAAACTGGTATCAGTGTAAAACAGTAGCTCCCCCACATGTTGGGTGGCTGTGGCAGTTCAAGCATGCAATTTTATAGCAGGCAGCAAACAAGACTGGGAATTCAGGGTTAAATATCCAGTGAAATTTTGTCTTATAGAGTAATGAAAGTTGACCAAAGGAATAAATCAAATGGATCTCCTAACAAACTGAAAACAGCTGTTTGGCTGACTTTGTCTTTAAATTTGGTAATTATTACCCTACTGTGGTTCAAGGTTATTCTGTATTAGTGAAACAGGATATCATATGAAAATCTTCCAACTTCTTAATTCACTGTAGCGTCATATATTCCACTGTATAAAAATATGGTGGAAAAGTAGCCATCTAAAAACTTACCTGTAAACCTTTTAAATGATTCTTTATTTACTCATCTTACACACAATTATACAAAAATTAAAACTAAAATACCTATTTCAACCAAATGATATTTCACTCTAGTCACTACAAATGTCTTGTCACACAGATGCATTAAAAAACAACTTTATAATTACAGAGTCAGTCATAAATCATCTTGGCTTAGTTGCCTACTCCCTGGACTACCATACTAACTTATCATGCAGAATTATTTTTATTTATTTTTATTTATTTTTATTTATTTTTATAGGGTACTTTGTCTGAAATGATTTTCACACCAATTGCAGCACACAACAGATAATGACTAAATTTAATTTTCTGAAGTTTTCAACTTCAGAAAGAAATCATGAGAGACATGTGATTAATCTAAGTTGAAGTCATTCAAATTATGCTTTATCTCCTATTAACTCCAGCATAATTGTGGCTTTCTTAGTTACTTTAGTGTCATTAATGCCTAGCAAAAATGAATGAAAAGCCTATGTTAATAATTTAACTACTATAATATTCTTGGTCTGCCTGTTGGGCACCAAGTAGTGTTCAAGTACACGTTTACTACCCATAACGTCATTTTAAGACCTATAAAATGAAGAACATCATACGTGTTCTACAAACAGCATGCTATTATTATGACATAACAAGATGGAAAGTACCACAATAAGAGCAGGATAGAAAAGTCTGGCTACAGCATATAAGAACAAGCCCAAACACAGCAACCATAGAGACAATTACATGCACCTGAGCTACCCCTGGTTGGCCTTGCCTTCCCTCCCGACCAGGTGCTTAATCACTTTTTCAGGCCATGACTTAGCATTTCCACTACAATTACGATTTCCAGAAAGTCAGCAAAAAGTCTGGCTATCCCTCACATACTAGCTGCAATTTTTGAGTCAGTACTGATTATTGTACTTTACTGGATTGAATCTTCAATTCTAAGAACAAGAGAGTAATACTGAAAAATATTTTATTAAACAATAATATATCTTTGGCAAATGACTACAAATCAAAAAGATTATTCTTTTTGAACCTTTCTTTTAAGAAGTCTCAAATCAAATGATTCAGGTGATTTAAGGTCAGCTCCAAATAAATACTGAATTCAGCTCAGTAAATTATTAGCAGAAAAAAAATGGAAATGGAGGGTCATTCAACACAGACTAACTGCAAACAGGTATTTTAAGAGTGTCCTTGTGTTACCCAGAACACCATTCTCTTTTTCTGTTTCCTATTTCCTTGATTGAAATATGGGCAAATAAAACTTTTTTCCAGAACAAAATTTGCATATATACAGTCTAAAAATGTGATAAATGCTGAGTACATGCCATAGAAGCATACTTTTGAAAACAGTGCTAATACATTTTTTTTATGTCAACATAATTGGACAGATTCAAGCAAAATTAGTAATAAACGGACTCTGCTTGCTCTTTAAATTAGAATGGGCTTTATGCAAGCCTGTCTGAATTTTTAACACAGATCAGGCAACAAATATCAATCTGAAATCTCTTCTGTATATTCTTTGCCAAGGAGCAATTTCCACTGACACTGTTTAAATACACATACAATAGAAGCCAACAAAAGCACTTTGGCTATGAAAAGCATCAATACATACATCCACACAAAACTCCCTAGCAGCATTTCAGAACAAACAGCTAGAAAAAATGAAGTTTACACTCTGTTTTGAATGAAGTGCCCATGACAGAAGGAGATGAATTGAAGGAGGAAAGGAAAATACAAGGGCATATTAATTCTAGATCTTTATTTGCTGATCTTAAGCTGCTTTGTACTTAGGGCAATGCCAGAAATAAGTACTAGCTAACTAATGAATGCAGTGAGCTCCAGCCCTGACTCTTACAGGACCAGAAGCAGAAGACTTAAAAGCAAAGCTTGCATGTTTTTAGGGATTTCCCCCGGTATCCTTTTAAGTTACACTTTTCTAGCTACTTCTTACTCTGAATGTATTCTGAAGTACAAACCTGTCTAAATTTTGCACTTTACTAGCAAATACAGGCTAGACCCAAAGAAATATCTGGTCATCTAAAGTCATTCTTTAGTTCCAGTATCTGATGTCAATTGCATCACCTACTGCATAACATTTTCTTATGTGCAAACACACTCTGGATACATGAATGACAGCATGTGCTGACACAGCTAGAAGTCAAATATTCTCTATGTATTAAAGGACTTCTATTCCTGCAATTCCATTCATAGAAGTATGAAGCAATTATTCCCTTTAAGAAAGCATACATGAGGAGAGTAAAATAGAACATTTTAATTTTCATATCATTAAGTAGATTGTGAGGAAGGCTTACTCCAAATGGAAGTGACAGAAGTCTTTCATTAGCATTTTAGTTCAATAAAGCTGACTTAATTTATTTACTATTGCTTTTAATTAATTATATTTACTGCTGATTTCCATGGGAAAACAAACAAACAACAGCAACAAACAAAACAAAACATGAAACATCTGGTAGAGAATGTAAATTTCTAAAATAAGATGATAAGATTTGGGACAGCTTTATGAACTCATTTCCAAACAGTTCTATTCAGGAGCTGCATAACACCTCTAATCTTAATGTGCTCATCAAGATCTGCCTTTCACAGATCTTTCACAGATTTAAGTTAATTTCTCAAGAGTAAAAGTAGAATGTGGTATGTGCTAGTATGAAGTACATCAATCCAGAGTATTTCATATCCTAAAATGTGATCTAGCCTTCTTTGGATCTAATCACCACCCAGGAATATAGAAAAGATCTTTAACATGACTATTCTATAATGTTTCCCATGAAGTTCAACTGTTAAATTGTGTATATTGCAGGGAAATACAGTTTTGAAAATTCACTGAAACAGTTCTACAAAGCAACCATAAGGAATGCTGTAATATCAAGGCAATCATCTCTTCTGAAGCATGATAAAATTGATGATTTCTCAATCATAGCAGTAGATTCAATGGAGACTGTTCTTTTTCAGACAGTAGCCATATCATGTCTTTTAAAAGTCTGGAAGACATGGCCTATGTATCAAGAACATTTTTTTTCCAATTTCATATGCAATCTCATCTCTCCTTATGGGAAAAAAAGAAAAAAAAAATAAAAGGAGGGCTATGATGTGTCTATTACTAGATGGATATTCTTTCTTGTAAAAAACGTCTCATACAAAAGCTTCTAATTCTGTTAACAGCAATGAAGTAGTTAATTCTTTAAAACATGTATTTACTTTTTTCCTTGAGAAAACCAGTATTTTCTCTGTTTCATTCAGAAGGAAACACAAATTAGTTCCCCAGAATGTTCCTAACTCTTTTCTACATTTGGAATATTATTCAAATGTGACACAGAAAGAACAGGTTGTAAAGATGAAGGAGTAGTGACAACCTGCTGGGATCCTGTGTTTCCATAGTGTCTTTAATTTCAAGATCAATGATGCCTTCTCCATTTTACTTTCACATGCTTGATATACATAAAGAGGAGATCATCCAACATCAAAATGCTACTATCTCTGCAGTCAGTATGCAATGAATTTTACAATATTTTGAAGTTTCAAATGACAGTCCTAAACAGTGCTGACAGGATCCAGCAACACTAAGTTCTGTTTGTTGACAGTTTGTATGCATTGCAATCCGCATTATTTATTGTGCCTAAACTAGGGATAGCAATAATAAAAGAGGACCCACTGTGACAGTGAACAGAGGCTCACATATTTCTCCCTCCTCCAGCACACATTTGGAGCACAGTGTTCAGCACTGCAATGCTTCTAAAGCTTCTCTTGTAAAAGGATCAAGGGGAGAGGTAGCTTCTTTAAAACTCTTCACCAGTAAGTTTTAGTAAAATCTGTTCTCTTCAACTTCCACAGATGATTCAAAAAGAGGGAATAAATCCTGGGCTACGTTACAAAAAATATGTTATACTACTGTCTATATTTCAGTATGTGGCTATCTGCAATGTCAAATTGCAAGTGTCCTTGCACATAGTGCAAATCACTGCCCAGCTGTACAGCAGCTGGCTCACACTAAGCCCATGAAAGGTCGAGGGTGACACAAATCCTCAAAGTACTGCTGGCTCATCATGGTGATCTTTGATGGCCAGAGAGTGCAAATGGCAAAAAAAGAAAACAAACATTTTCCTTCACTTAGGATTTCTTAAATGATTTAATGTCTTTGTCTCCTATGAGAAGCAGTTCAAAACATCTGCAGACTGGAGGCCACTGTGCATGAAACAGAGGCCTCTAAACAGGCAGATTTCAGTAGCCTACCTTGACAAAGACGTGGGAATATCTACAAAGACCTCTGTTGACCTAGCAGTCTCAGTGGGTTCTCAAGTAACATTTTACTGATAGGTACATGACTTCCAATTTGCAAAGCCATCAAAGGGCTGAGATTTAGCCAATTGTCAATCTCTCACATGCTGAAAAAGTTATTCTGTTCTGAAACTGTAGCAACACAACACTGGAGGAGAGAACTCAGAATAATCTACTAAAGTGGATTAAATTGCACTACATTTAATACATACATATTAAATGATCTCTTCGAGAAAAATTCTGTATCAATTGCAGTTTCATACTTAACGCGCTTAAAGCAGAGAAAAAGTAAAACAGTAACACTCCACCAAAGCTCACTATAAGCTTTACAGAAATCTAATGGTATAGCACACACCTAACAGAGGAGCATACTGAAAAAATAAAGCCAGACGTACACACAAAAGTTGGTACTGCTACAACTTCCAAAATAGATCTTTCTCTCTGTATTTAGTTTTGATCTTCTGCTGACAAAACAGACTTCAGAGACTTCTGATAGTTTTATCATTTGAAAATTTAACCCTCTTTTAACAGGTTATTTGGAACATAAACATGGTAAATGGTACAGAAGTTAACAATATGCTATGTAATGAAAATGCACAGGGCTCAGGGGAGAAGTTAGGCATGAGCTACAAATCCAGGAACTCTGCTCAGTTTTGTTTAAAAAAAAATCTTTACATTCAGATAATTTTCTTTGTTACTCAGGTGACTACGACACAAGATGAGGCTACATTATCATCTACTTAGGACTTCTGTTTCACTGCCTCCTACCTATAAATTATATAATATTCTATTTTGAGAATAGCAAGAGAGGAAAGCAAACAAAAAATGCTATTTCCAATTGCACATGATGATCCTAACCACTCACCAGTAACCATCTTCTTGCAAGCTGTGGACTCAGGAATCTTGTACTCTGCTGCTCAAGAAGCTTTGCCAGGGGACAGAAAGGGTCTTCACCCTGTCAAGCCCTCAGTCTTGCAGTTGACATAGATCCCACATTTCTCAAAATCATCTTCCAGAAGACACAAAGACTCACAACTGGTCTTTGTGACTTCATGTGGACTGTTCGTGCCAAAAACTTCCCACCAGTGTTCCTCTGCCCTATTTTAAAAGTAGTGTTCATCTGGAATGTCACGAGAAAGCAGTTGCCACCAGCACTTCCTCAGACACGTGGATACAGCTAGTCTCTGGTTATGATTTTGTGCTTTGCATCTTAAATGAGGAATTCTGTTTATTCCTGTTTGTGTGTCCTGTACTTACATAGGGTGGTGGGTCTAGACACCTAACTTTGTTGTTGCATCTATACTGCTTAACTTAATTGTATTGGAAAGCTTTTGTTTAAACCTGTTTACATATCCAAAATGCTCCCATGGGTATCTGAAATTGATGGATGTAAAGCTAAAAAAATCTGAATGTTCTTAATGTCAGTCAACAGTTAGTATAAACAGTACAGATTAATGGAATTTTATGATGTAACTGATCTTTAAAAATAGTAAATTCAGATCAGTTTATATTGTACTGGTAGGTAATTATGTAAAATATATACACATACAAAATGAGGATGTGCATGCACATACAAATAATTTAAGGTTGTCCAGACTGCTTTGCTTTGGGCTCAGTTGTATTCAAATATATGTATAAAAAAGGTGTGTGTTTTTTTTTTTTTAAAAACACAGTATTTTTCAATATAAACTTCTTTACATGGCCACTATATTTCTATTTCAATAGAAGTGTTCATATCACTGTACGCTGTAATGACAGTGCTTATTCAAATACTATCCTTGAAATCACTTAGAGAGAATGATAAACAATTAGTCCTAGAAGAGAACTACTCTCATAACCAGTCCCAGGGATCTCAGCTGAACTAAGCAAGACAACAATTTGACAGTCTGGCCTTACATAAATAAGTACCAACACCATGACCTTAATTTAACAGGAATTCTCCTCTTACCATGCTTTTGCTTAATATAAATCTGCTGTCCTAAGTGTTTTGTCTTAAATCAACAACATCACAAAAATACCATTAGCCAAAGTCAGCTGTGACTCCTAACTCATGCAAAGAAAAGTGAAGGATTAATTTGAGCTTTAGTAGAAGGAGAGAGCATCACTGGTACTTCTTTTTTTTTCCTAGCAATTTTTTCCCTCTTTCATTATTCCATTTTAGTACTTCAAGTTATTGCCTGCAAAAGAAATTAGAAAATGTTTTCCACATATAACTTGAATACTTGAATGCAATCCAATGCACTCTTAATAGGCAGAAGTTGTCACAAATTCTTCTTTTAAAAAGTGTTTTAAAACATCTTGTTACTTATACTTTAATGCCTAGATTTTCAGGTCCAGTTGCAAGTGTTTTCTGTAGAAAACTGGGTCAAGCTGGTGTTTGACCTTTGACATAAAGCTGCCCTCACTCCAGCTAGTCCCAACAAACTGGGCCCAAGACAATAAGCTGCTTTATAGCTATTAGCCAGGCCAGCGTGTTTCTCCAGGAAGACCTCAAGCTGAAAAGCCAACATGCTTGACAACCACAGCCAAGGTACCAAGGGTCCAAGCACTAGACATTAGAAAACAAATGGAAAAGCACACATGGCTACATCTGGAATCCTAATGGGCCACCAATGGTTCCCAGCTAAAGGAAGAATTACCAATGTTATTTTATCATCCCTTGTGCTAACTTAGCTGTTTATGTACAGCAATAAATGATTTTTTAAAAACATATTTGGGTCATTATGTCATATACCACCAGCAAGTACGATTGTTTTATTGTGCTTGGAGTCAAAATACACTCCTTTACCCAGATGTGAGGGAAGTTCAAAACCTCTACTCCTTCTGTATTCATTCCTGTTGGACAAATGGATTAAGTTTTTAAAAGGGAAACTGAGAATTTTTATGGCCTGTACTCCCATCTCACTAGTAAAATTCACACTGATATTTTCCTACAGAAGCTTGCCTTGCCAATGATAACATTAAATATTAACTTAGTAAGCAAACCAAAATTTCAACCAACAGGAAATGGCAAACATTTTGATGTCAAAACACGTCCATTCTCTTTGTCCAAAGCCACAATATGTTACATTAAGGAAATATTTTTGATATATTTTTTTAACCTGAGTACTAATTCAAGGTAAAGTAATCTGCATATAGTGTATTGAAAATATATAGATATATTTATTAATAGAATTTAAAAAGGAGGACTCTCTAGTTATGGCCATAAATGTATATATGCAAAACCAAGGTTTTTCAAAATGTATAATCAGAATGTTCTTTTTCCATAAACATATAATGGAATATGGAATTTGTGTTAAGACTTAGCAGTTTTTATTATTATGGCATTTAAACATTGAGATTAAAGCAGACTACAGAAAAACAAAACTTTGGCATTTGCTACTTGAGAAAAATATCAAAAATTCAGTAAATAATAGCAGCCAGAAGTATAATCTATTTAAATATATCATAATAATTTAAAGTAAATGAAAGTCTTGACATTTGTTAAAAATGCTATTCTAACATTGACAGTATCCCAACAACTTTATTCAATAATTATCAATTATTTTACAATTTTCCATTCCAAAAGACATTAAAGGTGTTTGAAAATATTGAAGGCATTTGAAAATAAGTTTAGTTTGCAGTTTAGCAAGTGACATCTGAATCCAGTTCCAGTAACTCTAAATTAATTTCAGTGGAGGCTGGATAAATATGCAATCAAAATTAACAAATTAATTAATAATAACAAATTAATTAACAAATTAATTAAATATGCAAACAAAATTAACAAATAATTCAAAGAAACCCAGTATTTAGTAGGGGGTTTTTCCTACTCAATTGTGTTTTTCCTATTTGTTTCTAGACCAGACATATTTTTCCTGTCCATTTAACATCAAGCTGCAGATGTACAAAGCTGTACCATGTTTAAAGCCATCCAGCTTCACAGAAGATAGCACACACACCTTCAAACAGGTAATCCACAGTTTTGCCAACCTGCTCACAGACAAACCCTGCTGGAAAAACTGCTGAGGAGCAAATGAGCCAAAATGATTCAAGACAGTGCTAAAAGACAAGTGAGAAAGTGCTAAGCATGTGCATGTCTGACAGATAACACTGATGACAATGATGCACAGTGTGACACTCTTAGTTACATTACAGGCAATCCAGATAGATAGAAGAGACGGTCAATATCCCACAGGAGACTTCAATTAAATTAGTTGGAAGAGAGCTCAGAAGATTTTTGGGTATCTTCTCTGAAGCAATCTAAATTACTTTCATACATAATGAAAAAGGAAGTGGCAATTAAAGTGGTTATCTGCAGAAAAGTCAATACTAGAAGTAGCTTATTTTCAAAACAGATTTGACCATCCCATTTTTCCTTTACTGTTATATCCTGGGTAACCCTTGTTTGCCATGGAAAAACAGATGTGTGAATTTGATACCCCGTACTTGTTCATTTGCTTTTAAAGCTGACAGCAGAGTGCAGAATGTGAAATTTTCCTTGCTTTTGCTGCCACATGGCAGGTTAAAAGCACAATTAAGTAAATAACTAAGTGCTTCCCCTAATTTCCAGGAAAAGCAGAAATTTTATATTAAACATAAAAGCAAAAAAAAAACAAAAACAACAACAAATCAACAAACACGAACAACTCAACATCATAGCAACTGCATGGTCACAAAGACACTGTAAGGTCACTTAAGAAATATCTGTTCCATTTTCAAAATGTTCACTAAATACGGAAGCACAGTATTTAGAAATTCTGGGACTGCTGCAAAATACCACATCCCTGTATAGCGTAGTGCAATATATCTTCCCAGATGGTTTTTACTTAATGCAAGAAGCAGAGCAAGGAGTAGAGAAAAGTTTGAGGAAAACACCAACCATTGTTGTCAAATTTGTATTGTCAAATACTGAAAAGATAAATAAACATGTTTTCTACACAAGGAAGTGATTCTTTATGTACGCCGGTTACTCCGTCATGTTAAGATTAGGAAGATTTGATCCTTGACTAAAATATATTTAAAAGATACTTAAACCCCAGGAGACCTTACAGTAACAGATATAGAAGAAATAAAAAGTTCTGTACTCAGTTCCTATTTCACCTGCAAACATATGAATTATTTTCTTCCATTTCCTCCACTTTATGCCTCCATATTCCCCACATCTTTTCACAGGAAGAAAAACTGATTAGTTGATTAATCAATCTCTGTGTTTGCCACATTCATCCGTGCAAAACTCTACCCATCTTAAGCACAATTCATTACATTAAAACAAAGTTTAAATAACACAGACAGCTTTGTGAGATGTCACAAACAGGAATATCATTGCATGCTAGTATTTAATAAATAAATAAAATAAAATCAGATTTCCAGAGTCTTATTAATGAGTCCTATTCTTGCCACAACAGTAATTGTACTGCCGTGTACTGAAACTAATTCCAAAAACAAAATCGAAATATCACTGCTAAAAGCATGAATTGTATTTATTGGTGGTCTTGGTTATAATTTTGTATTTATTTAGCAATGATAATGAGTAATTTCTAGTGTTTCTCAGTATGCTCTCATAAATCAATTAGAAAACATCAGTTTCTAATTTTATTGGTCTGCCATTTAGCTCAGTAACTAATTTTATTGTGGAAAAAATGTGTTTTCCCCCCAGTGACTACTTGGCAATTGTGTGTTGAGTATTCTTACCATTAATTAAAGATGTTTACTCTTGTTTACTTCTCTGTATGTCCCCGTATCTCCAACAATTTTAAAAAGAATGTTGGCAGCTGGGAAGAGGCTTGTCTAACAGCTTGATGCAGCTCAAGAGGTTCCACTTTGGTTGAGTCACAAAAATGGCGATCTCTTCAAAATGTTTGTTTGAAGAGATATGGCAAATATTTTTGAAAGAAAAATATTCAGAAGTACATTTTCTGCTAGGCAATAAGAAATATTTTACACCAGTGCATAAGTACGTTTTTAAAAGCAAATACATGTTTGCAGAGAGTTATTAAATACTTCCACATGTGATTATATTTTCACAATAATGGTGACTATAATGCATTATATTGCACATTAATTTTTACTGTTGAATAAGGTCCTGGAGCCAAGAATACTGCAGACTGTAAAGCATAGCCTGTTGCAGCATATTCCCTGGCCAGCTCTTCATACCACAGATGTCGGGCTGCTGTCCCAAACCACTGCACGTATTTACTGGTGCTCTCATTTTTTCATATTAGAAGTCCCATATTTAGCTGCTTGCTCTCCTTAGTAGCATTAACCAAGCAGTTCATAAAGTGCAGCTGCAAATAACTAACTGCTTTGTGAAGCCACTTGTTTCATGCTCCCCATAAGATCCACCATTAAGAGGAACTAAATGGCCCATGACTTAGGTTGAAAAAGTTGCTCAAAATCTAACTAGCATCTTGATTCAAAGAGCAGTTTCTAAGTAAATGTAAAACATCAAGATTAAATATAGGTCTGTGATTAAGCACATGAGGCAGCCAAAGCTTAAATACACTGTCAATGAAATGCCCTGCTAGAATAAAGACATGCTCTCCAAAGTCAGAATAGTGATAAATTCTTTTGGAAACATTAATAAGGAACACCAATATAACAATGATACAAAGTACTGAAAGGCCAGGGCTTCCAGCAAAAATACTTGTAACCATATGTGAAGACTTTTTTTCAAGTACTGAGCAGTACAACACTCTTTCTACCAAGAGCAGCATGTGTACAGGCTGTCTTCTCATGTGTGAACTAAAACCTGTCTTCCAACAGAATTTTATAAGTAAATACATCCAAGTTTAAAGCTGAGAATCTCAGGACAACTCCAGGTATCCTATCTTATTCAAGTCAGAAGTGTCCAAATGTGAAGGCATGCAAAGTACTAAGCTTTAAGATGGGTGTATAGCTGATTATTGCCCAGTTTTTCACACAGGCCAGCATATTTTCGATAGAGAAATTTCATTGGCTAGTAGAAAAGCAGGAAATTTTTCTTTGGCTTTTTTTTTTTTTTTTTTTTTTTTTTTTTTTTTTTTTTTAAATTAGCAGATGTTAGAAGCTGCTCCAAGGTTTGGAATGTTGAATAAATCCCAGTGGAAATAGAATAGTGGCAGAAAGCAGGTGAGGTGGTCAAAGGTGGATGTAAAATACAATTCATCAGATTATTCTGCAATTTGTCACATTGGTATCACCACTAAGAATGTGGCATATGTAAAAGCCCTGGCAACAAAGAATGAGAATCAGTCCTCCCCTCAGTGTAGTTTGAGATGAATTGTACAGCAAACCAGAAACGTGTTATCACTAAACTAAACAAGAAAAATCCTAGAAAAAATTACTCCTTAGTTCATAAAAAGTCTTTGCCATCTATCATTGCTCTTAGAGAGTAGAACAGGCGTTCTACTATAAAGAAAACAAAAACAAACAAAAACACAGCAGGAAATAAAACAAACAAACAAAAAAACACACTGGCAAACTAAACAAGGTAAATATCAACTGCCACACCAAATGTTAGGTATAGGTCTTTGATCCTCTTTTCCATATAATAAATACTCAGTAAAACATATTAAAAAATTATATAAATACAAAAAAAAAAAAAAAAAAAAAAAAAACCATCACAAGATCAGTTCTCTCCCATACCTGATAGTAAGAAATGTGGGTCTCCAGTTGAACTGTCTCACTGGGAAGTGAATAAATTAAAATTTTCAGAACATTCTAGGAAACACTAAAGTCTGTCTCTTACTCAAAGCACCTGACTAGTCTGATTTACTGCTACAACCCTAACAACATTTTATTCATCTTATGGATAAAGCCATATGATACAGTTTTGTGATGAAATGCTATAGCATCGATAAGCTAATTCACTTATGACTGGGAGTTTCCCTTCAATTCCCTTCCCCTCAAGAGAATATCAGCATCAAGCAGTGCATACATACATTACCTGGAGCCCTGGCTCCTGGCCAGGAGGCAGTTGAACATATATCGCAATTTGGAAAAACAAATTTCAAGATCGGTGACACATCTGACTTCTGTGAGGAAACTGAAGTGTACAGTCGAGTATGCAAAGACATAGGCAGAATATCCACATATATATATATACATGGACATGTTGGAACTGTTAATATAAGTAAGAGCTTCCTAAATTGGGGTGTTGTGGGTTGGTTGTTTTTTTTTTAATTCAGACAATCTACCCATAAGTGCAGTTTGACTTTACCATAATTTTTTCATTAATGGATAAAAAGATTATGGAATTATTTTATAGGATTTTTCTCACATGTGACAAAGAAGAAATACATATGCAAAAGTAATGCTACGTTGTCTTGTTTTACTATTAGGATAAAATAAAATGGAACAGAAATAGTGAAGTATGAAAGCACCACTATTATGTGCTGATTAGCTAAAGGACAAGGCGTTTCATAACTATGTCTACAAGACATGATTTCATAGGACTTTGAGCAGAAAGGCATAGGCAATTGTATCTCAGAGAAGGAGCAAAACAGTTGCATGCTTTTACTCTCAAAGCTATTCTTACACTGCTCCAAACAGGACTTGAGAAGTGACCCGTCCAAAGATTTGAAAGAGACACTAGATGATGTCTTAGCTTACATTATTTATGAAATGGAAAACACTGAAGTGTAAAATAACTTACAGTGAGATTGACTCTCTGCAAATGTCTTCAGTGTCAACTCAGAATTACGAAGCAACAGCGCTCTTAAAATAATCCCCAAACATTTTATTATCTTTAAAACACATTATTGCACAACAGCCATATGTGTATATAAATATATATGAAACATCCTGTCAAAGCACTGATTATTCTGTGCCCATGCATTCCTTTTTGAAGATGAAAGGTGAGAAAAGACCTATTAATACCATACATGTGTACTATGTATTTTTTCATTTAAGTGAATTCTGTGTTTCTGAAAACAAGAGTAAATCATGCAAGGAACTAATTCAGGCAAGAAAAAGTGAGGAATGCTAATAAAACTTTTTCATTAAAAATTACAATCAAATTGCTTATACAACTTTTCCAGTTTCAAAAAAAATCATGTACAAAACAGTGATGAAGGAGATTTTCCTATCAGTACATGGTTCTTATAAACATGATGACACTCTTCCCTTAGACCCAACCTTTTATAGTCACTTTTTCTTTATAACCAAAATGGACTTTCTCAGAAGGCCAAATTAAATTACCTTTAGATCACTGAAAATTGGCACATTTCATTCGAGTTGCGCTTTATTCAAGTCCTCAGTCCACTCACGTAGTTGTATTACTTTTATTACACTAGTAATTATGCATTAGAGTAAAAAGCAAACAAAAACAAAATCTATGGGTCCTGCTGTTAAGTGGCCTACAGACTACTGGGAAAAAGGACTAACAAGTTCAGGCAATCACTTGCCATGATTTGACCTACCTCAAGTGTCAGTAAGGTTCTCTTATAACCATGTTCAAAGAGTGAATGGAAATAGAAATTACAGAAACAGTACAGGGTGAGTGGTGGAGTGCCAGTAATGCTATGAATGAAAGATCCTGCAGCTTGGAGATAAGTGTACTTCAGAAAAATACATAATTGAATTAAAAAATATAAAAGTAAGTAAAATGAAATATGCAGACACATCAAAGTTGTCCTGACTGAAGAAAAGTTATTTCAGATATGCTGTCAGCTGCAGGAATACTCAAGTGATAATTACATGAATGGAAAGAAAAGGAAATAAAAAGGAATATTTTTTTCCTTTTAAAATGTACCATCATTGCATTCTCACTTGCCAATACATGCAGTATTGTAGATGAAACAATACACAAAGCATAATTAATAGTCCCTCATGTAGGAGCCATTTCATGTATGCAGAAGTGCACCAACCCCAAACTAATTTAAGTGTGAGCCATTTTAGGTCCAGAGGCACCCTTAACACAGAGGAGTTGAGTTAGTGCAGATCTCTGCCTCATCTGTAGGTCACCCATTCTTTATGTACTGTCACAGACACAAAAATTTTCTTCATTGTTTCACTGAACCCTCGTTGCACATTCCTATGGTTTAACTTTCTAATTCCTGAGGTTTTTCATTAGGCTTATTTCAAGACTTACCCATGGTACATAAGAGCTGATTAGACACCAAAACATGAATCACTCTGGCAGCAAAAGAAAGGTTTACATATAGTTGCACTGTTTTCAGGAAAGTGAGATGTCTCAAATTCTGAGCTTAGTATCTCAAACCTGCATATACTACTATTCTGTTGATCATTAATGAAGTAATTAATTCATCCAAGGTGTTCACATAGACTGGGCGAAAGACCCCTTGAGAGCAGTCCTGTGGAGAAGGACCTGGGGGTGCTGGTGGATAAGAAGCTGGACGTGAGCCAGCAGTATGCACTGGCAGCCTGGAAGGCCAACTGTATCCTGGGCTACATTAAAAGCGGAGTGGCCAGCAGGGAGAGGGAGGTGATTGTCCCCCTCTACTCAGCTCTTGTGAGGCCCCATCTGGAGTACTGCATCCAGATCTGGGGCCCCTAGTACAGGAAGGATGTAGAGCTCTTGGAGCAGGACCAGAGGAAGGCCACTAAGATGATCAGAGAGCTGGAGCACCTCTTCTATGAAGAAAGGTTGAGGGAACTGGGCTTGTTTATCTTGAAGAAGAGAAGGCTCCAGGGAGTCCTCACTGTGGCCTTCCAGTACTCGAAGGGAGCTTACACACAGGAGGGGCAACGGCTGTTTAAAAGGGTGGATAGTGATAGGACAAGGGGGAAATGGATTTAAACTAAGACAAGGGAGATTTAGGTTGGATATTAGGAGGAAATTTTTCCACACAGAGGGTGGTGAAGCACTGGAACAGGTTGCCCAAGGCAGTTGTGGATGCCCCATCCCTGGCATCCCTGGGCATCAAGACCAGGCTGGATGTGGTTCTGGGCAGCCAGGTCTAGTGGTTAGCAACACTGCACATAGTAGGGGCATTGAAACTAGATGATCACTGTGGTTCAACCCAGGCCATTCTATGATTCAATGATGATTAACTTCTGCTAGGACAATTTACGTTCAAGTAACTTGAACAGATGAAATAAGTTACGAAAGAGTAGTATTTCCCTACTCTAAAACTACGGAAATTCAGAAAAGTAGATGATGTAGAGGAAACTAGCTATTCCAACCATGGATTCATTTATGGAAACTCCTCTGAACAAACAGACATCTATTAGTGAGCTAATCATTCAGACTCCCTGTGTAGTGTAACACAGTAACACAGAACACAAGCACTGTTTTGCATGCTTTGACTCAATCTAAGAAACAAGTCTAACACAGGTCAGATGAAGCGTACCCTACAGAGACTTACTTATATCTAAGGCATGCAGGCAGAGCCCAGAATGACTGAAACAAATATAAGTGTCTAAAATTATCTGGGATCAATTAGTTTGCATGTTGCACATGCATACACGTTCTTGGGATATACCATAAGTGAATAAAGATACTTGCTTGTCTGTCATTTAGGTATGCAAAATGAGTCCATGTGCATGATAATTTTACAGAGCCTAGACAAATTTCTGGTTCATTTCAGTCAATATATTCACATATTAGCTCCACAGTCGTGTAAGAGATCTTGGAAGATCATAGTTTCTGACATTAGCCTAAGCAAGCGGGTAACTAAAGAAGGTGAATTCTGTTCTCACATGGTCAGCCACTCAACAACCACTGGTTGCAGTTCACGTACCAGTCCGTCCACCAGGAAACTTGCATTAGGCATGGCAAAGCCTGAGAAAATGCTTCCCCCTCTCCTTGAACTCAGGATCCATTGATGTGAGAATTTCTATGCACGCAGAATTCACAGTAGGGACGATTATTAATATAGTGTCATAAATGCTAACATAGTATGACAAATACCAAGACGGCTTATTGCTTTGTCGTTCTCAACAGGCAGTCTTCTCAGGACCCACTAGCTCAGGAATGACAACACTGTCATTGGGATTGTTTTTCAAAATAAAACCGGCTACTTATTGGACATGATTCGATTAAGTTGCAGTCGCAGTCTGCCTTTAATCCTCCTGCTGCTCCGACGCATGAACACAAATACAGGACTGCTGCTTGGAAACACTTTGCTTCACTTATCAGATGCAGCCCTTGCAAAGTTGCTATTCAGTGGCTAGTCTTTAATAGGCTCTCAGAAGAGATTTAATACATGTGATCTTTAGTATGTGCCATTTAGAATCACAGACAAATACAGATCAAGATCAATTTATTTGCTTATTAAAGTCTCTGAATATTTACCCAAAATGAAGTATATACCTAGAGACAAGCCAGACACAAAAAAAGAGTGTTTTACTGACTTAGATAACTGAATATTTTAGAATGATTTATTGATTTAAAACTACATTTTAGGGTAACATAAGAAAATCATGTTATTTTGAGGAACTTGGAAAAGATTCTAGTTTAATTTTTGCATTCTGTAAACAGACAATATTTAATCTGTTTAAAATTAAGCTCAAAAGATCAGATAGGCTTTTGAAGAGCTCAGACACTGCAAGTAGTTTAGCATTGTATTTGCAAGAGATACAGCCAGTTTAACCACAGAGATATCATTTGGTCTATAACTTAAACAAGCATTGATAAAGTTTTTTATAAAAAGATGCTATCAGCAAAATAAACACAGTACTTTGTATTACTTCAAAGCTTATTTATAATGTGTTTAGAAATATTCAGTGGAAACAGGAAAATAATGTCTTGATTTTCTAAACTTTACAACATCTGCTTTTACTTACTTGCAGCATTGTGAAGTTCTCTGGATTTCAAATGGGTAACTCTTGTTTTCTGTCTGGTCCCAAATTTGAAAGCGTTCATATTATTTTTTAACTTCCACAATTTTCCATTTTTTGTGTGCATAAACACAGCCATACAAAAATCTTTGCTGCTTAATAACAGTAATAAATACTAGTTACCATAACTTAGATTTTAAATAAGCACATTAGAAACCTACTAGGAATTACTCTTCCCTCAGATGACTGAAATTCTTCCGTCATTATGATTTCCCTATTATACTGACTCTTTTAAATCAGATTTCACACTGTTTATTCATACTACTGTCCCCAGTTGGGTATAACCTGCAGTAATTTCCACTGGAAAAAGCATTGTTTTCTACAAACATGGTTCTTTTCACTGGCTTGTTCTAGGAGAAATGGCTACAACTTTCTACATCAAAAGGACTTCTCCTTTAACATTTTCTCCATCAATAAGAAAGGGTGCAGCCTGTAATCTAGGACACTTAACTGTATCAAATGCATGTATATCACTTTAACACTTTACTACGAAAGTGTATGAAGATGTACTATTGCATATATCTCTATTGATTCTCTTCTGCATTAAAAACATCAAAGTTCTTTGTCATTTAATAAGAAGTCACTTCAAAAGCCTTCAAGTACACCATCACATGTTCTTCGATAAACACACCTTATGATCTAAGTAACTTCCTTTGCCTGCTTAGATTCCAGGTAGAGAAGCTACTGCTGGTCATGAGTCACTTTGTGGCTGCACATGAGCTAGAACATAAGGCACCTCCTAGGATATATCTTGCTGCAGTGTACCTTGGTCTCCTGCTTTCCAGTCAGGCTATTCAGCTATTGAATGGTCTGGCTCCCATCTGGCCTCATGCTCAGGTTTCCCTCCCATCAATCAGTAGCACCTGGGGGGACAGCAGGAAGAAAGAAACTGGTGGAAGGCTGTGTCTTGGACCACTATTGAGGTACATGGCTGCAGGGTGAGGCAAGAAGGCTCTCTTCGTGCTCTCATTTTGTTGCAATATGAGATGAGGTCAGAGTCGGACGTGCCCAGGCCCCAGAGGCTGGAAATGCTTCCAGGTACTGGCTTAAACACAGCTTCTCTGTGCCTGACAAGCAAAGGCAGTGAAAAAAGAAAAATTTTCTGTGTAGTGTCTGAATAAACAAAAGGGTGTTGCTGTGTTGTAAACAGCTGTGTAGCAATGATGCTTCTCATTTCTTACTAATTATGCAACAACAACAACAAAATGGTTAGTTTTACCTGTGACTTTCCTCCTAAAGCCATTATTCTTCATCCCAATTCTGGAGTAGACATTGGAACATGCAACTGGCAGATGCACAGCTGTAGGCTTTGTAATGCATTGATTTACAGCAGAGAGGAGGTGGAACCCATCTGGCCAGCTCAGGCTGAGCTCATGCATACTGGGTGATCTTTTATCAAATTCAAATCTGAATCCCAAAATTTCCTTTTTAATCACTTTTCAAGCCTTGGCAGGCATACTGGATTCCTTTCACCTCAACCAAACTTGTGAAACGCTTGGACTTTTTTAAAAATGCATTTTTAGAAGTTAAAAAAAAAAAACAAAAACAGTATTTCAATATCTTTTCTAAATGACTTCCATGTAATAGCACAATATCTATGCTCTAAGTTCTAAGCTGAATTTTCACACCTACAGGTACCGTATTTTTGGTTCATGGTTTCCCAAGTTACAATGGCAGCAGGTTACCTGTACACTAGGGACTTTAAAATGAAATCCAATCCACTGTTATAGGATTGCTGGCACAATAGTTTGAGAGTTAGACTCACCCAGTAATTTGCATTTAAAGCCCCAAGAAGCAAACAGGAAACCTGCTCCCTTCTGGGTACTCAAATGCTATTAATTTCAGTGACTGTTAGGGAAGTCCTTGGCCCCAGTTAAGGAAGATATAGGAACAAAGTCAAAATTTAGATTCTCAGAAATGCTTCACACTTTTTGCCTGAAACATCTGACAAGACACTAGAATCTACATTTTTAATATGTCACAGGCTTCTTGGGCAGATGAAATCTGCATCCCCTAAATATAATGCTCTAACATCCCTTACCACCCACCTATCTATAGATTTCAGTTCCCCATTCACAACAGTTCAGTTTGGAACATTTTAGGCAAAGACTATAAAACAGAGAGTATCCTCAAGACTGCTGATGCTTGAGGCACTTCTCCAAAAACAAAAAGGTGTGGAATTCATGTCCAGATCCAGTAGTTTCAGCATTTTTGATACATGTTACAACAAACACCCATTAAAACAGGATCTGGAATCCATGACTCTTGCCAACATCTTGCCTTAGTTAGAAGGTTGAAAAGCCATGTTCTTCAGTGTTTATCCTCCCTGGCCACTGCCAAGCTGTTTGAAGCTGTTTGAAGAGTTAGAGGGTGCCTTGTTCCATGATAGGATCAAAAGATATAAATCTCATCCTCTGCATTTTCACCTAGAGTGTTTTCTGATCTGTTTATTGAGAATAAAAGTACCTGATTCAAAAGCACAGATCCTAGTGCCAGGGCATAGCACCATCTTTTTTTGTGGATATGGGCCATCTTTGTCAGTTTTAAAACAAATAATATGTCAAATATTTGAAAGAAGAGTGAACTGCAGAATAACCCTCTTCACTTTAGCCATGAGTAAGATGCTTGCTGAAGCCAGCAAGGACAGAAGCAAATTCTTGAGCGAGCAGAGTTGCTAAGCCTGCCATGTCTACCTGACGAGCAGATGGCAGAAGTCCTCTCTACTTCCATATGTACCAGGGTGTACTCAATGAATATCCCAAACCATTTCAACCCTGTGATGCTCAACAGGATCTGTGGTCCTTGTGTTTGTGAGATCATGCCCTTTGACATCTTTTGCAGGCAGTCAAAAGATTTAGGGGAATTTTTTTGAAGGAGAGAAAAAGATCATTGAGTGAGGCATGTGTTTCAGGCATTTATCCTTTTTTTTTTTTTTTTTTTTTTTTTTGCCACAGTTGTTACCTGAAACAGCCCTGATTCTTCAGTTCTTCAGTTTTCGGTCTAACTTGACACGCAGCATAATATCTAGCCAGGAGAGCAGTGACATTAAAAAACTCACCCTTCTGTGATATTATTAATCAGCCTTCTTATTGTCTAAATAAGTCACAGGTGTGCACGTATGCAGGTAGGAATGCAATGCAATAGGCTGAAGAAATGGAAATAGCTTGGGATTTCTGGAACAAATATTATCAGGTTCTAAGCTTCAGCAAGAATGATGGAGACGACTCAAATTTACTAATTTTTCAACTTAGGAAGAGATCTTCTGGAGCTATGCATTGCTCTGGGGCACTACAATTACAGCTACCACTAAAGATTTCTCAACCCTCTACTCAGATGATCACTGCAAACAGCTGCAAACAGCCTAGCTCCATTTTCCCTCAGCTGCCTGCATGAATCACTCTCAACGTTAGTCCCCGCCGAGAAAAGTAGAAATGAGCTGAAAAAATCTAGAATCCAGCAGAAAACATGTGGAGACAAAAGTAGAAGAGATGGTAGACAGAAAGTCAGCTGTAAAGTACAGTGTCTTAGCTTTGAAAAATTACTATTGGGCAGTAAAGGAGAGGATGCTCAACCATTAGAAGCTTGTTGACCAGACAGATTGCAGAACATACCATTTAATAGCTCTCTAGTCTTTGAGATGGATCTTGAGAAATGTTTTCAGGTAGAAATATATCAGTTTTCATACTGTATGATCCTCCCAAAAATTTTATTTTTTCCCACTCCCATTCTTATCTAATGTCCTATTCTAACTGGCAGTACAAATGCTTAAACAGCTAAAAACAGATCAGCAGCTAAACCAGCAATAGAACCAGGAAAATATGACTTGCAGTCCTCTGCATTTATTATTAGACAAGTCTCCTTAACCAAATAAGCCACAGAAATGAATGTAAATAAATGTTGTTCTCCTCTTCATTCGTTTATTCATTATGTGTAAGCAAGGGGATACCTCACCACTACTGGAACAGCTACTTGTGGCTGGTCAAGTTGAGTAACAAACCACTCGATAGTCCTCTTGTGGGGAAAATAAAAACCCCTTGAATGGCAATTTTGTGTGTGTGTGTTACTTGTTGGTAAAATCAAACATTGGATTTTTACTCAAAACAAGCATGAAATAAGCAACTGATCATTTGTTTTCCCTTGCTTGAGTTTGATGACTGCATAAACCTTGCTTGTCTTATACTGGCATCACAACAACAACGTTGTCCAAATGCAAGGTTTTATTTTAAGTCTCTCTCAAGATGGAAATTAAAAGCTTAAATCATGGCTAAATATTCTTCCAAATCTTTAGCTCCCCATTCTCTGTTATCCCTAGGCAAAAGTAAAAGATGGAGTTAATTTTTAAAATTAAACAAACAAAATATTTGATCACTTAGTTTCAGTTTCTTTTGGCATTGATATCTTGTGGTACTGTACCAAGCCATGAAAAATAAATAAAAGGGAGCTGAACATTTCAAACACTGTCAGTGAACTTTTTTTCCAGTTCAATGAGGTTAATAGGTCTTTTAATTCACAAATTCATAAGAATAGAATTATATGTGGTTAATATGTACTTTATATACTCATAAACATTTTCTACTAGAAACAGATTAGTTCCTCATGACAGAGTCAGGATTACTTGTAATTAACAACAAAGTCCCATTCAAACAGATTTCAGACAGCAAGAGCTAATTACAGCAACCAGAATGTACAGGCAAGAGAGATGTGAGCTTGCAAACCATTGAAAAAATGATTAACTTGAGTGTCTCAGTTGGCCCAGAGAATCTGTTCAAGCAAGTTAAAAACACGCACAAGTAATTCACAGGACTTTGAACATATTAATGATTTCATTTTGAGATCCACTCAAGTAAATTTCAGATCCTTCAGAAACGCCTTCAATTGCAAAAAAGAAGAATACATGTTGTATTCCTTGTGTCAACTGTCTAGCGCAAATCTTCAGACCTAAACAACTTGGAACTTCAGTGGTGTTTTTTATTCTATAGTTGTATTTACTACGGCTATATACGCTATACATATTTCATTGTATCCATCCATCAACTAAAAACGGGAAAAAAAGAGAAAAAAAAAAAAAAGCAGCAACTAAAAAATAGTTCAGGAGTTTATAAAGGAATGTTTTCCATTTCTGTTTGTTTTTGTTGTTGTTGTTTTTAAAGCATGGCAAATATTTGCAGTGCTGTATTAAAAAAAAATATATATCAAGGCAATAAACAAAAGGAAACAAAAAGTAGGAAGTCCTCTATCAAATGTCCTTCAGACTCTGTGAACCCAGAGGAAAAATTTAACCTGCTGCTCATTCCAATTATTTCTTCGTGCTAAGAAAAATATTGCTCAGTATAGAAGTTATGATTCTCCTTTACACAACTATTTGTGGATAAAATGTTTTATTGAAGGAACTTTCACGAAGTAAGTGTCAGCACGCACAATTTCCATTTCTTTCATACGCTTTTCCAAATGTCAAATCAAAACATGGCAATGGGATTAAAATATATTGCTAGGTAATCATAGTTTTATTATAGCTGCATTATAAATCATGTTACAGTTAATTATCTATTAACAGTCCCACATGCATTCAGGAAAAGACCAAATCAAGAAAAGACCGAGAAACCACTAATATGTCTCAGATACCAATCCTTTATTTGTTGAAAATTCATTGAATATTGATGTTCTGTGACAGTATTACTATCCATGCTGCTCTTATGGGGCTGGGTTTTGACTGCCCTTTTTTTCCCTTAAAAAACAAACAAAAAGTTTAGGAACACCAAAATTAACGCTATACTCTAAAGACACTTTGCTAGTGGCCTAGCATTTGAAAAATTAAGTTGATTAGATGAACCTTCTTTTAGCTTTTAAGATTCACAGGTTGACAATTTAGCATTTTTCTGCAGTGTACTTTTCTTCTTCTGTGCAAATGAAAATACTAGTATGCAAATAACACCTCAGTAAATCCCTTGAAATGTGGGCTGTAAAGTCTCACTTTTTCAGAAGGCAAATAAAAAGCATGTTGAAGCAGAGCAGAGTTTCTAATGAGTTAATGTAAAAAAAAACTCATACAAAAGCAGTCCGCATCAAAGGTAGCAGGCTATACCCTGACAGTCATCCATCAAACCAAAAGTCCCCTTAGTAAATGCCAATTATAGGGCAAATATGCACAAACGCGGATAGCATAAGCCATGGGATCATTTCCTTCCAAGAAAATTAGTGACCAACAAAACACCCATGCAGTGTAAACTACCAGCCTGCCCTACAGCAACACTCACTCCTGACCGGAATACTAACTACTATTATTATTTCACTCCTTTTTATTTTATTTTACTTTGTTTTGTACTCTGAAAGAGTTCAGAACCACACAGAATTTTGTTTGGGGTTATACAAATTCCTTCACAATTTGTATAGAAGTCTAACATAACTTTTTAAAAGCCATGACATGCCTATAATGTATACAGAGTCTTTGACTTCCGCCGTAAGCGAGCCTTTTTCCTAACTTAATCATACTCAAATTTCACCCCTTTTAAAGATCCTGATTCAAAAATGTTCACTCATTCTCCACAGTCCACAAATTTATACCATCTCTTCCTGTGGTATTATATGTGCATAAATTAAAAAAGAATGGTCTTGTATAAGGCCTAAAAACATTCCAGGTCCCCACCCCCCAAATCTAAGTTCAATTTATCAAGGAATAAAATACAAAATATACATTCTTACAAAATTAGCCTTCTGCGTATGCACAGGATGTTTTGAATTTGAGCAGAGTTATGTTTCCCAAGCCTAAAATAAAGACTAATACAACATGCTGTGCAAAGTCAAGCGGATAATATTAAAAGCTTTTCCATTGTTATACACTGCTATACATCTGATGCATTTCAGCCACTTTTGCTAACACTGCTTGCAATCACACCTGACCAATGTTTTTTTTCTCCCAAGAGCAGAATTTTTAGATTAATTTTATCTGATACACAGTATACTGAAAAGTAGCACATTTTCTCATAGTGTCAGAGGTCCACACCTCAAGGTAGTAAGCTAAAGCCTAAGATAAAAACATTATGCTAATAAGCGAAAGCTGCCTTTCAAGAAGAAAACCTAAATACTAGTATAATGACAGAGAGAATTAATTTTTTAGATGAAAACACTCACATTTGCCATATTTATACAATTGAATTAGAGAATGCTGCGTTAGTCCTAGTTTGATGTCTTACCTAATTGACCCTTAAAGTGACATCTTCCATTGTACAGGCCGGCCCGTGCTACGTTCGTTTATTTCCATCTTACCTAAAATTATGATGAATGGTCTGAGCTCCATTCAATTATTGAAAATGTGCAAAGAAACAGAAACAATGAAACTGGCAAAGTGCTCTGCATTCTTAGGAACAATTTAGGCTAATTAGCATCAACTTCTCCCCCATTCATCATACCCCTTTAGAAATATAAACAAACTGTCAGCTCTAACCTAACAAACAGATCACTGAGCTACTTAACACAAATTATTCCTACATGAAAAGCTCCTTCTCAGGCAATATTCTCCTCTAGGGCATCTGGGAAGCTGAGCTATTAAAATTGAAGACATATGTTTCAGTCAAACTTAACTCCTAGATTGCAGTGATGGCTGTTGTGACAGTTTTCCGTCAGCATACTGCTGCTGGCAGAGTAGTGCGGGTTTAAACAAAGCGATGTCACGACAGACCTCAACAATGCATGCTGGCTAACTGCACTATCAATAGCAGCCAATTAGCATTCTGCACCTACAAGTGGAGCTATTAATTATTGCTTGGGTACACCTCAAATCTCAGGTTTCATTTTGCAATCGCACTTTCAGCATCTTCCTGCTCAGAGTAGAAGGCAACAGCTGTGACAAGGCTAGCTGCAGTCATGGACTCACAGCTCAGAGCAGCCAAGGTGATGCTGTCACAGGACTGTGGTGGGGCACTACCATCATCCAGAGCTCTACTTACGCTTCTCCAGAGATGACACAAATACCAGGTCAGCTCTTTGAGCTACAAGAGGACAGGGGGATATGACAAGCTGGGCTCTTCTTTGGTGCTGCTAGCTCTGTTCTACTTTAAAAGTTAAATCAAGACTGAAATATTTTCTTCTGCCCATTCTCCAAAATGCAGAAGAAGCTAAACTTGTTCCCCATACCATGCCTAAGACACTTTTAATCACTTCAGTGAAATTGACGACTATCTGGTGAAAGTGAACATAAACGCTGTCCTTGACATTCCTGCATCACAGGTATTTGAGATTTTCTGCATAAGCAAGCATAAGCCTTTTCCAGTAAAGTACTGCAAAATTAGGAAACATCCTACACTGTTTTCTAGAAACACATATTCTGGCAAATATAGTCTAGGAACTCCAAAGATACTTGAAATAATCAGAGGTGAAGAGCTATTTCCTAACTGGGTTTGGGGGTTTGGGCTTTTCTTTTAGCTCTATGAAAATAACAATAATAAAAAAGTCTTACTTACTTCTTTGCTTCCCTTAAAACAGCAAAATATAAAACTGCCACTTTGTGAATTAAAAGGGGTAGACTTTCCTGTCATTTCTTATTTGATTTCCTCCCATTACTCTACTTTGCTATTGCTCCCTAACTCTAATTTTGTTTTGTCGGAATTACTTGCAGCACATCATAGGTTTTTGTTTATTTGTTTGTTTGTTTAATAATAACAATCTTCTTCCCCATTGTTTTCTTCTGAGGAAGTTACTGAAACCAAACAGTACTGGCTCTGTGACCCGTGTGCCTAAAATGCAGTAAGAATTTAATTTTACTTGTTCTTTGGGTGAGATGAGGAAGGAGGATCTTCTTTTAATGTCCTGATTTGGCCTTCACTATAGGTTGCACACAGAATTACTTTTTCCCCTTGGATACAGAACTTCCTAGGTTTTGAGGAATTATATGAGAACGAAAAGAATTTGAGATATGAAGTCCATAAACACATTGAAGGTGATATACTTCATCCTGCCACTGTAGATCCTCTTCATGAACTGACACAAGCAAGATCACATTTCTTGCTTCCAAAGAAAAGGATCTTGCATTAAGAAAGATAAAATATGGCAGCTACCTCAAAAAGTGTTTTACATATTCGTATTGTCCAGAAAACCTGATCCTAGAAAACTTATGCACACAGGCTGGTGAGACTGACAACGAGCATCAAAGTTTCCTCCCTGTCCTGCCTGAAAGGACACCATAGCTAAAGATCTGACTGACCAACAGTCAGTAATGTAACACCTCTTTACCAAATCTACAGTAAGAAGGCTTCAAATCTGTCATGGATCTCCTGAATGTGAACTGACACGTCAAAGATTTTAATCTAGACAGAAACACTTGAGGTCTGAAGTAAAAGTAATACAAGCAACAGCAGAGAAACAGCACTTGAACTCATGTTTATAGATACGACTGCTCAAAAGCTAGGTGCAAAGTATGAAAAAAGCACGATAAGAAAGAAGAAAGTCTATGAGAATATCAAAGGGCTGAAGTGAAGGAAGAAACTAAAAGTATCCGCCTTTGGTTATACAAGAATACAAAAAACAACAACAGAAAACAAACCAAACAAAACAAAACATCATCACCAACAACTACAACAAAAACATGACAGAAGTTTTAGGATTCTACCTCTGCAACTGTGCCTCTGTAGTCTTATTCCCAGAGAAGCAAAGATAAACATGAACAACTCAACTCTAGAAACACGGGCATGGAAACAATCACAAAGGGACAGAGAATCTCTGAAGTCTTCTCTGCATTAAAGCAGAAAAAAGAGGTACACCACAGATGCAGCAAAGAAAATGTCAAAGGATCAGTAGCATTCTTTGTGCTAGAAAAAAATATTTTCTAAATTGTGGTGTATTTTATATAAGACAGTCTCAAAGGAGTTTTTTTGCTAGATTAGTGGAAAGAAAACAGAGGATATGGTATGCTACCTAAATACCAAGGTGCACTGTCCAGTTCACCTATCTAAAGGCTGAGCTGAGAAAAACAAACGCACACACATACTTTCCATATTCTCATCTAAAGAGCATTTTGTGTATACGAACACATTGATATCATCTTCACAGTTTAATTGCTGTTCTAACAGCTGCAATGTTATCCTTATTTTTAGGAAGTCAAAGGTATGTGAACACAATGACTGCTGTAAAGCCAAAGAAAATAAACACTAAATTGTATATATTGAAATCACTTCAAAACTGGAATCAGATTTTCAGAACTTGAACACAGTACTATGGCTTCTAAGTTATGTAATCAAATGTGCAACATTCAAGAATTAATTGTTTATTTACACTGACTTGCTCTCACGCAGCTGTTTCTTCCATTTTTCCTTATATTTTCAAGTTTTTTCTTTTGATTCAGAAACTGTTTTCTTCCTGGTTGCAGTGCCTTTTTAAGGCACGGCATCAAGTAATAGAAGCAGACAGGAAATAAGCACTGCTGCTCTCCAGAGGATGATTAAGCAAGTCTGCACAAGTTCCCTGAAGTTCCCACAAACAGACTCTTATGTAAGAACATATGTTTTCAAAGATATTTTCTCTGAGCAGCGAAGAGACTTCATGGGAAAAGTATAAACTGGCTTCATGCTAAACACTGCAGAACATGAAATGAAAATCACTATGAATGAAATAAATTACTAGATGCTTAAAATACTATTGCAACTGATTCTTATTTACATTCCTCACAATTAAACTATCTTCTAAACTTTTGCTTGTGCAAGGAGAGCATCTTTGATGTTAGAACATTATCTGTAACCCCCTCAGAACAGACCAGGTTTCAATGCAAGTAGTCCAGATAACTTCAGTACATTGCCTCTGTGCAGGAAGTAGGATCTCTCCTCTCAGCCATGTCAGAGCAGAATTTAATTTAACTTCAGAAAACCTTTTATAAAACAGTACCCTAACATGTGTGAAATCTTCCTAATATGTACCCCAATGGATTATCAGTATAGCAACTAGCAGGTTGAAGCCATTTACTGTTGCTTAGTTTTTTATTCTCTGAAAAATACACAATATAAGACACCAAATTTTTCTGTCTTTATTAATTTCAAACAAAATTATCAATAATTTTATTGCAAGTATTTAAAGCCCATGGAAGAGATTATTTAGATTAAGGAGAGGAAAATGACTAATAAGCATTAAATGTAAGGATAAGATATGATACCCTTTGATTTTTGTGCCCATAAATAAAACAAATTTGGAACGTGAACATTGAAAAAGACAAGTTAACACAAACAACATAGCATACATGTTAAGCTTTCAAGCTACTTTCATTTCACTTCATTGCTCTTCTAGCAAGATTTGACTTTGCAAATGTAGGAAATACAGGCCAGCTGAAAATGCCAACTATACTCTCACAAATCAGCCCTCCAGTTGCACTCCAGAAGAACATTTTGTATGCTCTGGAAGTCTGCTAGCAGTAAGATTTCTATGAATCTTACCATACATTTTATTTTTACATTATATAGACAGAGGGTTAGCATTCTGTGCATTAAAAACATTGCCCAGATATGTAAGATTGCATACAGCTTATTCTGTTGGTCCTAAAAACTACAGTTGAATGTTTAACATGAAAGGAACCTCTGTTAATAAAAGACGAAGACTGGATGACATGGATCCTTGACTTCTAACTATTCTCCGATATTTCTACCATATACTGATTTTCAAAGATTTTGTTTTAACTGTCGTTAAAGACATAGAGGAAGCTTATAACGAAGGAGTTTCCCAAGCAAAGCAAAAGCAGAAACAAAAAATGTACGATGTTTTCTGCCTTTTAGCATCAATGTGGTCCCCACTGAGTTGACTTTATCTTGTTTTTTCCATTTTCAATAAATATTCCTAGAATTTGTTGTTCCTGCATAGCTGGTGGTTTGCTGTACTGTTACATGCCTTGATTTTACTTGATTATGACTGAGTATAAACTATAGTCAAAACAGACATAATGAAGATTATCAGAGCATCAGATATTACTAGGGGAGGGCAAAAAGTATTCTAGAATAATCCTGGTAAGATGGATAAGATATCTTTGAAGCTTTGCTTTTAACTCTTTAAATGATATTAATTAGTGGTGGAAACCAAACCAACCTTTTTTTTCCTGTAAGTCTATTAGAGAAAGACAACTTGATAGTTTGAGTGCAAATTCGCTGTGTTCCCTTAACATGCATCATCCCCATACAGAGTAATCACAAAGCAATCATAACATGAATAAATTATTCTCTCATTGTATTAAACCAGACCTAAGAGACATTATTTGGAAGAAGAATTAAGGAAGAAAACCCTACAGCTTTTTCTGCCCTAAAACCAAGTGAGGCTATCCAGAACAGAAAACCTGTGCCTTCTAGGTTTCTCAAGCCTCTGAAAAAGCAGATGGAAGACTGTACCTTTAGGAAACATCAGGAAAATCCAGAAAGCTGCCAAAGCATTCCTGCTCTTTGGTCAGGAACTGTGGGGTTGCCAAAAGCTGGGGTCAGGCACAAAGAACTGTCAGCTCATGCAAATGCTTTCCAGGCTATGAAAGCTATTATTCTCAATCCAGCTCACCTCCCTTGTTGAGCCTACACAACTTGAAAAAAATATCATTTTTATTTAAAAAGTCATGGGTGGGAAGGCAGGCCCCAGTCCAGCTTCTAAAAACTGAACTAAAGCCACTTTTATTTGCATTCTAAAAAACAAAACAGGAGCGGGGGAGATGGGCTCAGGCCAAAGTCTGTTTGCAATTCCACCGAAGCTGACAGACATGCTTTGAACTAGGGAAATGCCTGCTCATGCATTAAAGGGCTCCCTAATGAACAGGGACATGAATGGGAGTCTTCCTACTGAGTTCACGTAAGGGCTGCATCAAACCAAGCTGTCAGATGATTCAATGGCTGCTCTTCCTGAAATTTCAACTCCTATAAGTTATGGCTGCTCTTCCTGAAATTTCAACTCCTATAAGTTACCAGCGCTGATGGACTCCCTCAGACACATACACCCATAGCAGATGTTAGTTTTGGAGCCTTGAGTAAGTGTACAGGTTTTGCTTTAAATCCACAAACTTGTTATTAACAGATCTTCACATGTATGTGGATGTTCCTTTTAGGAGTAGTTTAAGCACTTGGGTAGTGAATGTTGGTTAAACAAATGATTAATGAAAGACTAATGGTTAAAAACAAGCAAATATCAAGGAACTCCAGGTGCCTGAAATTTATGTTCTGAGTTTCTGTTGACTCATCAGTGAAGCAGTAGAGAAACTCAAAGGCTATGCATCCTCTGTCGTCTAACATATTTCTCTCTCATTTGAAGTTTGACACGCAGAAGTCTCCAAAAACCAGCCACCTAGCAGCCAGGATATCCCCATATCTCCACATAATCCAGTGATGAAAATACTGTTCCCAAAGTCATTGTAATGCAAAATTGCAAGTCACTGGCAGAAAAAACAATTATTCTTGAAACAAGGGACATTCACTTCTTAAACTGAAGATTAAGAATTGGACAATAATCATGAAGCCTTAACTCTCAAATAGAAGTAGTCACTAACAGCCTGCATAAAAGTATCTCACAGTCACTCAAAAAATGTTTCCACAGCAGCTGGAGCTTCAGTTCCTCGCCTTTGCACAGTATGTGTACCCCACCAGCTACACTTCAATAGAGCACACTTTCTTCTGAAATTTTCATTCAAAATTTGCTGTTCTTCACTTTTATAGCATCGTCAAAGTGTCATTTCAAAAAATGCACGCCAGAAGGAAGAGTACAATAGAATGTTCAGCATTTTGCTTTACTGCACATTTTAGTGACACTATAGTGACACACAACTGCACAACAGAATAATTGCTGTCTGAACTACTAAAACGGATGCTACACTCCTTTTGAACCTATTTTGCTAGAGTTTTTCTCCCTATTATTGCAGGAATGGGTATTCATTCAAATCTCAGTCTCAGTCTCCCTTTCCTCTAGAGTACCCCTCACACATACTCTTGACACACTCAAAGTCTGAAATGGCTGCCTTGAGACTAAGACTATAAAACACACACTAAAAAACGTTGAATGCGACTTTACCTCCATCAAGTTCTCTGCCTCGTTTGTGCAATTCACTCAGTGTTAGGCAGGATGTCCAAATGCCTAATTTACATACATGGTGAATATTTGTGGTATTCCTGTAAAGAGCTAAACCCCTAAACAGCCACCTGAAGAGCAGCATTGGGAAACGCCAACAGTGAGAGTCCTCCCCTTGCTCTCAGATGCCCAAATTCCCAGCAGGTTTAAGCTCTTTCAGCCTGGTGTTTTCAGCCTGCAGCCTCACCCTTGAGTTAGATGCATGAACATTTGTTCCTCCTTTGAAAGGGCAAAGATGGGGATCTTACTTACAAAACTAACAAGTAAACAAATTAATAGCATTGAGGCAAAGGAAACAGTTTCCTCATCTGTCTTTACCAAAAGAGATTTAACCTGACTTTATCAGCTCCTAGGATACTGCCCTAAATGTAGTACTAGAACAGAGTAACAGTAGAAGGTGAGTGCATTAATTCTCTCTGGTTCAGACTGGTGCATTTTGCATAATTAAAGATCCTTGGGATCAAAGGCTATGCGCTGGCCTGGTGGAAGAAGCACTCAGGTGGGAGGCAGGAAGTCAGGATTGCAATCCCAGCTTTGAGGAAATATTTGACACTTCTATTGAAGCCACGTTCCCTGCTACTTCCACAGTCATGGTTGGTATAACAAGCACACCATCCCTCTCAGCCCTTAAATCTTTCATGAAATAGTGCTCAATACAGGCAGCTTAGAGCATGATCTGTTCCAACAGCCTGAAGTGGGCACCCTGCTCCCCCCATGCAGTGAATAATACCAGCTTCTTGGTTGGCAAAGGAGCTGAACACAAGTCACTTGCATCACGGCCAAGCAATCTAATGCTGGAGAAGTGAGAAGAGCAGAAGCAGGACAAAACTGGTGGGAATTATCCTTCTACCCTGTGATGGTTTATACAACGGTGATCCAACAGTGCTGTTTTATACATCTGCTGAATGCATTCCTGCAGAGAAATAGGATGCCAACACTGTTGGTAACAGCATGGCTTGGAATTGAGTAAGTCTACAAACTGAACGTTTATGCCCAGCGAATCAGATTTTGAAACCTGAACTCTAATTCAAATGAAAACTGAAAGAACTTTTAATAATGAAAAAAAAACAGTCACCTAGTCTACAAAATTTAAGTCCTAAAGGACTGTGACACTTAGTCTGTTTCTAGAACCTTGACATATAATGCTTCAGACAAAGGTTTCTGATTTTGTGGATTGGGATTTCTTTGGTACAGTTGGTTTTTTTTCATTTGGTTGGTTGTTTTTTGTTTGCTTCCCTCCTCCCCCCATAAGTAATTTGTCACATCCAGGCAGGTAAGTGTTAAAAATAGGAAATCAATAGGAGGTTAAAGTATGCAATGCAATAAGAATGTTTAGCATACTCTGATGCTCCAGTTCCCCCTCACACCCCTCCCCTTTTCAGGCATCTAATTGTTTGCTTTTCCTCCTACATAGAATAATGAAATGAACTACAATCAAAGTGTGATGACAAATGGTCCCAGGGTTTGCATTCTTTGGAATAAATTGGCATTTGTAAACTAAAAGATAGATGTAATCAACCACCCTCATACAAGAGAAGGAGCTGGAAGGTTATGTTGGCAAAATCTTCAAACCACATTAAGCAGTATTTTGAAAGTATGTTTGAAAGAAAGAAAGCAGTGCATTTAATACCAGTTTATTTGTGTAACAACAACTAAAAAATGAACTTGTTAGATATATTTTGAAAGATGGAAACAATTAAAATATATTAGTGATCTAAACAGGCACAGTATTCTAAAAGGAAAGACTTTTAAACAGTCAAGGTTATGTACATCTACTTTTTTTAACTAATCCCCTCACCTTCCATTGATCTGCAAATATTCAATACTTATAGTAGTGTTTATGCTTACAGCAGAAATTCATAGGAGTGAAATACTCTTATATAATGAAATTCACACCAGCTGCAGGATGGCAATTGTTCTGGCTCAAATATTAAACACCTTGACCTTTCTACCCAAATGACAGCATACAGCTTCAAACACAGAATGGCCAGGCCACCACACATCAGTGTAAGCAGTAAATGCTTTTTTACACAGGGAAACAAAATGGATAGAGAGTGCTGAGGAGACACATTGCTTGCATGTTCCTCTTTGCTAGCAACACTTTTATGAGAAGGGACAAGGATACAGTATGGGAGCAGGCTTAGCAAAGAGGAGAATAATAAGATGCTATTTAAGATCCATGTTTTAAATGCAGCACTTCAGACTTCTGGACACTTTTTTAAAATAAGAACAAGTGACTTCAAAGCCCTCGCACAAACTGTAACAAAACATAATCTAGTCATCTTTAGAGACTTACTGCAGTCCATGGCTATCAGGTCATTGCAGACACATACAGGCTGCAGAAAATGCTGGCATATGTCCCCATAACATGATACTTCCCCTCATTTTTCTGCATGCTTTGATGAGCAACAAAATTGCTAGCATTTGTAAGTATCATCATTAAAATAGATTAGCACACAGTGAAAGGAGTAGTTCATGCCCACAAACAACCATCTCTAATCTTCTGAAAACTTAGCACTACACTGGCTATGGTAGATTTTAGTCTTCAGGATTTCATATGCAGCAAAAGTCTGGCTTCAGAGGAGGAAGATACAGAGCGGGGGATTTCTTGATTGATTTTGATCTCCTCATTTTACATGAGGCATGGTTCCAATCATTAACTTTAGTGGGAAGTTACTTTTAATTGCATAAGCTACATGAATGTTTTAAGCCATAATTTATCCTTTTTTTTTTTTTTTTTTTTTTTTTAAGTGGGTATATTCAGTATATATCAGTCACTATTGTAGAAACCTGAGGAAACATATCCATGTATCAGAATTTTCAAATAAGGTGTAGCTTTTTGCAACTGATACATGAGAGTTTGAAATAGAAAACAAAAACAGAGATAATGTAATAACAACAATAGTATACAGGAACAATGTGGTGCTGAGTACCCCCATGAAACAGCTTCAGCATTCACTAAAAAAAAAAAAAAAAAAAAAAAAAAAAGCACTGAAGACAAAGAACAATGGTCTATTTTATGATAACTCCGAAAATCACCACAGATACAAATGGGTAGATTTAAAAAATGCAACACTTCTATCATAATGTAGACTATATTATTTATGTTTTTAGCATAATGATGCACGTTGGTCTGGAGCCAGTTTTCAGGAAATTTCTGTTTCAGAGGAATAGAAATTATAGTAGTGAAATAGGAGTTGGACAGACAATCAGGACTAGAAGATATGAATGATGTCACCTTTAAAATATCAGTTTTTTAAGCAGCAAATTGCAGATCGATTTCTAGTGCTAAGTACAACTGGAGCCATTGAAGAAACAGATACATTGTAGACACAGAACACAAACGTGTCACATATGGCCCCTCTTCTAACCCTGTTTCACATTTCTTTATGTGAAGGTTATTAAGTCTTAAGTGTCAAAGGCTTTACTTCTAAGATACAAAAGGTAAGTTTTGGTAGCAAAACAAACTACCACATACTTACAAAGGGCTATGCTCTTAAAACTTCCACTACTGATGTGAGTTGCAAGAGTAATAAAGAACTAAAAATGTTTATGCTGCTGATATACATTATACTTTCATACTATATGACTTCATATTTCCAAAAATATTTACACAGTTGCTACTGAATTCTCCTAATAGCTGTGTTTGGACATAGCATTTTACCAACAGATGCACATTCTTGATGGCAGAGGTAGAATAAAAATGTACAGTGAAACTATTCAACCAGAAAGTGGTTGATGAATCGGTGAAGAGACAAGGAGTAAAATTAGAGGATTAAAAATAAAAGCATCATGGAATAACAGAGACATCCATCATCTGCAAGCCTCTGTTTGCAACAGACTCAAAAAGTATTTGCTTATATAGTTAACGTCATGATATGAGAACAAGAGAGCTGAGACAGAAGTTATCAGCAGAGTTTAGCTGTTCAGATATCATCGTGCAAGACGCTGCGCAGGGTGAGGGTATCTGAGAGCTCCATGGGACTGGGCTGGGCATGATGCCCACAGGTGCAGGACCACCAAGCTCAGCATCTGGCTGCTTTCCAGATGCTAAGCCGAAGTCCCAGATGTTCCCATACACTGCTTTGTTTCCACTAAGAACACAAACTATCAGTCTTCTGAACACAGAACTGGGATCTTATTCAAGCCAATGAGTTTTTGCCCAGACATCTTTAACACCCTAGGGACAATGTGGGCTTTTTTTGTTTGTTTGTTTGGTTTGATTTTTGCTTGTTTGTTTGTTTTCTGAAAAGAATCTTATATTTTCCAAGAGCTTTTATAAAACTTCCATAAATACTATGAAACTTTGTAAGTTCTGGATGATGAACAGCTCAAAATCCATAGTTCTTCCATTGTAAGTGGAACTAACAAAGCCAATGCTTTTTGTGAAATAAAACTACTCTCAATTTAAAGATTTTTCAATTAAGTCTTTTATATTACAATTTTTCAATTAGAACCACATCAACACTTGCAGACTGATCTTTATCTACCTGCTGTAGCTTAATTTCAAGATTTTGTTTCATATTAAAGATGAATTTAACTCCCTACAGAAAAACTTGCACACAGCAAAACCATCTGCACTGTTAGGCTTAGAGTCCATAGAGACAAAAGCGAGTGAGCCATCATCAAGTAGACTGCAAAACTCAAAGCAAGACAGCGAAGAAGCACAACACTGCCATCTCCACCTTAAATGTTGAAGTACAAGTATGACACACAAAAAGATTACAGAATACTGTAAATAATGTAAGTAAAATCCTCTAATGATTTATAAGCAAATTAAGAAGAATATTGTCAGGCATAAAAATACAGTTAACAAACTAGTGTAAGGTAGTAGAAAGACATTAAAATCAATGGTCTTAGAGCAAGCGAGCTGAAAAGGTAAATTCCCTTGTGCTTCCAGCTTCAGCCCCTGCCTTCAAGTGACACACATCAGCCAGGCAAAAAACATTTCTGAAAGTGTTTCTATGCCTTGGTTTATCTGTCATTGTTCCAGATTAATGCCAACAGTAGTGATGGGTTGCACTGGGAAGTAGAAGAGAAGCAACTCAATCACCATAGCTGCAACTCACTGTTTTTTCCACACACAAAATCACACAAGTTATACACTGAGCAAAGTGTGATACAAAGCCCAAAATTCACTTGCCAAACTCTAACCTCAGTTCAGAATGAGTACATGTTCATTAGTGTACCATTACTACAAACAGGAGTTTCTTTAACTCCTTCCTAAAAAGCAGAATGAAACATTCTTTCCCTCTTAATCCTCACACAAAGCTGAACAAAGTCCTTTTTCCTCGTGTGGATTATTTGAATATGCATTTTCCTTGAATGGTATTTGTTAAGACTTCGGGTTTCCTGAGAAGCAGGTCTGACAGGTGAATATATGGAAGGTGACAAACAGCTTCATCAGTATCACAATAGAGCAAGTTAAATCGCTGATATCTGTTAAGCTTTGAGCGACGCTCAGAAGCTGAAGCATTCTTGGCACTCACCCACAGCCTATAAAACAAGTCAGCAATCTAAGGAGCCAGCTGCCACCCAAACCAGGCCCTGCTTCTCCTCCCCTGCCTGGGTATTTCTGCCAGCTTCCCCAGATCAGGCAAATAAACTAACAGAAAGCAAACTCTACCAAAACCAAGGTTTGTCACCTAAGCTCTTGGATCAGTTCCCTAAAAGGTGAGCATCATTTCAAAGAGATTTCTAACACTGTAAGAGCAAGCGCAGATAATAGCACACCTCTCTTCTTTATAGGTCAGTGAGAAGTCTTGTAACAGAAGAGCCATATATGGTTAACTTAAATATACCCAAAATTTGTGCTAACTTTAACGTAGATATTAATAAAATCCAATGAGATGAAAGAAACAACAGAAAAAACAAACAAACAAAAAAAAACCTCAATGAAAGAAAGTGTTCTCACTGTAGCTAGCACTCGGTTCATGAGAGAAACAGGGTTGACACGAGCATCATCCGTAACAGCAACATTGGAGCTGACTGTAAAGACAAATAGCAAACGGAAAAACTCCAAAATACCCAACTGACAAGCACTCTTTCTGGTACTGGATTTTTGCAGTGTTGCAATACAATAAGGAAAAGTCAGCTGAAATGTGGGGCTAAACCAGGAAAGGATCTGCTTAAGACAAATTGCCAGAAAGTTCTACGTGCAGAAGAAACATGAAAAGTTTATTTCTTCTTTCCTACAGCTGATGCTCAGTAAATAGAGAACTTTCTCTAAGAGACAGCCTCTAAAGATTGAGTGTATTGCAGGCAGGAAGAGAGTGAATAAATGAACTGCATTAGATAGGAAAAAAGCAGGGGGCCTTCATTTATTTACCCAGTTTGTCTGTAGGTATGGAGAAAAATTATATTTAAATTACACATGAGAAGAGAAATGTTAGGAGAGATTGTTAATGGCAAATATTTTCCCCATTAGAAGTTTGACACCATTAGGTTTCTGGCAAGAATAAAGCACAATCTGCATGCATTCAGAGCACACTGCTATTTAGGTCCTGCTTGGCACAAGACACGCATTAGAAAAATACATCAGACACATGATATTCTACATGCAATAATCTGATCTGGGGAGAAGACTTTTAGGAAAACTATAGATGATGAGCAGCTCTAGGCTAAGCAAATCCAAACGGAACTTTGATCAAATGCAAGAATCTCTGACAATCTCCCAGAGCATTATCTACATCCATCCAGCAACAGATGAAGGAGAAAGATAAATAACAGCATGTACAACGGCAGAGGAGACATATGCTTGGTTCAGGCCCAGAAGCTGGAGCTGAGCCTCCAGCTCAAAGCTGTTGAAGGTGATCAACAGAGATGGGATGCAAAACTCAGTAGAAAACATGAGAAGTCAAACAGGTCCCAGCTCTGACTGAAAGAAGTAAGATGTCCGGAGAAGTTGCTAAGGCAAATATTGACATTCCGCTTACCTAACACTTTCAAAGTGTAACCCAGGAAGTCAAGATGGAACAGCAATGCTATCAGATAACTGAGAGTAAATAGGCTCAGACAGAAAAGGCTGTTTTTCTTGTAGCTTGCTCATTAAAAACCTGTGCTGACTTTACTGTACTGAGAGCCCATGGGAGCCATGCTTCTCACTCATCAAGACAATCACGTGCAGACTAAATACAAATCAGAGAGAAAATATCTCCAAATAAGCATCCCAGACCCTTTAGCAAAAGGCAATAGAAAATCGAAAATATGCCAGTATCAATGTGACTTTACATTTCTAACTTGGAAAAAGGGAAATCAAGCACTAAAAAGAATGATTTTCCTTCAAGTTTGAGAATAAGTTTGAGAGATGTGATAATCTGGTGCCACTGAGCAGTGGCAGCAAGCAGTAGACTAATGTGTGCCACAGATGGCTATCGCAGTGGTAGATCAAAAGGGCTTTCCTCTTTATCTGCAACAAAGGCAGCTTCAATTTGTTGAGGAGCAAATGTGCTTTTATATAAAGCCCTAGGGTGGCCACTTCTCCAAGAGATTTAAGGCACTTTTCTGTGCATCACACAGCGATTTTCACTAAACACAATGCATCTGATCCAGCAGTACCTCGCAGAGGGTTGCACGTTTTAGAAGCACAGTCAGAGCTGATTGGGTCTTTCAAGCTCCCTGGGTATGAACTATACAGCCTGTTTTAGAAATCATTTCTTTCACTATGGATATATACTGAGACTGTGATCTGTAAGAGAAATGTGATAGACTACCATAAAACTATTTTCCTGTAGGATACAATTTTTTATTATTATTATTAAAAGACAGCAATTTTTTAACATGACCAACTACAGATGTAGATATCAGATAAAGTCTTGTGCAGGGTTCCCAACAAACAATCTAGTTTACTAGATTGTCTCCGATTTACAACTAGTTGTTTTTTTTGGGTTTGTTTTGTTTTGTTTTGTTTTTTTTTACACCAAATAGCATCTGCAGTCAAGTTAGAACAAGTAATTTAGGTGAAATGGGAAGTTGGATTGAACACCTCTGTGCCTCTAACACTGAGAAATGCCCATTTCCCCGAAAGTGCACATGAAACATAAATACAATAGGGCCCAGAGAGTAGGGCAGTTGTGTTTCAGGCTCTACTAAGCTTAAAAAAATTAACACTAATATGTCATTTCTCAGGAGATTTGACTCCCTACCCTGGCTGCTGCATATGCAGCTACTCTCCTGCTGAACCTGCACCACTGTGTAAAAACTGCAAGACATAAACACCCTCCAGAAAAGCAAGAATGAACCCAGTTTCGTAGACCAGTGAAAAAGACCCAGAAAATGGTGCTTTCTCGGTTCCTCAGTATCCTGGGTCACAAGATAATCCAAGGAAGGTCCCAGCTTCTTCCCTGTCCTCAGGCCTATTTTGAATTGCTCTGTAAGCCACAGGCATCAAATTTTTGCTTAGGCAGAGTGCAGGCAGTCTAAATTTTGCTCTTAGTCAAAACTATTTATATTACAAATTTGAATACTGAAGGGTTTACAAAACAATTAGCAAACAGAAATATAAAATATGTTCAAGTTTTACAAACAATCCAACGATAATACAAAATGCAATAGAATGATTTATTCCTGTCTGAATTTAATTTCCTAACTACAGAGTTTGTAGCCAAAATAAAGATAAATAAAGATATTCTTATTCCAGTTGAGCTAAGTAAGGTTCCAGCCCTCTTTATGTCCTCTGAAAAAGAGATTCATTAAACATGACTGAGCCTCCCTTCAGAGGTTTCAGTTCTTCAAGGATTTTGCAACCATGCTTCTAGGTGCAGTTATAACCACAAATTAAAGTGTAGAAAATAAGGTATAAGATAGAACAGAAGACAACCAATTTAAAACTGAGCTTGCAATAAATGAGAATCTATCTTTACTTGACTGCTGTTTTTCTCTGAAAGATGCTGCCATCACTCAGTACACAGACTGCACGACTCAGTCCAAGCATCACAACAGCATGCCATCTTAGGATCCCTCCCCATTCTTAAAAATAGTTGAAAGATGCACAGATAAGGACACAAAGGACTACAGACAAGAAGAAAAATTAAACAATAATAAAATCACAGTTCAGGCAATGCAAATCATCTCCGTCTCCTTTTGTCCAGGATGATGTCCGTGCTTTTCTACAGGTTGTACAAAGTTTTAGCATGCCAGAGAATGTGCCTGATTTACCTGCAAGTGCTCATTTTTCCTGAGAAAATGTTTCCAGAGAAAACACATGATTCTTGCAAACCTCAGAAGCATCTGAAGTCTTTAGCAAAATTACTCAAATACAATAAAAAATACAGGCATACGTACAGTTGAATGCATATGCAGGTAACAGTATATTAAGTGCAAAGATAACGGATATTTAAGTAGAACAGCCATTATTTATTCCTTTTACATTGATACATAGAAAAGAGAGAAGGTAGGAAAGGTGGGATCAAGCTACACAAGCACAAGAGTTGTTACCTGTTACTTCAGCGTAATTCCAAGCATTCACTGTAGGGCTACAAGATCAAGCAAACTACAAGTCCATGTAAAGTGTTATGGCGAGTCTCTGATGATCAGTGTGTTCATAATGATTCTGAAGGACATTCACGAATGTACAAAATCTGAACAATATCTAAACAAGACACCGTGAAACTGCTTTATCCAGAAAATTTTTTAACAATTCATTATCTATGCCCCTTAGCTTCATGCCAAGAAGTTTGGTAAGTGACATTTCTAGTAAATGCGTAAGGACTACCTGCTCCAATTTTATTGGCACTTCTTGCTTTTCATAAGTTTTCAGTCTCTTTGTATAAAATTTAATATTAAATAAACTTATTTTTCCCTATTTCCAGAAAGTATTTTTTCTGACGATCTTGCTGTTTATTCTTCAGTTGCCAGAAATATTTGAATTGAAGGTAAGTACAATGTTACATAAGAAATGATACTAAAGAGCAATGTTCAAATATACAGTAAATTATACATTTTTCAAGTTTTCCAAAACAATGAACATAGCTTGAATTCTTCTGCATATTAATATAGAAAAGGAGTTACACTTATGTACTACTTTAAAAATTGGTCATATTTTCTTTTAGTTCATGTGTGAAATACCAGATGACATCCTGGTTTTTATGCAAAACATCTAATTCTCATTTAGAAGAATATTTGCTATTACTTTCCAGAGTTACAAGCTAAAGCCCAAATCTTTATTCAGGAAGAAAGAGAAACAAAATACTATTTGCTTACAGTAATTGCATCACATGGGTACCCACATTCCTTCGCTAGTCTTTAATTAAATCCATGTTATGCAGAACAGTAATTATCCATGCCTGACATATCTTTTTCTGTATGCATTAACCTAACAACAATGAACTTTAGACAGACAAGGCAGAATGAAATTTCATTTTTCAAGAGCAGGATGAGATCTCTTATTTTACTCCCTTCAATATCCACCCTTTTAAGAAAGAAGAGCCTTCAATCACTGCAAGATGATTTGTTTCTTCCAGAAAGCAGTGGACCTGGATGAGTTGATTGAAAAACATTGCAGCTTCTGCACGAATTTATCAAGGTCTACAGCCCAAAGTAGGTTTACAGCTCTGCTGGCTACATCCGTCTTCATAATCAGCCCAAATGACAGAAAACCATAAAAAAAGGCTGCCCTACAGAAGTGTTCACGTCAGACCTGGGCAAAGGGTATTTGCAGTCCAAGAGCCATGCATCTAATTACTGCTTTAATGCAACGTTTGCATCAGGCTACAGATAGTACATTCTGTCAGGAAAGTAGCAATTAGGAAGAAAAATATTTAGCAGAGGCAAGACTAGTTGTACATCTATTAATACAGTACTTCAGTTACTATTCCAAATGGCAGAATTCCAACAACTCAGTAACTCGTTTATCTAACCAAACGCGTTAACTGCAAGTGTTGCCCACATAAACTTCAAAAGACTGAAGAAACTTAATTTTATCTGTCAATCAATAAATCTATTTTAAACAGACCAATTTTGACAATTATGACTTGACGAAATACTGAAGAGCATTTCCAAAATGTTGTTCAACGTCACATATGGAACCATCACAAGCATCTACACCATGATGTCAGCTGCAGCTTGAGAAGAAACTATTACTTAGCCCTTCAAAGCCAGAACACAATAAAAATACTGACTACTGTTAGGTGGTATTATAATGTAATATTAGTTGAAGAATGCACACATTCTACCGTAGTCTTTAACAAGCTATGGGGGAAGGTATAAATGACATGGTAAATTTATATTTGAGTTCAAGGAACTTTTTTAAGAGTCTGTTTCCCATTTAACTCTCAAACCAGAAACAATATTTTCATTTATAAACATACTCTTTCATAATCAGGCATTTTGTGCTTTTGAGGGACCCTCGAAATAAAACCTGCAGAATTTTAATAACTTATTTTTAAAATAAAGCAGTATCTTTTCAACATACATAATTTGATACTTTCTGCACTGCTCCACAGTCTAACATATAAGGAAAGATTTTAGGGAAAATTTAATGTAGTGTCCAAGTATAACTTTACTTTAAACATGAGGTCATCTAAACATCTGTCTGCAATATATCTCTAGGGATTTAAATCAAAAGTCTGCTAAACATGTACAATCATTTTGAAAATAAATAACAGAACAAATTTAGTCTTGATTATGATTATCATGCTTTTTAAAAGGAAACATTTATTCTAATAAGAAAAGTCTGAACTAATTTAAACTTTATGGACATTAACCTAGAAGAGTTTCATACTCCAAATAAACATTTTTTTTTTCCATTTAGTGTAGTCTCTAACAATATTCATTGTTTAATATTTGCAGAAAGGCAGCCCAAGTGTTTTCTTTAGCCCCCTTTAGAAGCATCTAATCAATAATGCTGTATTTCTTCTTCTATTAAGAATTATTATTTTGCAGAAAGGACAAAACCTTGTTGACAAATCAGGAAAAAGAGGTTGATTTGCTTCATTTTTATCATGTAGAATATCATCATATTTTATACTAAGGAAGAACATGCCAGATGTAATGTACTGCTTATTGATAGGTATTTTCTTCATTACTTAAAAAAACAAAAACAAACAAACAAACAAACAAAAAACCAGGAGAGGCTGTTTTAAGTGAAGACCATCTTATTGCTCACCTAGCATTTCAGTTTTGCTATTTATTTATTTATTTTTACTAACAGCTAGAATGAGCAATGAGTAGAGCCTCCTCTGCTTAATTCAGGGGAATGCCTAATTTCATTTCAAATCCTAACTCCATTTCTGGAAAGAGAATGGAACACTCATCCAAAAGACAAAATACTATCTTGGTCCTTAAGTTACTTTGGTTCTGCAACCACAGACCATAAAATGAGTGCGAGGAGCAGGACTGTGACTCTCAAAGCTCTCAAGTTCTTCCAGAAGTCTTTTCCTCTTCAAATAGCTTTAAGTCTGAATGGAGAACTGTTTTTGTTGAGGAACTGTTTCAAACATGAACTAGTACAACAATCCAGGAAAAACAGATGTTACCTAAGATATACTCACAGAGATGTAAAAAGTGTGCTGGACACTGTGTTTAGAGCGTGCAGCATGAACAAGGCAACCATTCTTGTTCACACATTTAGCAAGCCTGACAAAACTGGAGTGTATATACATGTACAAGATCATGCTGACACTTGTCAGCATTTATAACAAGAAAGTCTTTTGAAAACCAAATTCTTCTAACAACCTACAAGCAGTGTGATGCTTTGTTTTGTACTTGTCTCCACAAGGTTAAGCATGAATTTATGCTAGGCAAGGCAGCACTGCAAACCAGCCTGAAGAGAACACACACATAAGGCTGGTTTATCATCACCAACATAACCTCATGACTCAGATCCCAAATTAATCTAAAAATCATGGGAACTGCCTTCAAATTAAGTTTGTTTTTAAAACCTTTGCAACTTACCATTCTTCGCTTTCATGCTGCAGCACTGACATAAAGATAAGAGCAAAGTTGAACACAACCGTGACTACACATTCAAACTACATATGCATCTTTAGTAAGTCTTTACTAAGTATCTTTAATTAAATACTAAGAAGCAAATACAGACAACGGAAAAATATATAAAACTCTGCCACAAGAACACTTGCAATCTGCTGTAATGGGAAGTGAAATATAACAAGCAACTAATTTTTCCAAACTGAAGATACTAAGGCTCTCATTTTGCTTTTGGGACTGTGTCTGTTTGGAGACACCAGCTATACATTACACTTCAGTACAACAAAAGCAACAGAAGTCCTGGGAAACTAGGATAACAAAATGGGAAATGATTCATTGACTAAAGGCTGAAAGATGACCCATAAACTATGCTTCCTGCCTAAATGTAGCAGAATGAAAAGGATCCAGAGGGAAGGAGGGGGAAAAAAAAAGCAACCAACAAAACAGCAACTGTTAATAGGGTGGTTTAACAATTAAAAAGCAGATAAAGCAGATCTAGGCCAATTACTCCTGTATTTTCTGTCCCACTACACGGGTTGGACTTATCAACAGCCTTAAGACTCTTTGAGACATAACTCCATTGTCCCATCAGGACACTAGTGTTATAAGTAGTTCAGCCTCAGGTATTCCAGCTATCAGTGGTGCTGTATTTAAAAGTAATGAGACCTCAGGACAAGACCTGCTGTTGAAAAATGGAAGGTACTTTTCCTGCAACTATGTAGCTTTTGACTTCTGTTACAAAAGAAGCCTTTGACACGAATTACAAACCCTCAGTACAGAAACTACTACTTTATAGTGACTGAAGTTTAACCTTCTTCTTGCAAAATTGATAACAGCATCAGAGAGTGAGAACTCTTGATTACAAAGAAGATTAATTAAGGTTAATAAGATAACCATTTTTAAGGGAGAGTTTTGACAGTCTGACATGTCACACCTGATGAGCTCTTCCAAATTCACTGTTGTGCTAGCTTGAAGTAGAAAAATAACTAGAATAAGAAATGATTGCAAACTAATAAGGACATCCAAGGGAATGCCACAAAAGGGAATGTCACAGAAACTGAGCTACAGTTCTGAAGAAACACTTATCTGCAAGTATTTACACATCACTGTAGGTCATGTTCTTGCCAATACTTGAAAGACATTAATTTAAGTTAAAGCAGCCCATTGTGCCTCTGTCTTAATTGTTTATAAATAGGCAATGAGAGTTTGAAGAGATTTCAGCTACATCACATGAAATCTATGGTAAAATAAAACAATCATCAGGCAAATTCCTCTCCGTGAAAATCAGTAGCTAGTTGCACACTGATTCAATTGGGCCAAAAGTTTTCTGACTTACATGTGGTATCTCTGTCTTACCACCACCCTTGGACCTTAGTCAGTGATATAACATTCTGATTGTCATCCTCTGTAGGTTTCTCTTCATAACTGAAAGTCAAATTCAGTATCATTGGCTTTGCAGTGCACATGAAATAAGTATTCACTGATTGTGAATTGTTTTATGCTTTTGAGTTTTACTTTCAAAATTCTAATCCAAATTCCCATATCCTAATCTTCTCACCAGCACCAACCTCAACATACCTTTCAAATCACGTTCTACCAGAGCATGACATATTTAGCATCTTATTGTAATACTACACTGCCACCTCGTGGGTAATAGAACAAATGAGTTAAGATCACCATCATTACTCTTCAGGTTTTGAGCATCTGGGTTTTTGTGAGGTGGGTTGTGTGTTTTTGAGATAAAATCTATTGTATTAGAAACTAACAGTAGAAAATACATAACCTTTCTCAAAGCCCTGAGTCTTATATGTACAAAATCTTAAGGATAAATGTTTATTGCACACCACAAGCCACTCAAAAGCTCAGCCAGCTTTTTTTTTTTTAATGCTTGAGGAAATTTGGGATATATGATATTTCTGCCGACAAAACCTTGACCTTTTTCATTTTCTCTTCACCCAAACTTCTTCCCACCCTGCTTCCAAAGAAGAAATTCCCCTCTGAAACACTAAGCCCAGCATCTCATACAAAACCAACAATTCTCAGCCCAGCAGAGAAAATTAGCTTTACTGCTAAGAACAAGTTCATTCCCTTGGAATACTTTAGCTTGTAAGACTTTTTTCCTGAAATTGGTTCTATTTACCTGCTTCCTACTCTTCATTCGTTAATATAAACAGTTTCTGTTAATGTCCAAAATGCCAGTTTAGTAGAAGCAGTGAAAAACAACCAAAACATACTCAGATAATATTTCAACCTTAAAAGACTTCAGAAACAATAAAGTTTGAGCACTTTAAAACCATATGATTTCATGTCAAGATATTGAGCAGCTTTAGCTTTATACTTAGCTAGTTGAAACTACCTCTGAGCATTAAGTGATTGTTTTAGTAATACGTGAATGCCAAGAGTATGACTTAAAAGCAAGAAAAAAGCAATGAGGAAAACACAAAGTGGTCATCCTAAATTTTAGTTTCCAGGAAAAAAAAAATTAAAAAAAAAAAAAAAAAAAGAGTCAGCAAAATAATCAAGGCAACACCTGGGGGATGGGGGGGGGGGGACAGAAGGGGGGAAGTGGAGAATTAGCCAATTCTCTTGCTACTTGAAAGTGCTTCCTATTCTTCCATTATGCTCCTTCTCCCCTTTGTATAGGCCAAACAACCTCAGGTGTTTCAGACTATGATGGCTGGCATGCCTTGCAGTGATTTTTGCCAGCTTAATGCCTCTAGTGATAGGAGGACCAAAAACTGCTTTTAATATTGCATCCAACACTCTCACTCTGATGATTGGTTTTCCTGTTATAGATCTGCTTCAAAGGAGTTGCTGCAATCCAGGATAATCAACTCTGCTTACTCTTGAAATAAAACACCTCTCAAAAGACAAGGTTTGGACTTTCAAAGCAGCTTAAGAGAATTAGACTCCCAAATCCTATTAGATTTCAATGCTGCTGGAAACCTAACTCTTTCAAAAAAAATCAAAGCCCAGAAGTCTAGACAGGCAGAAGTCCTGCTGTTTCATGAAGATATGGAGAATGAGGAGGGGAAAAAAAAAAAAAAAAAAAAAAAAGACCAGCTACAGTTATTCTTACATAGAAAGTAAATACCTTTATTAAAAAAAACAACAACAAACAAACAAAAAAAAAAAACACAAACAAAAAAAAAAACCCCAAAAACACAGAAACAACTCATTCTGACTTTCCCATATTCATTAGGCAATAATAGAAAGCCAATAGTTCACAATGATTTATTAAACAGAATTAAGAAACTAAAAACACTGAATTATAGTAGGAAAGTATTTAAAGATGAGTTAAATATTACAGATTTAAAAGACATAATCTTTTGTATTTATCACCTACTACATATAGTGAATAAACCTTTCAACATTTTTACTTCAAAATTAAAGACGATAATCATGTTTATGTGAAGGTATATGGGAGCAAAAGAAATGAACATAAAATCTCAGTTGTATTTACTTTGTATTTACATTACCTGCAGTTTTAGCTAACTGTTTCCATCTGCAAACTTATTACAATTTAAAAAAATAATAATAATGAACACACACCTATACCAAGCAGCAACATGCTAAAACATTCAGGGTAGCCAAATTCAAAACCTTCAGCCAAATTCAGCCACTTCACTCAGCCAATAGTCCTCTGTGCAATTGTTTAAGATGACATTTCACTCAATCTTTCAAATTGACTCAAGAGCCTTCTCTCTGAATGTCTTGGCAAATCTACTCAGGTATCACAGAATGTAATTGGCAGTGTTTGATTCCTTTTTCTATGGAATGAAATCTCTGTTGACTTTGCATGCAACACTATTTATCGCTTTAATTTCTGCCTCTTCTATACTGGCAGAAAAAAATAATTATTTTCTGATCCTTATGAAACTGAGAAATAAATTACTCTTCCCATTACTTTAACTCTGCATGTACAGGGCTGCTGAAATAACCATTTTGTCTTCCTAAATATAAAGCAATTCTGCAGTTACAAATTCAAAAGCTCTTCCTTTCACAATGATTTTTACAGTTTAAAGGGTTTGTTTTCTGTTTATTTTTTCCTGTAAGTTCCACACATGCCTTAGTGTACTAATTACCCACAAGAGAAAAGGAATACACCATCAATTCTCTACACTGGAAGGGGCAAAACTTAGTAATGAAGTGCCCCAATTGTATTTCAGTCAAACTCCTGTTCATCTCTATACACCTAGGCAAGCAAACAAAATCAAATTATTCTCTATTATAGTTGATCAATCCAGGAATCCAAAAGATGAGAGCAAACTGAAAATCAGCAGGAAGAACATACATCAAGACTAAGTAAAACTTCATATTTAAGATCTGAGGTCACCCTCAGAGCTTTCAGCCTAACATGAAGTCAAACTCTGAGCTCCACAGAAGCAGATGCACTCTTTGCCATAGACTTCAAGAAGATCTGAGATCCTGTCATGCCTGAGTGTTACAGTTCAGTGGTATCAGAGCACTGACTGAGTTTATCTTTAACTCTGAAACGTCTCAAACACACAACAGTATGCTAAAATCTTCTCTTTTACAGCACCAAATGCTTGCATTTCTCCTTACTTCAGCATGCCAGTATCTTCCATTCTATCAGGCTTGTAGATTGATGTGTCAAGCTTGTCAAGTAGACTAGGTGTCAAGCTTGATTTCTTTTCCCCCTTCCTCTCTCTTTGTCAAGTACATGAACAAGCCCTGACACCTTCCATAAAGCTCCAAAAATCCCTTTCTTCCTGTTCTGACAGCTTAGACTTATCTCTAATCATTTTCCACTTGACCTAGCAAAATCACATCTTCTCAGATCCTTTTGCATCAGACATGCGGATGCTAACTAACTTCTCATTTTACTTATGCAGACATTCATTACACCCACTCTGGTGTACAATTTGTTCTCTGACTTACCTTGCTACTTTCCTACCACTGTTTTGACAAAGACACCAAATTAGGGCAACTTTCTTAGAGCTTCCTTCCTACACTCCTTTTGCTTAACTGTATGAGATAAGATGATCAGAACTTCTTAAAATCTATGCATTCATTCATATTGTGATTTTTTTTCCCCAGTTTCCTACTAAATATCAGTCTGTGGTACAGGTATCACAGACACCCTATGGTATCTGTGGTATTTGCGCACTAGTAAATATGACAAAGGGCCTACAAAAACCCCCAGTCCTTCTGCAGAGGCAGCCAAAAGCAAAACGGGTTGTCAAAAAGTGATACTGGAAAACTGAATTCAGGAAACCAAGTCCCCTGCATGGATGAAATACTAAGTACACTCTCAGCAACTGACACCCACCATCCTTTCCTTCCTGCTTTCATCATCTCCCTGTTGGATCCACACTTGTCTGAAATTTAACAATTGGACTAAAGACCTCAAAGCCAAGGCCTTCCTCTTCTATCTTCTCTATAAATCACAAGAATTCCAATGAGTTTCTAAGCATGTGTCATGAGTGTTAATATTCAAGTTTCATCCATTTCCCTCCAATACCTGAAAACTCCTCTGTCATGATGCTGCTGTTATTTAAGGATTTAAGGAACAGTCCTTGTTTACTTCAAACCCAATGAGTAGAGATTTCTGCACAGATTCTAAGTCAGTGATGGAGCTAATGAACATGCCTGACAATCGACCACACAAATTGTTGCAAGCACTTTAGCAGTATGCCTCTGGATTAAATGCAATAGATTTTCCTTATCATACTTGAAAAAGTGTTAGGTGCGGATTAGTTGTCTCCTTGAAAGTTGTCTTAAAATTTATGCCTGCCGGATAAGCACAGTTTTTAGTCCATCTCTTCCCTACACCACCCTCACACATACTTCCATTTTCCAATTGCAGTCCTTCTCTAAGACTCTCCTTTCAGCTCTGTGACAATTTTCTTTCCAAACTAGGATAGTTATCCAAACTACCCTTCTGCAAACAAGAGCAATTTTTTTAAAGAAAGCAGACTGACTTCAGAGTACAGAAATCAATCAGTCTGAATCAGTTACATACAGACCCTCAGCTATAGGCAGAGAAATATGTCATCTTGCAGAACAACTGCTGCCAAAACATCTTGGTATCTCACCAGGTTTGAAGAGCCTTCAACAGGCTGGCACTGATTAAATCCTTCTTCTTCCATGGGGAAAGAGGGGGTGGGTACCAAGCAGAGCCTAAAAACATTTTAGGATTTCCAAAGCCACACAAGAGCTGTGTAAATCCAGCACATGGAAAAGGCCAGCACAGCTCTTTTCTGTTGTGTTTCTGTTGTGACTTCTCCTTGTCAAAGCCGAGGGTTGAACATGAAGGACTGCGAAGTCAGGGGCACAAAAAAGAAGCACAACGCCACAAAAACGATACATAAAACACAGTTTTCCTCTCTCCGTTATAACATAACATGGCAAACAGCATGCTGACTGAAAGTGATACTAAAAACCAATTAAAAACACAATGCATAGCTGAGATGCCAACAGGATTTACAAACACGCTGAAACAGCAGGATCTGGTATCAACACTCCCCACACCTAACATAAATATTTAAAGTTTATTGTTATGTAGGGGAAGCAGATTAAAGAAATGACCCAGCAGTGCTTTTGCTATTACGCAGAGTGATGTGGGCGGCTTTGACATTTGTAGTTCCCAGTCTAAGTAATGTAACGTAATTACAGCTGTCCTGCAAACCGAGAGGGACCTTTCCTACACACCACCGCGTCCCGCGAGGGTTGAGCGGTTGAACGGCGGCCTTATCGCCTACAGGGCTGCGGAGTGCGCTGAGAGCGATACGCCGCAGACGCCCGCCCCCGGGAGGGCAACACGCTTCCAGAAGTTACCGCAGCGATCCGGCAACGCTACCCAAGGCAACGGAATCCTCGAGACCCCCCGCTCCGCCCGAGGGGCCACCCGCCCTTCCCGCTCCCGCCGGGGGAGGAGCCGCCGCCTCACAGAGTCGTTCCCCACCGCCTCGTGCGCTGTAGCAGCGCGGCGCGGCTGGACGGGACGGGCAGTTTCCCCGCCGTGGGCCCGCGCGAAGGGAGCGTGCACTTACCCGCCGAGCCGCCGGCGGCGATCTGGTGAGAGGCCTCCTGCAGAAAGCCGCCGGGCTGCCGAGCCATGGTGACCGCGCCGAGGAGGTCGGCTGCCGGAGAGTGGCTGCGAGCCGGGGCCGGGGCCGCGCGAGGCGGGAGGGGGGCAGAGCCGTCCCGCTGGAGCCGGGGGGAGGCGGGGAGCCGCGGTTATCTGCGGGGGGGCCGCAGCACGGCCCGGGTAGAGCCGGGCCCTGCCCTCTGCCCGCCGGCCCCTGACGGCCGCAGCGCGAGGCTCGGGCTGGCGGCTGAACTCTGGCTGCGAGCCCGGCAGCCCTTTGCACTGCTGGGAGAGCAGCCGTGTCCTGTTAGCGCGCTGGCGGAGCGGCTGCCACCTCCACCGCCTCGGCCCATTTACTACTTTGTGGGGTTTGTGCCACACTGCACGCGCTTCCTGCAGTCCCGGTCCCCGCCGGGGCTGAGACCCAGCGAACGCCCACCAGTTCTCCTCACTGTTCTGCTTTCAGGAAGCGTCGGTGGTGCCATTTGGCTCACTCACCAATTCATCTTCCTGAAGCGCACTGTGCTGTAAAAACCTTTGGACTATGGCTGCTGCTCTTTGGTGGTCAAAGGACACGGGGATTTGGGGTGGACGGTGCATGCGTCATGCAAACCCACAGGCTCAGCAAAAGCTCCCTGGCCTTGAGCACTGTGACAGTCAGCCCTGGTTCTGACAGTCTCCAGCGTTATTCCTGCCAAGGCCAACTGACGCTTTTCAGAAGATGCCAGGATACAGTGCAGGGGGTGATATTGGCCAGAGGCTCTTCTCCAGAGTCTGTGTTGGCAGGGCTACACTGCTGAAGGGTAGGACAGATCACCTGTATGGATGTGGAGCAGCCAAGGGCGTTTATTCTCAGAGACATTGGGCATAGGTATAAATGTCAACATGTCTGTTGTTGCTGTCTTTTCCCTAACTCTGAGTAGCACTGTGGTTTCTCACAGTCCTCTCCATTTTTTCTTCTAATACTGCTACTTTTTCTTAAGCCAACAGAAGGCTTGTCCATTCAGCTCAAACTTGGTCCTTTTCTAACAGTGAGAAGATACTTGCATACAAGCATGGTTCCATTGGTTTTGAGGAGAGAACAGAGCTAGCGTTGATCTCAGTGGTACATTTATTAGAGTTAAGAACATAGATTTTAAAGGAAATGTCTCTTGAATAAGATTCTAGATTGCTGTTAACCACTCGGATAACTTGGGTTTAATTTGTTTTCTTGCTAAGAGCTCTACAACGCTAACGCAGACAAGAATATTCCTTTTGAGTCAGAAATCCTTAACATTATCTTCAAAGTGATTCCATTAATAACCTTGAACTTTATGAAATAAAACTAGGCTAGATTTGCTGGCACATCTCCAAAAGAAAGGGAAAAGAAAGATAGTTTTTGCATCCTTATTTTTTCACTTCACTAGAGGGAAAACAAAAACAAACAAATAAAAAAGAAGACAACACCACCACAGTTTGCTGTTATCTCACCAAGTCAAGAAGTTTAAGTCTGAAGTCTCTTAAAAGCATTATTTGTAACAAGATGCATATTATATATTCCTGCAGCACAGCTATTGAAAGCAAATGTTGGTACTCAGTTCTTTTTCTGTTAGAAAAGGGATCTGTGGTCCACCTCATTCACTGGGAAATAACCTGTGTACACACAAAAACCCATAATGTTCTGTGATGAGGTGCAATTTGAGAAGGGAGGATTCTTTAACAGCCTACAAATGGGTTTTGTGCATAAGGTTTTGAAACTGCAGTACTTTCATCCCCTTCATTTGCCTTTCTGACAATCATTTGCCAAACCTTTGCAAACGTTTTCCTGTTTTGAGAAGCAATTGCAGGTACCTTAGAATTTGGAAGTCAAAACTTAAATATAACTTAATAAAATATATATTTGGAAAATGCTTCCATGAAGTCTGCTCTTGAAGTGTTGTTCTGATAAGTTGGTTTGTGGAGTGCGTGCGTGTCTGTTGTGATAGTTTAGCAACAAACGTTGCTAAGTGACCGGAAGTTCCAAGGATAAAATGAAATGCAGCCTTCAACAATTCAGAACAAAGAGAAAAGGGAAGTTTTTATCGTTACTGTAAAACACAAGAACACACAAAATATACACAAAAGAGTTAATAAAACAATAAAACTGAGCTATAATATTCAGTTAGATAATTTGCAAGCATCAGCAAACAAGCAGTAACTTGAATTCTTTAATATATGTAAGAGCAGAGTGGGAATTGCTGTGGGAATGCAGAATAACTTCCTAAAATTAAAGAACTTATAATGTGTTGACATTTAAGTAATTGAAATCTCAACTTCAGTGTTTCATTAACATTAGCATCATTTCCCTTGGTTTTGCACTTTGAGACTGCTGCTCAATTAAATACAGCAGGATCACCAGTTCTCCAGTGTTTGGTATCAACAAAAAGCAGATGCTGAAACATCACTACTTCACTTATTGCAGGGATGTAGGTCTCACTATGCAATGCTTTTTTATTACAAATAGCAAATCTGGTATTAAGCTAGGCATGTTGGAGTTGTTCAACAGTCAAGAAAATTTGGAGTTGGCCAGATGAAGATGGTGTTTGGTTAGAGTTGTTGTCTGCACAAGGTGTCACTGCAACAAAAAGGTTACATAAAAATTTGCTTGTATTTAAAACACAAATGTGTTGACCCCGTCACCGTTAAATTCTCACATATATTGCATTTCTCTGTCCCTATGCTTCCTCAATAGGCAGCGTTCCCATTATGTAGGTTTCCCAAAGCACTTCCAGGCTTAATCCCATTTCCACTGGCCTCTTCCCAAACCAACGCGGCTCTCCATGGCTTTGGCGGCGCTTCTCTCTCCATAGGCGGGGAATACCGCTCCTCGCCAGTCTGGGCAGCACTCCAGCGCTAACCCCTCCAAAAGAAAACAACTTTTTCCCGCGCACGGGAGGACAAGCCTGCCAGACGCCAGCTGTGTCCGCACACCGCCCCGCAGACCTCAGCCTTGCACTACCTCTCCCGCCCGCACGGTGGCGCCGGCTGCCCTGCATCGCCCGGCCCGAGTCCGCAGCCACCCCCGCAGCCGCGCCGTGCCGAGCCGCCGGGCCCCGCCCTCAGACCGCGGCCCCACCGCCGGCCCTTGCACGCTGCGCGCTCGTGGGGGTGGTGCGTTCGGCCCTCCTCCTGCCGCGGCCGCAGCTCTCGGGCTTTGTTGTGAAGGCTGCACGCCGGCAGCTTGCCCGCGGGGGAGGAGCGCGCAGGTAACGGGGCTGGCGGGGCGCTTCCTTCGGCTGCTCCGCGGCGCTCGGGTTCCAGCTCGGCCCTTCTCCCGCGGTGGGGCCCCGCGCTGTGCCCGCAGCGCTTCTCCGCCCCCTCGGCCCTCCCCGCCTCCCGCCGGGCCTGCTCTGCCGCCGGGTCAGCGACTGTGCGGGACGAGGGTGCGCAGCGTTGGAGAAGCGCTGGTCGTTCCCCGTATGGCTGGGAAAATGGGAAGCGAGTTGGCCGCGCAGGGGTACGCGGCTCGGAGTGCGAAATGGTGTCAGCTCGGCGGGAGAGGGCACCACGGGCAGCTGCTCCTCCGGGGAGGAAAAGTCACAGGGGGAGCTTGGAGTTACTCCTCCCCGAGCAAAACCGGGAAGGTCAGAGCTGGGTGTTGTAGTCAAGCAAGAACGGGTTGCGGGCAGCACTCAGAATTGTAATGCATTAAAAAGAGAGGAAAAACAGACAAAAAAAAACACCCACACGCACTAACAAATACCAAAGTAAAGCTTGTAAGTCTGTGCTTCTGTTTTGAAAATTCATGACTTAAGAAAAACATCTTTAAGAAGTTCCCATGTGTTTTGTACTTCAAGTAAGCTTCATAGGAGCCTGTTTCCTTAATGATGCTGTAAAGGTCTATTTCATTTGAAGCAAGGAACAATATTTTTTGAGTGCAAGCAATTTGCAGAATTGTTTCTGTCTGTCTTTGAGGACATATTTTACTATGGCAGTGCGCACCCTTGGATCGACAGGAACCACCGTTTTTATCTTCTTTGTTCATTTAAACACGCTGTGTCATTGACTTAAATGTTTTGTAAACTTTTAGGGAAAGTTAAACGAAGTCTAAATTGTTAAGATAAACATAATGTGTGAAGTGGCTGGCCATTCTGTTTTTATTTTGGTTTTGTTTTCATAACAAAAGGTAGCCATACACAGTGAGGCCCTTCAGCCATTAGGCAGAGGTGTGATGCTGACCCTTGTACACGGGCAGTTCCGTGAGCGTGGGGGGAAGCTGCTCTTCTGCTCATCGCCGATTTCATTCTCTTGAAAGTGATGCGTTTGCCTTACCTGTCCAGCTGAGGATAAGTGACTGCAGCTCTAGGTGCAATATAGTAAGTGAATGGAAGGGCTGAGCAGTAACAATCATGTGCCGTATTTTAGAAAGGACAACTTCTGCTGCAGGGTTGGGGGAAAGAGATGGAGCTGTAAAACTGTGCTGCATCTGAACAGTGACAGCATTACTGAAGGGACTGCAGCCCTTCCCAGAACTTTGCTTGCCTGTGGCAAGAACAGACGGGAGCAAAGCACCCTCCTGCCCATTTCTTACTTGTTTTGTGTAGTTTATTCTAAATGCCCAGACTGGTAAGCCTCAAACCAAGCTAGTGGATCTCGGTGTCAAGAAGGTGATGTAGTCTCTTATATTTAATGAACAACTCCTTATTGTGTGCATTTCTGTATACCCTTTTTGAAATTGTTAAAGTTTTTCATGCAGCAGCACCACGTTTCTTTTTATAGCCTATTTCTGATCCCCATCACAGTTCGCAATGAGAATAACTCTCCCATCTTAGTGGGTAGAAAATGAAACTTCAAAAATATTCATCCCCAGTTTTCAGAACTAACTAGACTTCTTGATATGGTTATTTTGTTTAAATTATTACTTTTCTCCTTTTGGAGAAGGAAGTGTTACTCTTGTTCTTTGCATTTTGTTATTCTCTATCCATTTTTAGAAGTCATTCTATGCTATATTAGAAATACCTGATTAGGGTATTAATTGATTTACTTAACCAAAAAAAAAAAAAAAAAGAAAGAAAGAAAACAATTTTGTTGGGCTCTCCTTGCACCCAGGCAGTTGGGTTTCTGGCAGTTACAGGAGTGTGGAGTTAATACTGTCTGACCCAGCCCTGGTCATTAGCACGTTGTGTTTTTGAGAGTCATGAAGTTGGTAGAAACACAAAGAAACATTCAGAGCTTGATAGAAAGTGACAGAGGGGTGAAAACATGGTTTTGATGCTGATACATGGAAATAATCATTGTTATTAATTGACCACAAGAATCAAAAGAAGGAAGATAGACATGAGCTGAGAGTAAAGGGCAATAAGTGTTTAAAAACTTATTTAAAAGAAAGAAACAAACAAACAAAAAAACCACAAAACCTGGGCTCCAGTGTGTTAACAAACTTTGGCACATGGTAATTTTGCAACTCCTGGAAGTATCATCTGTGGCAGTGGCCCATTCCTTTTGAAGGAAGGGACTCAGCTGTGAAAGGAGCCAGTGTGCACGCTCATTTATTGAGAGGGATCTGTGCTACTTTGATCCACCAATTTGTTACATGGTAAGATGGTTTGCATGCTCCTTGCTGGCATTGTGGTCCATAGTATGAAACTATAGCAGCAGACTTCTGTTTGCCATGGTGCCACTTAAGTAGACTTTTATATGTTTGTTAAGGACAGGTTAAAATGGAAAATAGTAATTACTGCAGGGTGGTGGCATAGGTTGCACACCACTTACACGTGTGTTTTTGTAGGGAAGGGGATGAATGGTGGAATCCCCGTGTGAACATACAGCCTAACATCATAAGAAGATCTAGCATCTGGCTTCCTCTTTTATGAGTGAATGTGCTGCGTGACACAGCAGTAACACAATTTTAACAAGTCAAAAAATAAAACCAAGTCAACCTGTAGGCCGGCAGATACGCATTTTCTTGTTTAGGCAATTCTTAAAAAGAAAAGTGTTTCTATATATATGGGAACCCATTTAGAATGAGAGTGCATCTGACAGTGTTGGTATGCATCAGCCTGTTGGGCAGTCCTGTAACGAAAAGGAGTATTGAGAAGATATAAAAAAAGGAGCTTTGACTTGTAGGACATTGATTCTGGTTTTTAGGGAATTGTCTAAAGAAAAAAGGCAGGACACAAAAAAAGAATCTATGTTTGTTGTTGCTAAAATTTATACTAGAAGTTCACATTGACAAACATGATTCTTTTGGCAACTTTTTGCATAGTTAAAATTATCAATATGTATGGGAATTACAATTTTAGCAGGCAGTAAATTACATCACACTGGTTCTTAATGTTATTTTCTTATTAGAAAGAAGCCCACATCTGTGACATCGTTTAGCTAGAGTACCACTTGCTAGAGTAACAAATCAAGGAACAAACACAACTTGCCTTCAGGCGAGTGGCAAAACTTCCACTAGTTACAGGGAAATAGGATTATGTTGTAGGTGTGGGAGAAGTAATTGGTAATGACTTCAGTTCCTGGAGGGGCATTAATTCTTGCACCATGAAATCCGTAGTAAATTGAGTTAAGGAGATCCACATAACATGCTGGTAGACAAATGTTATTCTTTCTGTCCTTTTATGTAAATCTGTTGAGGATAGAATTTGATCTTTAAGTTACACATTCATTTAAGTTGTAATATTTCAGCCAGCTACGCTCTAATTTAAATGTTAAGTGTGAAATAAATTAGAAAAATCTAATCTGCCTCAGTAGTGTAACACTGGGACAAAGAAAGATTAAAATGTTTGGTTATTGATTAGTTCTGTGGAGGAAGGGGGTGGCAGTTCCTGTCAGAATTCATGGAAGGAGAGCACGGTTGTGTGAGAGTATAAACTGGAGATTCTGTTATGCTCTGCCACGAGGAAGCTTAGTAAGGGATCAAGGATTTCTGCACTTGAAGGCAACAGATTGAATTTTTAATGGTCTTCTTAAAATGTAAAAATCCAGTGATGTATGTTGGTTTGTATTTTAGTTTATAAATAACAATGTCCACTTGTAAAGAGAGGGTTAAGTGCTGACGAACTGCTTCATGGTTGGATATATGTGTGGATTTCACTTTGTGGGACCAAACCCATAATTTCTGTTGTTAACCATGAATCTAAAAAATTGTACTGGGTTGGCTTGGATTGGCTTAGGGAGAGGGAATAGGGCATGGCAGTTGATATGTTTGTAAATGAAAAGTATTACTTATTTTTTATTTTGGCAGAGCACAATGGAAAACATTATTATTCCTCATTTCAGTTTTTAATGAACAAGTTTAATGTGTATAAATATTTGTATAATGAATATTGACTGCTCCTCTAGGTGTCTGTGGTTTGTTTCCTCTGGGAGTCACCAGCTCTAACTTGCTTTCTTTACACTGTTTCCAAATTGTATATTTGCCTTCTCTCTCTTTGTGAATTCTAACCTACCAACAGCTGAGAAAGTGAAAGTCTTCTTGCTGCTTACACATCACCTCTGATAGTAAATACCAGTTTGTGTCATGTTTTTCTTTTTTTGTTCCCCCTTGTTTTTAGATTTAGAAGCTTAATTGATGTGTAGAAAGGTAAACGTACTTCCCAAAGGAGAGTGGTAACTCAACTTCTAGCTCAGTGTCCCTAGAGATGTGAAAGTGTTGACTGAGCATAACTGGAAAATTGCTCTAGGACTTTGTAGTGGTGATTTAAATGCTATTGAAGGCAGTTATGCAAATTTAAGTATTTTCATTTTAAGCATTCAGTTCTCTCGGTAATGGCATTTGTAGATATAAATTTTATAAAATGTTTTTTTAAATGTGCAGCTAGTCGTATGTGAAAGAGATTGGATAGTGAAATGTAGAGGAGATACATATCCTTGTGGAGTATCCTGTCTGAACGTTGTCATTTTTTATTGCTGTCACTGCATAAATTATATTTATCCTCTGGTAAAATTATTAGTATTACTTCTAGAGAGGAATGTTTATTTTCTCAAGTACAGTTCTTAATTTCTGATTTTTATGATCTATAGCTGCACTTGCTTTAGGATTCTGTTTCTCAGTGTGGTGTCTTTGTGATTTGCATTCAAGTAAGCAGAAATTGCTGCTTCTATAGGATTTTTCAGCATTAAGTTCTTGATAGGTGAGAATGTGTTAACTTGTTTATGTAAATTCTAAGATACAAGCATGAGAAACAAAGCAGTATCTTCATTGTGGTTAGCTGTAATGTACTTGTGTGTATTATGTGTGCAGATGGAGGAAGTTCTTCCATTTGCCATTGTAAGGTTGTGGCTTCCCTTGTGTAGGGGAACTGTTGAGTCACGGCCTGAACCACTAATTGATCACCTGAGGAAAGGACTAAGTCAGCCGTGGGAGCACAGGTGAAGGCAGTTCACCTGTGTGACCAGAAGGGGTGGAGCCTGGCTGCACCCCTTGTAGACCCCATTTAAGGGCTGACTGCGACTGGGGAAGGATCTCTTTCTGGAGTTCCCTCCCCTGTGGAGTCCTTCCTGTGAACCTAGATCTTTGGGTACAGGTAAGCATTCCTTCCCTGTTTATTTCTTTTCCCATTTTTGCCATGATAATCTTTCCAGTTGTAACACCAACTGTAACAGCTTATCTGAAGAGGTTGACACAAGCGCTACATGTTTGCTGCTTTGTATCTTCCTTGGAAAAAGGAAAATAGTACTATGAAACATCTACCACAGCTTTAAGATCTATTGGATGTATCTTTCTCAAAAATAAATAAACGTGAAACATGGGAAGGACAGGTTTCAGTCTGAATCTCAGCAGTTTCAGTATGCCATCTGGTAACAAACTAAATAAAAAAAATAAATAAAACACGTGTGTTTCTGTCTACTGGGCAGCTGATTTAAAGTTGTGGGAAGATGATGCAGTTCTACTTAGGCAGTAGGTGAAATTGTTTTATGTTGTGTTTTGAAGTATGGTACCTCATACAGAAATGTTTCCTGGTGCTGAATTTCTTTATTCAGATTATTACTAGATGATTGACAGAGGTGGTTTCAAAGACATTCAGTGTAAGCAAAGTAGAATCAATAGTCAGAACCCAATTAGCATCTGCTTTCACATATGTCGACTTTTATTCCACTTAATAATTTTTTTATTATTATTTTGCTGCTAATTGTCAGGATACCATGAGCTTGCTGTCAGTGTAAACAGTTAAGATAGAATAAAAATGAGTCTTGAAGCAGTTAAATACTTGCATGATCTACGTCTAAAGGAAAATAAACACTTATTAATAGATCTGTCTGTGTGGATGTGTTTGTAATGGCATTTATTTTCATTAAACCACAGGAATCCTGAAGTTAAACTTTTCCCTTTGCACCTGATTATATATGATGAAAGAGGATGTGGTTCCACACCTACATCCTTCTCAACTGATGTAACTGTTCCTTAAAGAGACCTCAGCAACCCCATAGTTGTGCTTAGTTACATGTTAAAATGCATTTGGGTTAAAATTTGAACTTGGCAAATGAAAATCTACCTTTCAGGTTTCAAATTATGCTTTTCCTTGCAGTTTAAAAAAAGGAAAAAAAAAAAAAAAGGCAAGGAAGCATTCTAGTCTGATTTTGTAGTACTTACAGCTGAGTTCAGTGTAGGAGATCTTGTCCATGAGTCTCTTCAGGGGGACAAGCTACATGGGGAGAGCTGGGCCCTAGTCAGGGCTGTGTGCTTGTCTTCCTTCACCACTGCTCATTGCTTCTGTGGGATGTCCCATAGTGCCGGGGTTTTGTCACTCACCACTGCATCCCAGCCTTCTTGCTGCTATGTCTCTTGGCTGTTCCCAGTGTTCCTGGCTGAGTAGTCTCCTCTCTTTTTCTCCTCTTTTTCTGGGGAGGTGTTCAGGGTGTTATGATGGAGGGGATACAGGTCTTCCCCTGATTTTAATGTCTGACCTCACTGTCCTGCAGCAGTTGGTCCCTCTTGGCTGACTTACACGTTTAATAACAAAGGAGGAGGCAGGGACAAGGTGTGGAGTCCTTTCTATGTGTGCCATCTCTTTTCTTGCATCGAGTCCTCGGTGAGCCACAGGCCTTCCCAGGCAGCATTGAAGGGGAGAGCAACTCCCTGTCAGCCTGTGAGCAGCTCTCCTGGCAGGGAGACCAACGGGAATGGAAAGCAGACTAGAGTCAGCAAGGCAAGGAGTAGAATCTTAGAAATGAAAGCCACCTGTTATCGTATCCTAAACCATGCAGAAATACAGGTAATTTTCTAAAATTTTCCTACACTTAGACGCGTATGCAGCAGCAGCAGCCAAACTTGAGTACGCGGCTTTCGCCAGCAGGTGGCGCTGTGCGCTGCATGCCGGGACCGAGTGGAGCCGGCAGGCGGAGCCCCGGACGGCGCTGAGCGCCACATGGGCACCCGCCGCCCCCTGCTTAGCGGCTGTAGCTCTTGGGCACGTCCCAGCTGCGGCGCGGTGCGGCCGCTGTGGTTCACTGCCCGACTCTTTGCTGCAGTGGACGAGGTTTGCTGACGTTTGTGGGGTCGCCTGTAAAACTCAAGAATGCCTGAACTGCAAACATTTCTTTAGAAATACGTTTACCAGATGCAGCCCTGTAGGCAGACTCATTACTGCTGCAGTGTGGGAAGGGTTACTTACTTAAAGAGATGAGGTACAGCTCTTAAAGAGACAGCGCAGGATACTGTTTTAGAGGTAGTAATTTTTTTGTTTGTTTGGTATTGTTTTGCTTTAGGGTTTTTTGGTTGGGTTTTTTTTTGTTGTTTTGTTTTGTTTTTTGTCTGCATGCTTTTTTTGAGGTTTGTTTGTTTGTTTGTTTGTTTCTTCTTTGAGATTGTTTTTTGTTTTTTGTCTTTTTTTGCTGTCAATTAGTATGTACCTGCTGGATTAGGGTTGCGTCTGCTCTGTGCAATGCATATCCTGCACTCCTTATTTGATGACTGATGGACTGATGTTTACATTCCAAAACAATGCAAAGGGTGTGTGTGTCATGGTGCTCTGGCTCTGACATATGTCTGTACAATAGCACCCCTATGCTTTACAGCCTGACAGAGAAATACAGCCATCCCCACAGATTGCAGGGTTGTTTGGTGGCTGCAGGAACACCAGACTGAGCTGCAAGCTGAAATAACCTTTGGGAATGTGTTTCTGCGTGCTGATTATCACGCACAAGAAACCTGCATTCAGCTCTTAGGGAACTAGGGTAGAAGAGATTGTGAAAATGTTTGTCAGAGAAATTATGGATTTAGAATTGTACTGAAATGCTGTCATTTGGTTAGCTTTACTTGTTTTGATGATTAATAGTCACTTTTGGTTTGGAAAAAGGAAATTGTGTTGTTGTTTTTTTGTTTGTTTGTTTTAATATGGCACATTAGCAAACTATAATAATAACACAACACTGAAGTGTCAGTCCAGCTTGGCACATACTCCCCAAAGTGCAACAAAAAGTGAGTCTGTGAAACATATACATAAAGCTTCTCACTTCTCTTTGTGTCTGCCATTGATAAGTGCTAGTAAAAAATAAAGACAATTAGAAGATGAGCTTGTTCAAACAGTATTCTTTTTCTTTCTAAAGAAAGTTTTCTGAAGTTTTTAAGTTAGCACTTATTTTCAGCCAACTGTGTATAATTAGGCTTTCCAGAACATTGTGATGTTAGACTTTCCAGAAAATTGTGATAATGTGTGAGGTGATCTGAAGTGTGTCCCTGAAACACATCAGTGATGCGTTTTTAAGAATAGTTTAAAAAATAAAGTAAAATCTGTGGAAACACTGAAGAGTTTGCATTTGGGCTAGCAGCAGTTATAAGTGAGCAGTTTTGAAGAGATCGGATTGTGTCAGACATCTGGGCAAAATACTTTGTCAGTTGCTTTGCTAATATTTTCTAAGCAGTTAGAATTCAACCAACAAAGATCATCTTGGACTGTTGGCCTTAAGTTTTGGTGGGAATGGGAAGTGCAGCTGAAGATCCTATTGGGCTAGAGATCAGGAAGAAACGTGATAATCCTTCAATCCCCTTCTTCCTAGGTAGAAAAACAGAAATAATCTTGTGCAAATAGTCTGTACTATAAAACATCGGAAGTCCAAGTGTCCAGCAGTATCTGTTGATATCCCTTTTCAACATCAGCAAAATATCCAAACATTATGATGAGGATGATGGTATGTACGTTCAGTTCTGAGGATATTGCCCTGGATAGTGTGATGTAGAGGCACAAAGCATCTGTCTGAAGCCAAATGGAGGTTATATCGTTTGGACAGCACAAGTGTGAAAACCAGAGTGGTGCCAGAGGCTGGGATGTCTATTAACAAAATAGAAGTTGTAGAAGAATGTAAATATATATGTGCTAAGTGTATGTTTATGTAGCAATCTTACAGTTATTAAGGGAAGATTTGCTAAGTTTTAGCTCGTGTTCTTGGTAAAGGACTACTTTCTTTTGGGGATGGAGGGGACTTTATAGGGAATAGTTAGTAAAATTTTCAGTGAGGTACAGGATAGAGCTGAGGACACAAATGGTCCATAAAATGACATGCCAACAAGTGTTGGCGCTTAGAACCAAAAATAGAGCTTCTTCATAATCTTGTATGAAACATGAAATGAGTGACAGGAGCAACAAGATGAGGTTTAGTAGTTACTAAATGTGGGGGGGAGGGAAAGACCAACCTTCATTAAACTTCTTGGCATTAAAATGTTTTTGATATAAAAAACAAAAAATTCCAAACTCACCTGCCAGCGCACAGTGAAAATCATGATGAGGTGACTGATAACAAATGTTTTTCTATGCTCCATGCATCAGTAGAATTTGGCAGTTGCCCTGAAGGAGGCGAAGAATAAATCTGCGTGTTCAGCATTCCTCATGTATCAGCACCTGCTTCTTTTGAGAGACGTTTAGATTTTACAGAGTGCCTGAAGCATTAGCAGAGAAATTCAACAAATGTTTAATAGCAGATATTGAAGGAAGATGATGGAAATGTAGAGCTAGTAGTTGTGGAAAACTCTGGGAAGATCCAGGGCGTCTGAGGTTTGGTTCCATCTTTTTTAATCCGGAAGATCTCAGATGGTAATTGAACATGGTAATTCTGAATTATGATATAGGCAGAAATAATAGATTTTTCTCCTGACAGTCAAGAGCATCTAAAAGAACTATAAATGATTGTCCGTAAAGTAATGTGAGATTTCGCTTCATTTGACAGGTGACACTGAAGTGGGGGAAGAGTTCATGATAGCTGAGTGCCCCTTGGAGAGCTCAAAGCAGGACAAAGCACAACACTGTGCACAGACCTCTGATCCTCTGCACTGACCAGATGTGATACAGCAACTGACAGATAAAAGTCTTCTGAAGTCTGAGGGGTTTCTGAGTGCAAATGAGAGGATACAGAACACTTAGACTACTGCAGTCTTATGCAAAAAAATATTTTGCATGAGATTCTTGAACGTTCTGTGGCTTAAATTTGCATCTCAGCAGTAGGACACAACAGACTTTCAATATTCGGGGTTTAACATTCACTCAAAGAAGCTTGCTAGATCTAATGCAAAGCATCTTGTGAAATATTCATTTTTCTGTTCTGTCAGTAAAATATATGTGCTGTAAACTGAGAATCTGGCCCATGCCACGTGGGCTAATTATCCCTATTTGTGGTACTTTTGTTTAACAATAAAGGAAACTAGCAGAATAAACTGGCACAATACTGACATTTATGAGATAAACAATACAGACTATATTATTCATGGAGATGTCCCAAATTTTAGTTGAAAAGTGCATCAGGCAGCTAAGAGGGAAAATCAGTCGATAGCTAAAATATCTTAAATTGTGTGCATCTGTCACAGCCTTTTCTCAGTGCTTAATGACTTTGGGGGTTATTTTTTTCTTATTTCCATTTGGAAGTGGATCATACAAGGTTGGAAATTGTGCTTGCTTCCTTGCTTAGCTTTTTAAAGTCAATGTGATTCAAACTGCCGTTACCACTTCTCATCCAGCAATGAGCAGCTCTCCCTATGCCTTCTTCTAAGGCACAGATTGCAGATGAATGTCACAAAACCCCTTCTTCCTCATTTTCTTGTTTGTAGAATAGATCTGAATTTCCAGAAGGAGATGGTGATGCATCCCAGTCATTCCTGCAGGAACTTGTTTGCAGTCTGATATGAGATGAATATTCCCATTTGAGCTTGAATCAAAAGTTTTTGGTGCATGTATCCTTTCTTAAATAGCGTAACTTGCCTTCAAAATATTTTAAACTTATTTTACACTATATATATGTGTATGTTTCTATTCATATATATATATTGAAAGTAATTTTAAATATGCCAATATTAGGATTTGTAACTGTTTATTTTCTATAATCTGGCCATGTTAAAACTATAGTCTTTTTGAAAATGTCTCTAGCTATCTGTTACAGTGAGATTTTACTGAAGGACTTTGTTGATCAGTTTTTCTTAGTTTGAAAAAGCTATTTGAGAACCCCTGTACCTATTTTTGTATAAAATCTAATGACAATATGAAAAAGTTGCTATCCAATTCAATTTTCTTGATGTATTTAACTGCTTTAATACCAGATGAACAACTTGATATTTATGTACACGAAATTGCCTATACAAATAGGGCCTTGACAAAATACTTTAATCACTTATTTGCTCATATCCTATGATTTTATAGTTAACTTGGGGAGTAAGAGTGATCATTTTTGTTGTATGCTTTTGTGAGCTGGATGTAAATTAATTACAGAAATATAGTGTCAGCATGAATTAATTATGCAAGTAAGCCGTGTGGCTATTTATTTTATTTAAATGGCAATAGCTTGAGAAGATCTTTTGTCTTAATAGATTAGCCAGAATTCATTTGAAAAAGTCTTAGTATGTTTAAGGTAATGGGAAAAAAAAAAATTGCTTTCAGTACATCCTAGCAGAGATCCTGTTTAAAACGGATGACAGCCTGTCACATTCAGTAGCATATCAGTCATCAGATTTATTCTAATTCCTTAAGCTGAACATTTCATTCAAGCTTGTAGATTGTCTTGTCAAGCTACCAAAAGCTTCACAGCAATTCTGTCAAGCATACAGTTGCACCAGCAGTTCACAAATGAATGCTAAGCTACAAAAATGTTGTTTATTTTCTTTAACATTTTATTCATATAACTAAACTTTTCTCTCATGTTATTTTCTCTTCATCTGTTTATCAGAAGGCATTCAAGGAGCTACTTTCTGAACTTGCCTCATCCTGACCATACCCATTTCAGGTCAGGGGCCATTGTTTGTGGATGTGTTGTTTTTACTCATTGTCTAGACCACCGTGGTTATGACATTTCTCCTGTAATCACAAAGGTCCAGTGAGTCTTCTTTTCCTGCAAATGTGAAGAAATGCCACTGCTGCTGTGCATTAGGTCCTTGTGTAGTCAATCCTGCTTTGTGGCACTTGGTGGTGGAGTCCTGACCGTATGAGAAGTCAAAATTCTGTTATGAAACCAAATGGTTATGGCATTCTTCCTGTTTATTCATCAGAATCTCTTTGGAATTTTTTTTATGCTTTACTGGGCACGTTTGCACACACATGGTGTGGCTGAGTTGGGCTCCTTGCTTCTGTTTCAGATCTGCTGCCTTTGAGGGAAGATGTTTTTCTTGTGGTGTTTTTTTTTTCACCCCTTCTTGTGAGTCTTCTACTTTGCTTAAACAAAAGCTTCTACATAAATTTGTATCACTTGCATACAAATATACAAAGTAGTTGAGCCTGCACAGTAGTGAGAACTTGTCTTAAGACACAGTTGGCTTTCTTTAAAATCAAGATGCACAAGTCTAGGGTAGTAAGGCGCTAACAATGATTAGTTGAAGCAGTGCTTATTAATTTGCACTAAAAAAACCTACCCTACAAACTACCAGGTTACAGTATTTGTATGATTCATACAAGCTCCAAAAAATTGTTCAGTGAAGTGAGTTTTCATGAAAGGCATGTGTCCAGGTTAGATTGATCTCTATATCAAACTGCTAATGCTATGACATTTGTTATAAAGTCATGACTGCCCTTTTATAGAGAAGGAAACCGCCTTGGTTGCCTTTGTCAGCAATAAGAAAAATTTAATCTGTGTTAATTGTCCACAGTCACCAATTTCAGAATTTAACTCCACTTTCTACTTCCTCACTGGAACTTTTATTTATTCAAATATATGATGATTTTTTTCTGTCCTTTGCATACAGTGCTACGTTTTCTTTCCTGATCAGATGGTTTTCTTCGTTGTAAATTACTGGAGCTTTTACATTGTATTTTGGTTTGTTAAATAGCAAATATGTTCTTCTAGTAGGCTTATTCCTTTAACAGGTATTCTGTAAGACAAACTGTATGTGTCTGAAATCAACTGTGCGGTTGAAACCCCCAGATAAATTTGAAGCCTGAGTGCATTAAAAAAAAAATCATTAATATGTCAAGATAGTGAATAGTCAGAAAATAAATCATACCTATTATTAATTTTGATTTGCATTCAAACATAGAAATATGTAGTATAGACAAAAACTGATTCTAGACAGATAAAATTCAATTTTACACTAGGATAATTGTTTTATGTATTTTACATTTATTTATAGGATCAGATGAAGTCTTGGAATTCCAACTGAATAAAATGAAACCAATAAGCACTGTCCTTCCTAGAAGTGTTTCTTCACTTGCTTTATAATGTTAGCAATTTGGATATTTTTTGTTTTCAAATCAGTGAATGTATATTAACTCTCTCACCATAGTCCCTTATGTTACCTGGTCCAAAATTGACATCTTTATTAAAAAGATGTAAGTATAAATCTTGTTTTGAGTTCTATGGCTGAGAATGAAACTGTCGTTGTAATAACACTGAGAAATTAGACTGGCCCAGTTCAAGCAGCCTTGTGTGTACTGGAGATCTAGTTGTTGGGATCCAAATGCTGTGTAGGTGACAGAGCCCATGACTGAAGGTTTTTTTTCTGTAATAAATTACTTTCCATTAGTACAGATTATTTTATTCAGAATCAGGTCTTCATTGTGTCCCGAAGAGAAATAAATTTAACTATTTTTCAGATTTGGCAGGATAGTAAAATGAATTCTAAGTCCCCACAGAGAAGAATATACTCTGTTGATGCTTTTGTTCTGTAAGGTGACTCTGTCTTACATACCTCAGCTGTTTATGTCAGAATGACCTAAAGGAGGACGCACTCCAAGTAACCAGACTGCAGTCAGTCCGTGGAAATGTGGATGGCTAACTGAAATGACTTAGTTCTCTTCTTACTAAATGGGTTGGATTGCTAACCTGAAACATTGACTGACAGCATGATTTCATATGTAATGAATTGAAGCTGCTGAATCCTAGAATAATAAGAAAGTAGTCTCAAGATAATCGTCTGCCTTGCAAAAACTGTTAGACCTGCCAGGTTATTCTGTCAGACTGGATGTTTTAAAAAGTGCTGGCTTCTAAGACGTGTATTGTTCTTGTTGTATAGAAACGGTCATTTTTTACATCAGTTACTTATTAGAGACCCAGTCCACTAGTTTGTGGTACCACAAAGGTATACAAAAATGGGACATCTATGAAAAATTCCTTTTATCATAAAGGTTTTCTATTAGGTTGTAATGTGTCAAGAGACTCTTCTATCCTGGGATGTACAGTCATTGGGTGCTTAAGTTTCTTTTCTGCGCTAGAGCAGAAAAGTGCAGTGATATAAATATGGCTGGGAGCAAAATTTACCTTCTTGCTTTAAGAACTCAGAATTTGATGGTAGCATAAGTAAACATGGTTGTGGGGTGTAACACTTTTTCTCACACTATACTGAAGGTGACTGCTGTGCAGCTGTACAAGGTAACTCTAATTAAAACAGTTTCCCCTTGAAATGTAATTTTGTTCTTCCTCTTCACTATCCAGTGGTAGACTAATATTTGTCTCCAGAATGTTTTTCCAGGATCTGAAGTGGAATTACAGTGTGTGAAGGTTACTAAATATTGGGCAAAAATTATAATTCTCTTCATAGTTTAAAAGTATCTTTCATATTTCAAAAACCCTCCTGGATCTAAAATTCTTTTGGCAAACATTCACTTTCTTGCACATAACAGAGAAAACTTACTAAAAATAGCATATGCTGCTATCATGCCAAGGTTCCTCTCCAGTAGCTTGTCTCCTGCTTAGTGTACTACTCACTTGCTACTGATTACATTTTCTTTTCAGTAATTCAGTCATCCAGCCTGTTAGAAAGTAAAGTAAAATTAAGGGAAATTAAGAATTAACTGTACATCTCTAGTTATTCCACATGTAGCATACATAAATAAAGCAGTGGTGGATCCATACTTATGTGTATATATGTATGTTTGTGTGAATATTAAAAAAAAAAAAAAAAAGAACAAACAAACCTATAATCCATCATCGAATAATTTATCACCAGGTACAGGTGAGGAATCAGTTATTGTGAGGAAAAGCAAAAATTTGTTCCAGTTACTATAGAAATTAATTCTGATTAATGTTAAATCTTTGTATTATCACAAAGGGAAATAACTGCATCATTATAAATTAACTAATAACTGCATCATAATAAATTAGATGCTGTAGTTTTGAAGTCTTGAAGAAATTTAGAGAATGTTGAACTAAAATATGAAAACAGTGTCGAAGTGGCATAACTTAATCAGAAAAACTATACTTTTTTTATATTAAAGCTTGAAAATGTCAGGATTTGCTCTTGACAGCAAGAAGTCATGTTAAGATTTGCCTTTGACAGTGAAGAGTCAAGAAAGCATAACAATCAAGAAAAGTTGCCTTTGGTTATGAAGTGTTTAAGAACTATTTCAGAAGATTTTCCCCCATTTTTTTCTCACAGTTTAACTGTGAAATAGAAAGCTATTCAGGAGTTTTTCTAGTGCTATGATAGCACAGAAGCCATCCTAGTGCTAATACCTAACCTTCCTGTCAGCTGCTCTTTCATTGTGAAAGGCAAGATAAATCTCTGGAATCTGAAAGTATTTAGAACATTTGAGAATATCTTGCAGAATTGTTTTATTGGAGCTGTTGACTATATTTTTATTTTTATTTTATTTTATTTTTTCTAAATCTTGTGTTTCATCTATACTTCTGTTTCTATCAGGTCCTTTTTTTTGTTACTTTTTAGCGATGCCAAGCAGTACAACTTGTCATGTCCAGAAAATCTGAGAAGCAAGCCTCAAAATTTTCAGTGAGATTATATGCATGAGAAAGCAGTCACTAAAATAAGCCTGGGTTAAAATAAGTGCTGTCTAAGTAAGGAATTTGCCTTCTTTGTCTTGTAAGTGGATTTAGAGCACTTTTGCTCTGCCCAGGAATAACTGTTGTGGGGCCAAGATTCAGCTACTATCTCAACTTTCTGGAACTGAACCTAATTTCTTCTTTTTGCCTCTGATGTCAAGTGTTTTAGCAATTAAAAAGTTAATGTAGCTTGATGAATCAAGGAATAATGAGTACTAGATATCTGAATTTGTGATGAAGTTGAAAGAAAGAACATGCATCTGTTGCTTTTTGGAAAAAAAAATAGAAGAGAATAATCTCACTGAAAATGGCTAGATAATTCTGGGCGTGAAATTTTTCCAGGAAGGTTTTGTTGGTTTTTTGTTTTATTTTTTTGTTTTTGTTTTGTTTGTTTTGTTTTTTTTTCCCAGCCATTTGTCTTTGTAGAAAGAATCTGACTTTTGAGGCTCAAAAGTCCTATGAATTATTTTTGTCTGTTATATAACCTTCAACTTATCTGAACCTTTTTGTAATTTATAGTCTGAAAAGAATTCTTGAAGGCTTCTTCACTGTAAATTATTTTCTTGGTTTTTTCTTTTTTCTAAATAGTGTTCTTACTAACACTTCACATATGACTTTAAATATGCAGTAAAATTTTAAAAAGTAAATCTAACTTCTTTATTCCCTGTGCTTCATGTCCTCATAAAAGATGACAAGATTAAGGAACTCTAGTTTCTCAATGATCTAAGTATTCAAATGTGTTATTTCCAAAACTACTGAAATATTTCATTGATTGCAAAAGAGCAGAAATGGCAGAGCTTACATTCTATGGGGAACCTGACTGTTCTGCCTGTTTTCTAAGTTGTACTGTGCCTTTCTTGGGGAGCCCTTTTTCCTTCTGTTTTCTGTCATTCATACCTTTAACATTTTGGATGGAAGCTTTAAACATTTCCTTTATACTGAGTGAAAATAACTCTTTTACTTTTGATCATTTTTAGTTGCAATAAAGTTTTGAGTGTTTTCCAGTGTAGCTTTGATTAAAGATAAATATATTTTTTCCCCAGAGTAAACAAAAATATTGCAGCAGTTTGATTGGGAATGAAGCATGTGGTCATGTTTTAGATAGTTTTCTTAAAATTTAGCAAGGAGGTCATCCCGATATCAGAAATTTATGCGATAATGTGACTGGTGTTCTAAACATCTTTGTGTTTTGCTAATACCTCTTTTTTTTTTTTTTTTTTTCCTCCTCATTAGTTTCTTTTCTCAACTGCCTGGCACTGATTTGGAGTCCATAGAGACTCTCCCTTTAACCTTCCTTTGCTGGTGCAAGATCAGGACAAACTACCAAATGTGTGTGAGTTTACTCTGTTTTTCTTAGCTTCCATTTGGATTCTAGACATTCTCAATGGACTTCACTTCCTGACCTGTTGCACCTATCTCCCATTCTCATGGGTTTTGGCCCACCTCAGAATACCTGATTATCCCAGACTATTTCTGGATATGTAGCTTGCTCTTTTAAACACTAGTGGACTTCAGCATCCTTTGATACTCCATTAAGTCTCAGGGAAGCATCTGGCTTAAGTTATTAAAAACACTAGCTTGCCAGCTGTAACTAAATAGGCAATAATACCCAATAGGTCATGTGCTGTATCTTACACATTAAATACGTTGTTAAACACACAGTCAATGCATAATCACTAGATAAGGTTCAAATGATGTCAACAGAGTATAACGAATTTTGAAGTGTGTTCTTTCATAGAATGGTTGGAAGGGATACTACAGACAATCAATCTAGTTCCATGGGCAGGGGTACCTAAAACTAAATCATGTTGTTCAGAGTCCCATTCAGTCTGGCTTTGAATGTTTCCAGGAGGATGGAAAATCTACAACTTCTTTGGGCAAGCTGTTCAGTGCCTCACTACCTCACTGTAAATAATCTATTGTCTTTTTAATCTAAATCTCTTATAGTTTAGAGCCATTACCCCTTGTCCCATAACTGCAATTCCTGACGAAGTCTCCTTGTAGGCTCCTTCTACGTACTGGAAGGCCCCTAGAAATCTCCCTGGAGCCTTCTCCAGGATGAATAACCCCAATTTCCTCAGTTATTCTTCACAAGAGAGGTGCTCAAGCCCACTGATCATTCTCAGAGCCATCCTCTGGACCCATTCTAAAAGATCTGTGTCCTTATGCTGGGGGCACTAGAGCTAAATACAGTACACACGTGGGGTCTTATGAGAGCAGGATATAGGTGGATTATCACCTCATTTGGTTGCCTGCTATTGATGTAGCCCAGGACAGTTGCTTTCTGACTGCAAGAGCACAATGCTGGCTCATGTTGAGCTCATCAACCAACACCAAGTCCTTTTCAGGGCTGACATCAATACACTCATCACCCAGTTTGTATTCATGTTTGAGATTGCCTTGACCCAACAACAGCCTGTTGCACTTGTCTTGTTGAGCTTCATGAGGTTTGTACGTGCCCTCCTCCCAAGCTTGTCACATTCCATCTAGATGGGAATCCTTCCCCCCCGGTATGTCCACCGGTATGTCACTCAGGTTGGAGTCATCCACAGATGTGTTGAGTGTACACTCAATCCCACTGTCCATGTTGCTGACAAAGATTTTCAATTATACAGATCCCTGTACAGGCATATTCCTGAGGGTATGTCACTGGTCTTGAGCTTCTCACTTTAACTACAATTAGTAGCTCAGTAATAGTAAATGAAGGCACTGTACTGGATCTAGTTGGTAGATTTAAAAAGAAATGAAGTTGAAAAGGCACTGTATGTTTTTGAGCTGCAGAATTATGTCTATGTTCACACCTGGGCAACTCTGTTTCAGTAACCTTAATATTCTGCAAGCACAGTTTAGGGAACAATTATGCTCTTAGTTAAAGGATAGCTTTCTCATCAGATATTCATTTGAAAAAATGACAGCTTAATTCTCTTAAAGAATGAAATCAGGTGATCTGTAGTGAGTGATGTTTTATTTCTCTGCTCGTTTTAGTTTGTGAGATTTCAGGTGCTGTGATTCTCATCAACTTGAGTGCACGCTCTTGAGTTTGAGTGTGTGGATAATTTGGGATATGTCCAATGTGCTTATTATTTTGGCTTGTAACAGTAGTGGAGGTGTACTTGTGTTCTCATGTTGCTCCAAACAGTCTGACAGAAGTAAATGGTGCAGCTGTATCTCTTTGAGAGGACTGCAGGCCTCGCTTGGAACTGGAACTTGAAGGGTTGGCACATTTCTAGCAAGCCTTTACATGTTTAGCTAATGACAGTTCTTGATCAGGCTCCAATATCTGTACTATTCTGTATCCTTTACGCTTCAGCTTTTTAATGCGTTTGCTGTCAAAAAAAAAAATTGAAGGTACTTTGAGAAATGTGAATTTGCTGGATAAACTGAGAGTTTCTTCAGTTTTGTTTGTTGCCTCCCATCCTTTTCAAAGACCCTGTTCAAGCTTCCTTTGTTCTGCAAAGTCAGCTTAATAATTAAATTGAGACGCTTTGGATGGAAGGAATGTCATTTCTGTTTGATATTACTACTAATAGTGGTTTACACTTATGGCACACAAAGTTACCACCTTTCATTTTTACACCCTCGTAATAGTCTGTTATTTTTGCTTTTATGGTATAATGTAGGCTAGTAAGTTGTTTGCATGTTAAAAGAAATCATGACTAGGGATTTGGAAATTTTGAGGTATTGAATATATTGTGCAATTCATTTTGCAAATAGCAAGTATGAACTGTATCTGCGAATGTTTCTCAAATTATTTCCATAGCTAGCTTTGGAATTACTTTTGTTGCAGTGACTTTTTCTTAAGTGACTTCTTTCTTGGGGGATGTAAAAGACTGGGGATTTGTGAGGTTTGAGCTTTCAAAAAGTCAGTTGATACACCTATATAATAGTGGTCCAGTTTTATGAAGGTTAGTGTGTAAGTCAGAATTCTAAATTAAGCCTAATACTACTGTGTTGTCCAGTCTCACAGGAAACTGGAAAAAAGATGGTGCTCTTGACAAGTAATGCTCAAAATGCTATACTGATGCTGGTGTTTTATTGTTACCTCCTTATTGGCTTTCTGCCTGTCTTTTTCTCTTTGTGCCAGACAAAAAGCCTCAGACTAGACACATAACTTAAGTATTGTCTCAGAAGTGACAAAAAGAGTAGAGACAAACTTTGACAAGATCTTGCACAGTTTACTTTAAATTTTAAGAAGATGTCACGGGAAAAAGGAAAATATGTATTATTAAGGAAAAGACAAGAGCTAGGAAAAAAAGAAAAGGAAAAAAAAGTTAAATACTGGAGAAGAAGAGGACAGAACAGACTGAAAATGACTAAATAAAATACAAAGTTGGTATTTCAGTTGTTAATGGGGGAGAGAATATGATAGGGTTGAAAACATATGGGATGTTGGCTATCAGTGATTTAATGTGCACATGAAACACTTTCTGTTATGTGTAAAGAAAATATTGATCTAAGAGCAGAAATTAGGAGGAAAAAATAAAGAAAAAGACAAGTCCTTTATCCAAATAAGTAGGTGAAAACTTCTCTAAAACAGTTGAAAATTGCAACTCTTACCTTTATCAAAAGCACAACATAGAGGACAAGTGCTCTGTGATTTAGTATATGTCTTCATTAAAACATCAGATGCAAATACTTCAGAGAAAATGAAAAGGAGCTGCTAGAGCAGTACAATAAAAAATATCTGTGCCCCAGTTCTTCATATTTTTCTGATTTACACAACTTACTTGGAATTTAATGCAAGTGTCTCATCTCTTTTTGGGACAAGAATTATGAGGGGAGAAAAGTTAGGGATTTTTATATGATTCTATCCTCTAGAACAGTGTTTTTATCAAGCTTCCAAATAATACAATTACTTCTGTAAGTAAAAATCTTGAAGACCTTGCGGCAGTAATGGAATTCTATGTCTGAAGTACTGCTTACGCTGCATTCATCCACTTAGAGGTTTAATACACTTGCATTTGTCTTATACTTCCTTAAAAAGAAACATAATATTTTGCTTGAAATATTTATATATAAAAGCTAGTAGGAGTAATAAAATATAATTCAGAAGGCAACATTATTGTCAAATTTCTGTAGTAGATTGTATTTATGGTTATCAAGTGTCTAAAATTGTTCCATTCTTTGAAAAATACTTGAAGTGGCTATTTCAGTTGTTATTCTTTGAGTAACAATTTTCTAACTGCCTCAAAGAAATTTTAATTAATATGGGGTTGCATTAGATTTCTGATTTTACATAACATTTTGCACGGTCGTGAGGAAATGTGATTTTTTTTTTTTTTTTTTTTTTTTTTTTGTGGAGGAGTATATCAGTATATCAAAACTTGGCAAGCTCCTAAAACTAAAGAAAAGAGTCTGTTCCTTTGCGAAGCACTTCTAGATGGCAGCTTTGTTTCTTATGTGGTATACCCTCTTAAATTAAGTTTGTTAGCTTAGCTTAGCCTGAGGCAAAACGTTTCAGGATATTTTAGGAGATCCTGGTAATCTAATTAATCTTACAATAATAATACAAAAAGGTATTCTTTGGATTTCCTTGTCCATGAAGTATGTGGTGTCACCTCTCCTTAATAGCTCCGTCCCCACGCTGTCAATGGCAATTCTCAGCTGCACCATTAAGCAGGACAATGACTGGCATGGTGCCATTCTGAAGGGCAGTGGATCTGGTGTCTTGTTCTGCCAGCAGTGGATGGGTTGCCATCCTTTGTGACAAATCCTCCCAAGGATTTTTCATTAAGTGGTGAATTCCATTGTCACCATCAAGCACTTGTTTCCTATTGCAGGAGCAAAGGCCATGATCAAAACACCTGTTAAGGCAAGTAGAAGGAATGTGGGCTTTACAACCGTCACGATTTCCAATAGAAGGGCCTCAGCAACCGTTTGGTTTCTAGGAAGGATAGTTACTCCGGATCTGAGCAGCTGAACGGAGGATTTTGCTGGGGTTTTGCAGTAGCCTGGCAGTGATCTCAGTGTCTAGAGAGGTCAGGTTGCCGAAAGTTTGAGATTTTGTATGGTGTTCACTTGTGTTGTCTGTATGGTGCAGAAGCTCTTTCCTCTGAAAGCGAGATTACCTCCACAGCTGTAATAAAGACTACTCAGAACTGCAAAAGTAAAACATGAATGCTTCAAACTTTGTGGATTTGTTGTTTTTCTATACCTTTTGTTTTTAATTTCTGCTAAGTGTTTTTGATGATGAGTATTGGAATACTCTCCCTCTAAGTCATTTTATTTAGCTTTTTTTTTTCTTGTAAAATTTGTTCACATTGCAATATAATGAAAGCTGAAATATTTTGATTACCATCTTTTCAGAAAATATCCCTGAATGAATGAGGAATAGTAATTTTAGCACTAGTATATTAAAAAAAAAAAAAAAAAAAAAAAGTAAAGACAGTGAAGTCAGCTTAGTTTTCCTTGTTTGTTTCTCACAGATGTGAATTCAAACATGTAAGTATGAAAAGAAGTTGGGAGTTTGCAAGTGTGACTGCTTGACCCTTGTTGGATCACGTTAATGTTTCCTTTGAGTTTCAATTCAGCATTCTTTAGAAAAGGTTGGTTTTGCTCAAGTGTACCCTTGTTAGAAGTTAATGCTGTTTTTCACCAGGCACCTACACTAAATGAGAATGCTCATCTATTTCATATGCATGCTCATGTAATTAGGCATGTACTGATTTCTTTCTCTTTGGAAAATATTTCTGCAAATTAGCACTCCAATATGAAGAGTTAAGGTGATGTCATCTGTTGTTTAAGATAAAGATAGATATTATTATTTTTTATTAGATGCTTCATCCTTTGTTCTGAGAAGTGTTGATATTTTCATTAGACTTAAAATGTGTTGCATGTTTATTGAAAGCATGAAATTTCAATATGTGAACCTATCAATTCTAATTATTTGACTCATTAGAACATAAGGGTTGGGGTTTTTTTGCCTAAGGGTACACAAATGTACTACTGAATCTGGTTTTTAAGTTTTTTTCCACTTTAATGTCTGAATCCAAATTCATAAAGAGTTGGAAAAATGAGATGTCTGAGCTATAGGATTCACAGGGATTTTATATGAAGCCTATTTAATCAGGATAACACTGCTATTAATATTCATAAAGTCAGCTGGAACACAAATGACGGACTATGGAGTCTAAAATTTTTTACTTGTGAATTTATTAAAAGCAGCTTAAAAAATTAATGGAATTTAAGTAAAGTTGACGAAAATGAAAATCTTATGTTAGCAGAAAAAATCTTTATTAGAACTTTCTCTAAGACCATCTTGCATTGATATCTTTGACAGATTTCATTGGCACTTAAAGAAGAAAGATGCATGAATGGTCATTTAAAAGGATTTAAACACATTGGCACATTAATTTTTACATGAATAATAAGTAGTTTCCAAAAGCAATTAACTTACAGTGTACAAGATTTGAATAGAAAAATAGGACTGTGACACAAAAGGGCAAAGCAAATGTGCTGTACATTTTAAACTTTTAATAATATGGCTTCTTAAACTGATTTATTTCATTTCCACCGTAGATATAGTAGCAGTGATGATATTTGTGTTCAGCTTTGGTTTCTTTTGAAATACACAAAGATGTGAAACAAAGGCATATTTTGATGCTGAAGTGCTACTGGTACTGGTACTGTACCAGTAGGTACAGAATTGATTGTACCTTTTTGAAAAAAGCTTTTTTACTTTTTTTTCATTTGTGTTTGTGGAAAATGGATTCTGACCGCCGTGTATGATTTTTCTCACGTACTGCTGTGTGCTGTGCTGGAAAAGCATTTGTTATTTCTGTAGGGGACAAATTAGATAGATCTAGGATTTCTTCTATTGAGTGGGAAGATATTGGTTAATTTATATTCATATATGTAAATAGTTTTGTACTTAATTATTTAGAGTGAATTTTACTTGATCAGTGCCTTTCATATTCAACAGATAAGTACCTTAGGTTTCTTTGCTTGATGAAGGAGTTGTCTTAACTAACAGAGGTTGAACTGAAGGAAGTTAGTAGTTAACTCTAGATTTGGGGTTACAGTTCCTTTTTGTATTTTCCATTTTGTTTGGGTACAGTGATATACTTTACTGTAATCTCCACCTTTAATTTCTTTTTATTATTAGATAGATCAGTAACATTGTATTCAAATGAAAGTGAAGAAAAGCCTGAAAATAAGTGTATTTTATTTATTTTAATTAATGATGACGATTTTTGCTGAGAAAACCTTCGCAGTTGTAGCCAGCTGCTGATTGTTGTTGGCTTGAAGGTTAACACTGAATAATAAAAGACTCCGCTGAGAGAGACCGGGGAGCAGCCTTTCACAATCTAACAGGGCACTCACTATGGGATACAAGGGGACAGACTCTTCAGTGCGGTCTGTTGAGATAGGACAGGGAGAAATGATTTCAAACTAAATGAGGGGAGATTTAGACTGGACATAAGGTAAAAGGTATTTTTATGATAGGCAGTGGAACAAGTTGCCCAGAGGTGGAAGCCCCGTCCCTGGAGACATTCAAGCTCAGGCTGGAAGAGGCTCTGAGCATCCTCATTGAGCTGTTTGTGTCCCTGTTCATTGCAGGGATTTGGACTAGATGGCCTTTAAGCATCCATCCCTTCCAACTCGCATAATTCTAGGATTCAATAATGTTTTGTAAGTTTGGGTTCTAAAGATACCTGACCTTTTGAAATACGCTTTATAAAGCTTTATCTTGAATGATACTTGAGTGTTGTGTATAAGTTAGATACGCGTTGGAGTGTCTGTATTCAGAACAACCAGTTTACTTTGTGTACTGAAAGTCTGTTCTTATATTTAACATCAATTTCTTTCTAATAGTAGGGAAATTATACTGAGAACCATAGGGAGTGGCAAAAGGTCTTTGTTTCTCTTTAATCAAAAGGTTACATTAGTATGGTATCAAAAATATTTTTATTCTCTCTGACTTAAAAACAATTCATTCCTATTAGTTAGCAGAACATATTTCTGCTATTGAAGACTGAATATCTTAAAGACTTCTGACTTCTTTCTCTAATATGCATTTCATATCCATAATTTCCAGGAGAGGGCAGCATTTTCCTACATCAGGTCCTTGAAAGAACATGCCCTGCTCAGACTGTCAATGTTTCTTGTAATTACTCCCAGTATATTTGTTGCTTGCTTATGAATTAACTTGCATTTATGGAACTAAATCATTCCAATCATTTAATTACACCTGAGGAGCTGAACTATAATTGCTTGCTTCCAACTAGGATCTGATATGGCTTGAGCAGTATTAATTTGGTGTTTACTTTTCTGAGTGCTAAAAGCATTAAAATGATTGTGCAATGGGATTACATTTTACTAATTGCTGGCATTCATTAGCTGGGTAAATGGCGAGGAAGAATGACTGTATATTGTGGAGGGATAAAATTATGGTTTTAAATAGTATATTACTAGGCACATTAAGGCCCTAAGACATGTTTTAAAATACTCCAGAGGTTATTAAATACCGTATTTTCTTCATGTCTTGCTATATGACTATCTTATTAAAATACTGCAATTATTATGAACCTTTTTGTGCAATATGTCAGGAAATGGCTTCATTGACAGAAACCTACTGCTTGATATTAATAACCTTCTAAATTTTAAGCTAATCCAAAAGTAAATGAGGAACTTAGGAAAAGATTGACAACTCCAAATCAACACAGTTATACAGAATTGAAAAAGAAGTGTACAGCTTCATTTGAGGAACTTCTGTAAGGAGCTTGGAGTTCTGCAATTTAGAGTGAAGTCTTTTTTTTTTTTGGTTAGGACCTAAGCACATCAAATCAACACGTTCTTATTTGTTATTAATTATAAATAGACGCAATATGAGCTAGATATGTATTTCTAGAGTACGTGTTAGTCTTGAATCATAAGTGTTTGCAGGAGTATTATACTTTTTTAAATTATCTGAAAGATAAAATGAAAACATCTATTTTGTGTATAATCTAAAAAAAAAAAAAAAAAAAAAAAAATAACCCACTTTCTCCTTCTGCAGTATTTGTAAAAAAAATTTATGTCCTGGTGAAACTCACTTGAATTTTCAAATATTTTCTTAATTTTATTGTTGTTGTTTTAATTATTACACTTATCATCACAATGACAATTGTATTTTCATGATTGAGTCACTGCTTCTTCAAGTAATGTGTTCTATCTTGTAATAAATTTAAGAAAAAAATTCATGAGAAGACATACAAAATAAACATAATGATGCAGTAAAAGATGAAAAATTATTCTTTGTATAATACATTCTAAAGGAGATGCTTGAGCAAATAATAAAATTGTTACTATATTAATAAGATTACTAATTTACTAATTTATATTTTCATGAAATATGTAATATAATTTGATTTTTATCCTATAAGAGAACATATATTTTAACATAAAAATGTTACATAGTAAGTCTAACTTTATATTGAAGGGCTTATTTTTGAATGATAGGGATTATCTTTTGCAATGATATTATTAACTGTATGGTCTGAAGCAACATGTAACCCATAGTAGGATGGGTTAAATTATTTAGCTGTTTTAAAAAGTCTGCAAATTCAGAGGTGCAGTAGTCAAGGACTACTTCACCTCTGTTTTATCCAGGAAATTCAAACAGGTGAAAGAATTGAAGCACGTTCTGCCATCTGTAATAAGTGCCAAAATCTCATTGCCTCAAGTGTGGTTTGTGCTGTTGCTCAGTAGCATGTCCTTCCAAGACCAGACTCTAGAACAAGAAGACAAACATAAATTTTGCCATGAAGGCATTGCATACAGTGGAAAGCTAAAGCAAATTAATAGAAAAAAATAGATACGTGAAGAAAAAAAAATATTTTACCGAGAAAAATAAATTCTCACTTTTAGAGTACGTGGACTTTATTGTGCTATTATAAATATCCTAAAATCATTTGTCTTTAAATTTTATGTCAAATGAAAGCAAAGTATAGGTGTGTTATAATGTATTGTTTCAAGTTTATTTATCTATTGTTTGCTTTATTTTAGCTCTGAAATGTTGGAGGAAAAACTGGAGCTAGTGCCAGATCAAACAGCTTGAGAAGAACAAATGGAGAACTTGTCTGAAGGTAAGGACTTCTAAGATATTAATAAGGAACCTCAGGTGTTTTACCAGTGCTAGGCAGTGACTGGAATGTATTTGTTCTTGCCGATACATAGCTGACTTTGGAAGTAAAGAAAAAAAGGAAAGAAAAAAATACACCGCCTCTTAAAAGTGTTTGGGTTAATAGGAGAGCAACTACAAATACGATTCTTCCCAGACTTCTGTATATGTACATGCAAAGTAACAAATGTCGTTTATCAACTTAACTTTACTTCATGAGTTATGAAACTACTTTATTAAAATTCTGAGAAGTATAATTTTAATTCTTAGCCTGTATGTTGTACTTACTAGAAATGTGGGGAAGTAAACAACGAACATGAAGGCTATCTCTAACTTTCTTGTCTATTCACACCTGGCTAAAGTACAGTTAAGACATCTACTAATATTTAGTAATTTCTTACTACTACCTCAACCACATATAGGCAGTAATGAGGTTGAGAGGGCTTTGGTTTGTTTGTTTGGAAGGAACTTCACCACTTCCGTGGTTCATAGAGTTTTAAATTTCATCAGGACAGAAGGATATTTTTGTATTTGGATGACCACGGTGTTGCTCTCAGATATTTTTTCTATGCTTTGTGAGAGAAAGTTTTACAAAGGCTGAGTTTGAGAGGATGCTACATGACTGACTTTGCAGAAGTGTCAGAAAGTGACCTGTATCTAGATAACAACATAAAAAGACTGAAGAAAGCATACACACAGGAAGGAGACATTCAGTACATCATAGGAGGGTGGATTTTTTCCAGGAGGTGGCTTTATGTAGATTGAAAAAATATGGAGCAGGTGTGTTACATCAAAGATGCCTCCTGTATGGGAGACAGATAGTACTTTGTGTATTTCTTTTTTGGAATTTTATTGTGTTTTCTTTCAGAAGCCACAGTAAGTGACGAGTGTTTCCATAAGGAGAGTCTGATGTTTGGAAGAGAGTAGAAACACTTCTTCTTGGAGATTATACATTTCTTAGTATTTACAAGAATTCCTTTCTATATTGTGTATGACAAACTACTTGTAGACCCAATTTAATCATGATATTTCGGGCTATTATTGAGATAACTTAAAAACGTTCTAGGATCAAATGCACTGAAAAAAGCAATAGTCATGGTCTGTTAACTTAATGGAGAATGTATTCTGAGAATTTATGCTTTCAGTGTATTATGGCTTAGTCAGATTTAGTATTATTAGACCTTTAGGGGTCAGCATACCCTAAGAATGGTTCAAAAGGTTAACTTTTCCAGAGTAGGCTGCAAGTGAATACTATAAACTGATTCTCTGTGAAATGTTTTCTATCCATTTGCAAGAAATGCTGTTCTGCAGCTCTCAGATACTTTAAAAACTGGATATTTGCTGAGTTTCATATGCATTATTTTTCTGATGACTTAAATTAACATTTTGTGCTGTTAAGAAAGCTATTTCTTCTAAGCTACCACTTACCTATTAGTGAATCTAATAGAATTATTCATATGGTCACAGAAAAACTGGAAAGAAAAATTAATACCCTCTTATCTCTCTCTTTTTTTTTTTTTTTATCAATCATCACATAATGTCTTTGTTTGTACTCTTAGGGAAGTTTAAAAAAAACTAGAGCAACTTCAAGTTTTCTGTTTAAATGTCTAAAGTTGAATTGTGTACTTTTCTGTATTCTACTTTCTTTATCTGTGATATCTTTCCTTTTTGCAGTGGGTGCTGTACTGTAGCTGGCTGTTCCTACTCGCAAGTTCAAAAGCTCTTTTTAGAAAAAAACTAATAGTATTCATTTTTAATAACATACTGAATAAATTGAGGTTAAATTTAGCTGGCTTGATGAAAATGCAGTTAAGCAATGAGAGTTATCTTTTTTAAATGCTAGGTACTGAGAAGTGGTAGGTTTGTGGTGGCTATGTGGGTTAATATGTAGCCTGTTAATAGGTGTTATAAAATATTTGAAAAATAAAGTCGATGTTTAATATATCTGAAGTGTTTGAAAGTAGATAATTTGTTTTTAGCATTCTGGATTGTTTGGATCAGTAAGCCCAAGATTTTATTATTTTGAGTTTGTATCTCATTGAATGTACTGTTTATTACCATAGGACTCAGTGACTTTTCTAACAATACTTGAGGGAATGTATTAGGGATGTTGGCAGCAGGCCAGTAAAGATTCTGTAATTTCGAAAGGAAAAATATTCAGAATAGAAACTATAAAGCCTAGGATCATCGTTTATTATAAAAATAAATTATAATAATAAAATTATATATAAATTATATTAGTAAATAGCTGCATCACTTCATGTTGTAGGACTGTAGATGCACTCTGCACTTGGATTGCATTGTTACTTCTTCAGGGTTTACATGCATGAAAAAACATGCAGAAACATTAATAATGTGAAAATATAAAAGTATTCTTTCTGTCCTTAGATATATATTCATGACCTGATATGTCAATTTTACAAAAGAGTTATAATGATAGTGAAGCAGTAAGTGTTGAAATATTGGAAATTGTGTTTCATTTGACTCATGCCATGTACGGATTTGAATGAGTGAAGGTGTACTTGTTTTTCACTGCTGTAGTGTTTTACTTGGGTCATATTTCTGAGTGAACATGTTTTTTAAGGACAAGGCAGAAATTAGGGTGAATTTTTAGAATACAGAATACTGTTTGGTCTGTTTTGACAGCAACTTTACGATTTTGCTGATCTAGAATAAAATACATTGTGTAATTATTAGTTAAAATTCATAAGATGTTTGTTTTTAATGGGAAAGTGGTTGACTTCTTTTAAAAGATAGATGTTACATTTTTCAAGCAGGGGAATAATGCACATTTCTAAGTCGCTACTTAAAGCATCTACAGAAATATGTGTCAATGAACCAGTTTCACCCTTAAGAATTTGTTGTCAGTTCTAAGTTATGATAAATATGGACGCTTTCACTATAGCTTGTTGTCCTGCAAGAGAATGTTTGCATGACTCATAAAAATACTTTAAAATTGCCTGCCTGGAAACTATAGTTCAGAGGAGATTCCAGTATGAAAGACAATGTAGATTGGAATGGGATTGCAGAATCAGATGGTGCAAGGAAGTCTGAAAAGTGTTGGATTAGGTGGTGAGCTGTTGCTTTCTAGTTTTGCTTCATCCAGGAGAGAGGAGAACAGCTATGCAAACCTAATGACCAAATTATCTGTATATAGAACTGCTTAGACACAAGTGCATGCCACAAGCTTATTTGTAGACAGTAGTTTTCACTGCATTGTGTATTTGTGCATTCATTTGTGTTGCAGGAGTGCGTGGTGTTTTCTGTTAAAAATCTGGCCATAGCTTTCCTTGTATTGTCATGGTCATGACGTGTGTGTGTCTGTATTGCTTAGAAAAATACTTCTGCATTCTTTTGCTGCATAATGAATAATATTTCAGGGAATAAATACTCACTAGAATATTTTGTGCATTTATTTACTGCCATCTATAAATGCTCTTCATCATCAGCCATTACTTTTGTGTTCATGGTAATTGAGGCAGTGGCAGTCATATGCATAGGCTGAGTAAAATGTATAATCTTTTTTCACTAATTTCCTAGAAATGAAACTTCTGCCCCTCACCATTTATTTGTAAACTGTCATTAAGAAAAGCTAATTTTTCAAGCTGTGCAGTTATTTAATTTTTTTTTTGGGGGGGGGGGGGAGGGGAGGGGGGTTGTAATATTTACAAGAATTTGTCTGGAATTACTGTTGTGTGACTTTAACACCCACCCACCAAGATGAAGGGGTAAAGGAAGCTTTAAAAGTACTGAGATGTTGTAAAGATTTTACTCATTTTTTTTTGTCTGATGATCTAGCTAAGTCAGAAAGCAATTGGTGGTAGAAGAGTTGCTTCCTCTTTCTCCAGAATACATCAGTTACAACTGCAGGATAGAGTAAATCTGAAGTTTTTCTTCCAAGGCTGCAGTAGAAGCAGAATAAACAGTTGTCATATTCAAGTCTGTTTCTTCTTTCACATGCCTCAAGATGAGATATTGTGAGTTTGTTCTTCCTTTCCTTCCCTGTTTTTAGCAATAAGGAATGCTGCTTATCTGGAAAAGGAGGAAGACCTGAAGGCTGCATGTGTATTTATGCAGAGGAATCCACATTATACACACAGAGACAGTATTCTCTTCAACATGTGATTCAATTTGTGTCTTGCATGGGTGTTGTGCTTTCAGCCTCAGGCTCGCTGCATGCTAGCTGCCCATTTTCAAGTGGTAAGAATGGTGGCAGGTTTCTCTGCAGAGTATAGGATGTAAAGATCTGCTGCTATCTAATCTTTCCTATAAATATAATTCCTCTTTCATACATATAAATTCTCATATTTCCTTTTCCTACCCCATTCTTTTCTTATATATTTCTAGTATATTCTTAAATATAGCACATTTGTACAGGCTGAGTGGAAAAAGACTTGTCATAAGAAGCACAAATAAGTTTTCAGTATCTGCCTGACTCATTCAAGTGTTGTGATGTGATTTTGTTAAAAAACTGAAAATACGAAGTGCCCAGTCTGCACCAAGTCCTGCAAGCACTACAGATGGGGAGAGGGCACACCTTGAAGTATTGCACTTTGAATCTCCTTAGTGTTTAATATTTGAGTGCAGCTGACTTCAGAATGTCTTGAAATGTGCTTCAGGAAGGAGCAGCAGTTATTTCACAGTGATTGTTATGTGGTGCATCAGGAGGACCTTTAGAAGACTTGGCAAAAATGCAGAAATTTGGTTATTTTCTTCTTTAGAAACTTTTGCTGCTAGTACTTTATTAACTAGAATGACATTTAAGTTCAGCATGAAGGTGTAACAAAGGATTTTATTTAATAAATAAGCATGCCCTGGATCTCCAGAGTGCGTTGGAGATTCACTTCTGAGAGTCCATGTGTGTTTTTAGTAGAGGTATGCATGTATCAGGGTATGTGGATGAGGTGTCTTCCTGTCACTTCACACAGTACATTTCTCTTATGTTGGACGTTTAAAGTTACAGTATTATTATTTTTTTTAATAATTGTAAGTCTGTAGTTTTCTGGGACGTAGCTTGGAACACGAAATTCAGCAAAGCCTTAGTTGTTTGTTTGTGGTAGGGGAGGTTGAGTACGTTTGGATAAGAGAATTTCCACTATAATTAATGGGCATCAGGAAACATGACCCTGCCTAGATAAAAGGGAGTTCTGGATCATTAAGATTTAGATAATGAAAGAGGCTATATGTGAAAAGCAATTGTCTGGAATCACAATAGCAAAAGAAAAATGGGATAGAAGAGTTTACTTTGTTTTCAGCTGTTTTAGAAAATATAAACACAGCATGCTTAGTAAAACTCTAGCACACACTATGTTTGGAAATTATGTAATAACTCCATATAGGCTGTAATGATATCCTGAAACCCTGTATTTAAACTAACCTGAATTACAATGAGAGATAAACAGAATATTTACCCATCCCTTATGAGCTGCTGCTGATATGTAAATTTATTCTTCTACTTTGCACAAATATACTTTTGAGCTACTGCTTAAACACTTCAAGGTCCTTAGCCAAACAGTTTTAATGATGCCTCCAATATTATGAAAGTGTGACATTTGATGAATGCCTTGTATAGTTGTGATATCGGGGAAAGTGTAAACAAAAAACGCACATCAAGTCATCGTGCAACACCTAGATAATTTATAATTTTACTGTTTATATCCATCTTGACATTTTTTATCTGCCAAAGGCAGGTTTCATTTGGAATCTTAATCTGAGATTTATTTGGTGGATCTGGAAATCATAGCTAGAGTTCCCACAGGAAATGGTCCATCTACCAACAGATTAAATGGCAGTCCTGCAGTTGTTAAGGGAGCTCTGCATTTAACACACATGCATACTCATTCAGTCAGCACTGTGGAGAAAAATTAAAGTAGTAACCCAGGTTTAGGAACAATGTAGCTAAAAAGTCCCGTATTTGCTGAATGACAAAGGGTTATATAGCAGCATTTCATTTTATTATTCGTGCTTGAATTTCTTGTTTGCTTTGTTGAGTCTGCTGACGAATACTAATAAATGCCTGCAACAATCCAGACGAGAGATGCCTGGCAACAAAGCTATGCGGTGGACCTCCCTGATCTTCTCCAGTTCACAACCTGACCTTTTGAAAAATTGGCTGGGCTAAGCTGCAGAATTTGGGTGTAATAGTTATTGTTAACTCCAGCTTTAGGATTTATTAATTTGTGTGATCAAGACTTACCTATACTTCGAAGTTTCAAAAGACCAAACACAATCATCCGTCCATTAGAACTAACATTGTGTTGCTGTGAATCCCACTTAGTATCTGTTTAAAGATTCTGCTGTTTTGATGCATTCAGAGTATAAAAACACTTTTTTCAAGTATGAGACCAATCCAGTGAAAATCTGGTGTCTTCTCAGAGACTAATATTTTAAAATAACTGTGTGTTAATGAATTGCAAACAGAGAGTGGAATGCCAAAGGAAATGTGTGATATTTGCACATTAATAAATGCATCACTATTTAACGGCGGTGACTACCGAAATAATGGTTGGTCACTTATTTTAAACACTTGGAAGCATTTTTCTACCTTTTCTAATGGTTCTTTCTTCAACTGCTGCTTAGATGCAAAATAGGAGAGCGAACGACTTGATGAGAGACAGACAAGGGAAACATCATTACGAAAATAATCAGTCTTCAGAGAATTGTAAAAATAGCCTTTGCCAGAATAACTCCAACTGTTCTTAATCTCCTTCTGAATTTATTTTTTTATGAAGGGTGTTGCCAGTGTTCCATGCAAGTGCAGGTGAATAAAGAAGCGCTCAAAGTAACACAGGTGTCACCCCCTGCTTAAGTTGCCATCACAGAATGAATTCAGTGTTCTCTTCAGATTCCTTTAAGGAATTAAAAATGAATCATTAAACTTCTGACTTTTGTCTGTATTCTAGCTGCCAAAAAGATATTTTCAAGCCTCTTTTTTTTTTGTGTGTATTTATGTTATGAGATATACAGCAAGCTTTAATTCCAAATACAGCTTAAGTTATTTTTACTTCATTTGCAGAGAACTTTTTCAGTAAAATTCTGATAAGAATACATTGATATATTTGATTGGGATTTGGGACTCAATAAGTACAAACCATAGCTAATGATCATTCATTAGAGTTTTACTGTTTTATTAATCTGAATTCTAAAAAGATTAACTGACAGTTTTAATTATTCACATTTTCTGTATTAAAACTGTAGCCAATGTAAAAAAGAAAAGTGGTTTCATTTCTTCTGCCTTCTACTGAAATTACAAGAAGTTTACATGAAGTTTCTATATGTGTACACAGCATGTCAGCATGTCTTCTAACGTAGAAATACTATAGTTGGTCATGTGTATTATGTGTACGTACACATTATGTGTATGATGTGTATTTATCATCATAAAGGAATGTGAAAGATTATTTGAAATTCCTCTTAATCTTTTGGTTCTGTAAACGTTATCATTAATAGATAAAAATGATATATTTTTCTTGGAATTCATTTGAAGTTAGTTGTTTTTTGCAGTTATTCAAGTTGCATTAGGCCTCTCTGATGGAAAGAAAAGAATTCCATTTCTCCAAGGAGAATGGAGCAAGGGCCACCAGTGAGGCTTCATGATAAAACACAAACTTCTGCAGTTTTATTTCCACCATGACTTTTTTATTCTTTAGTCTTGCTCATACTAAAATTTCTATCATGGTACTTACGTATCCTTTCTAAAATATCTTGAGAAAACGTTCCTTTTAAGATTTATTTGAAATGAACCTCTGTCAGTTGTTTCTTACAGTAAGATCACATAGTCTATCTCAGTAAGAGTTGCCTCATCCTTTTCACTTGATGATTGTTGGGACACTGAACATACAATGCATCTTTGTGAATATTTCCTCTTTATAAGCACCAATGCCTTGGCACTTCTTTGTGTGATATTTTTGGCTATGCAGAGCACTGAGAAATTAAAATGAATTAGATTTATATTATAAAAATATTCAGAGCTCAGCCTTGATGTTATCAGGTTTCCTGTGACTGCCATTCAGTCTTGCTGCCCAAGTGATTTAGTGAGATCTTTGAGTCCTACTGAACAACTGTCTTAAATGTTGTCCAGTTTTCTTTGAACGGTAGGAAGTGTGCCATAAAATATCAGTGATTTATTTGTAATTGAAAGTTACTGGTTGTCAGTGAACTATGTGATACTGAAGGGGACAAAGTAACTATATCTTAAGTATATTTGTAATAAACCCAAAGGTGAGTAAAGCTGCACTTGTTTGTTTTAGTTATGGCTTTTTGGGGGTTTTTTTTGTTGGTTTTTTTTTTTTTTCTTCAAGAAAATGTATCTTGATTTTAAACTTTATGTATGGAGCTTTTGTAATGGTTTTCCAGAAACATGAATTACCTTCTTCTTGAAAACAAGAACTGTATCTTTTCTTGGGAATTTGGAAAAAGTAAAATTTTGAGAGAAAGTTAAAAATAATACAATGCTCTTTGAGATATGCATGTTAATTATACATGCTGTGTCTGTGTTAACTCCAATAGAAATTAAAAAGGAAAGGACAGACGCTCTGAAAGTGCACAAATCCTAACCCAACTCTTATTTTTTCTGCTTATGCCAAGCAATAGGATCAGATTTCTTCTACCAGCCTCAATTTCTTTTCTTGCATATCTATACCTATAAAATCCTTTACTTTTGCGTTTCCCACTCATTTTCAGGATTTATGCCTCTTAGACATTCAGTATGAGGTGAATTGTTAAGTTATCTGAGCCTTTCACAAGCATTCTGTTGGTAGAAGTTGCAGTGGTTAACGTGAATGAACATTTGTCTTTGTCAGAAAGAATCAGTCGTCATTTTCAGCTCATGAATGAATATTCAGGCATAGTACTAACTTAACTACCAGAGCTGGGAAAGTTGGAATCATAGAATGCTCATAGAACGTTCATAGAATCACTAAGGTTGGAAAAGACCTCTAGGATCATCCAGTCCAACCATTCACCTATCACCAGTATTTCCTACTAAACCATGTCCCTCAGTACAACATCTAAAAGTTTCTTAAACACTTCCAGGGACAGTGACTCCACCACCTCCTTGGGCTGCCTGTTCCAGTGCCTACCCACTCTCTTGGATAATTATTTCCTAATGTACAACCTGAATCTTCCCTGGTGCAACCTAAGGCTGTTCCCTCTAGTCCTGTCGCTAGCTATGTGGGAGAAGAGGCCGATTCCCACCTCACCACAACCTCCTTTCAGGTAGTTGTAGAGAGCAATAAAGTCTCTCCTGAGCCTCCTCAAGACTAAACAGTTCCAGGTTCCTTGGTCACTCCTCATAAGGCTTGTGGTCCAAATGCCTCACCAGCTTTGTTGACTTTTCTGAGCACCCTTTCTTGTAGTGAGGGTCCCAAAACTGTACACAGTACTTGAGGTGTGGCCTCACCAGTGCCAAGCATAGAGGATGATCTTTGCTCCTATTGGCAACACTATTTCTGAAATAGGATGCCACGATGGCCTTCTTGCTTGCACATTGCTTGCTCATGTTCAATTGAGCATCAATCAGTACCCCAGATCTGTTTCTCTACATGGTCTTCCAGCCACTCTGCCCTAATTCTGTAGGGCTCTCTGGGTTTGTTGTGGCCAAAGTGCAAGGCTTGGCACTTGGACTTGTTGAACTTCATCCCACTGACCTCAGCCCAGCTATCCAGCCTGTCCAGATCCCTCTGTAGGGAATTCCTACCCTGGCAGATCGACACTTTCTCCCAGCTTGGTGTCATCTGAAAGCTTACTGAAGGTGCACTCAATCCTGTCATCAGTAAAAATACTGAATAGGACAGGTCCCAGTATCAACCCCTGGGGAATGCCACTCATGGCTGGTCAGCAGCTGGGTGTGACCACCACACTCTGGGGCCAGCCATCCAGCCAGTTCTTTACCCAGCGGAGAGCATATCTGCCCAAGCTATGGGCTGCCAACTTCTCCATGAGAATACTATGGGAAACTGTGTCAAACTGTCAGTACTTTACAGGCCGATTTGGCCTGGTTCCATGACTAATGGTGTGGGGGGACCCACAGACCCATGCCCCAGGAGAGAGGCGGGGAAAAAGGAGTACATGTGTCCTTATTAGTTTGTTAACAAGTGGATTTTGGAGGGATTTAGTCGTTAAGGTTGTAGTCAGCTCTTCAAGTACAGCAACATGTTTTGTTCTGCATTTTTTTTCCCCGAAATGCATATGGTTGTTCTTTTCCTTCCCTATTTTACTTCTTTTTCTGTTCTCTTAGTCCCATTCCTTTACGGGTTCATTCATGCAGTCTTTTGCAGGCAGACAAGAACATGCTTTATCTGTGCTACAGACTGACTTAAAGTACTTGAAATCTCTGAATAGCTATTGTTACATTTGAAGCTGGTTTGGGACTTCTGATGTCCCCATCATCCTCTGCAGGGTGGATTGTAGCCTAGCATAGATTCTACAGTGCTGTGTGCATGTTCTAGGTTTGTTGTTGTTGCTGCTGTTTTTTCCTTTTGTTGTGGCTCCTCAGAGATCCCCCTGCAAATCTCAGAGGTGATCAGAGCAGTTTGGATAGGGGGGTGCTAAAAATTGCAGACAGAAGAGGATCCAGCTTTGTTGGATGGTGGAATGGTGAATGCATCTCACCAGCTGTGCATAAAAGAGGCTGCTGCCTCCTTGGCCTTGAAGGCAAAACTCTGCCTTCTGTGCACTTGCATCTTTCTGTATTATGAGTTTCCATATTAAAGGACTCTCTGATGCTCTTTCACTTCTGTCACTTCCGGTCCCCTCTTTCTGAGAAAAAGCTCTGAGAAATTGCGGCTGCCTTCCAATTGCTTTAGGTTTAATATTTTTACTTTGATTTTTTAACCATTTCTAGCTTACCAACATTGAATTCTGTTCTACCTTTACTATTTCAAGCTGTGATGACATTATCTTCTTCCTACTTCCCTTATAATCAATTCCCAGCTTTATTTCTAGTGTCTTTATATTTCTTCTTCCTAACATTTGCCTTTCTTTCCCTTAATGTGAATAAGCTATTCATTCAAGATAAATACATAAAACAGAAGATCAGCTATTCTGCTTCTCCCTATAGTGAAATATTAATCTGAGTTACTGAGCTTGTTCTATTCTATATGGAAAATGTGTTGTTTAGTGTACTAAAGAACCAGAATCAGTGGCGGTGATACCACTTAATGAAAACTACACCATTTTTCATGAAGATTTCAAGGCTGTTGTATGCTTTCTCTGATGTTCTTTGTGCAGCCTGATTATTGCAAATGCTACTTACTCCCCAGTGTGTCTCTGCAGCATTGGTAATTAGTGCATAATGCAATTTGCAGGAGGCATGAAGAAAAGCACTGAAGTGCATTGATTAACGTTGCTGCTTGGTTTAAAGGGAAGACAAGACTCTACCTTATACCAAGGCCTAAATTACTTGGGGTGGGGAGCAGTGTCACAGACTAAATGTAGAAGTGTTTTTAGAAATAAAAAATTCATTGCCCTTATTGATCTGTGTTCAAAATGCCTTCCTCAAAGCATTCTAATGACAAATTTAGCAAGTTGACAAAAGAAAATAACAAAACAATTGAGGCTTTATTGAAACAAGTGAAAAAACTTCTAACCTTAATGCCATTGAGCAGAGTCCTTCTGATTCTGAGTGGAGAAGGCTGCTGTCTTGTTCTCTTTTACAGTGCCAACAGGGGGAAAGATAGTTCCTCTGTTTTTCATCTAGTATTTCCAGGAATGCCACTTGCAGGTTTGCTGTATGGTGCTCAGTCTTACCCATGCACATGAGGGAATTGAATCTGGATGAAAGGTGTGTAGCAAATATAAATTGCTTAAAAAAGCAACATTAGCAGTAATAAATGTCAAAACAGGCCTAGTCCCAGACTAAATTCTTTTCTTGTTTCCATAAGGTTTCATATACTAATGAAAGGACACATGAAGTATCCCAATCTTCCATTTGGCCCACAATTTAATCAGGAGTTAATCTGCAGATATTTACCTCCTCCTGCAGATAAGAAGCAGCAGCCTTATGTTTGCAGGCCGTGGACCTCATAGGGGACTTCAGTGATTCTGGTAATCAGCTGGAAGGCCAACACAGCAGGACACAGTGTAGAAGAGTCCTTTGTTGACAACTGCTGAAGAAAGTGATTGCTGAGACAACAAGGGAGGGTGCTTTGTTGGATCCAATACTTAGAAATAAGGAGGTACTGGCTGGAGATACCAAACTGGGAGACAGCATTGGCTGCAGTTGTTATGAAATGGTAGAGTTCTGGATCCTGAGAGAAGGGTGAAGGACAGAAGCAGAACCTCAGCCTTGGGTTTCAGGAGAATAGATACTCCTCTGTGATCTGTTTGGAAGAATTATATAGGATTCAGTCCTGGAGTGATGCAATATTAAAGAGAGCTCACTGGTATTCAAGATTTGCCTACTCCAAACTAAAAAATGGTCTATCCTGACAAGCAGGAAATCAAGCAAAGGCAGCCAAATGCCTTTTGCTCCTGACTAAACTCAGGCATAAAATGAAGGCATAGAAGATGTGGAAACAGGAACAGGAAGAATGCAGAGAGATTCTTTGTACAGGGATGGGAATTGGAAAACCAAAGCCCATCTGGAGTTTAATCTTAAAACAGATGAGAAGAGAAGCAAAAAAGGATTCTACAGATATATAAAGTGTAAAAGGAACAGTGTAGAAACGTTGCCCCACTGCTCAAATGCAGCAGAGGCTGTGGTGAGAAAGGACTATGTTACTCAATGTCTTCACCTCAGTCTTTACTGGTAAGATCTGCCTTTGGGAATCTCACCATCTGAGACCAGCACAGCCTGCAACAGGGATGACAGCCTTGGTGAAAATGTTGATGCCCAAAGAAGAAAGGAAAAGATTGTTAAGGCAACTGAAGCATTGCACCCCTCCTTCAGAGTGTGACAGCATAATTTGCAATATTTATATCTGCTCGCAAGCCTACAGGATGCTGAGCCAGTGAACAGTGTACATTTGTTCAGAATCTACGTGGCTATGTTCAGTTATAGCATTAGCTGCAAAAGGATCTGATACAAGGAATACATTTTGATCACAGTACTGGAAGCAGTAGTAGATTATATTTTTTAATTAGTGTCTTATCAGGTTATGATCCCCTCATGCTTATTACTACTTAGAAACAGGGATTCTGCTGCACTGTTGTCTGTTGTTTCTCTAGTATGAAAATCTGGTTGCAGTTTAGAGGAATGGTGAGAGGGGATTCAAGAGAACTCGTAGATAAAGAGAATATAGATGAGTTGCACGTATGAAAACTTCTCTACATGATGGTAATGCACAGCTTTTTGTGGAGACTTGTTAAACCATCTCCAGCCAATCCACAAGAAGATTCTCTTTTTGCTCTCAGGATGTTACCTGTGCCATTGTCTGTGCCTTTTCTTCTTCACAGAAAGAAGAATCTCTTGCACCTGATTTTACAGATGTGCTTTAGTATTTTTTCACTTGGAATTTGTGCTTTTCTGTTTTATATGCAGCATGACACCTTGGTGCTGTCAATTAGACATCTGTCATCTGTCAATTAGACAGATGACAGAGTAGATGTCAGTTTCTTATTATTTTTGATGAATCTGTTCTCATTTTTTTGATGTGGAAGTAATAAGTTGGATCAAAGAGTATTTAAAGTGCAATTTATCCAAAATGACTGGAAATGCTAACTTTATTAAATAAGCAAAAGCTTCACTGTGTGTTCCCTACTTGTGAAAAATACTTTTTTTTTTCCATTTTCAGTTTTTTTTAATGTCTTCCTCATCATTTTTTAATATAGTTCCATAATTAAAACTTGTTCTTGCTTTATGAAAGAATATTCTTGGTATGTAGATCCTTCTTTTATTTAAGTACCATGATATCAGAAATACATCATTAAAAAAAAAATATCTAGTAGCCAGGCTTAGGAGAATTGCCTGTCATACTCAACCTTATAATCAGATGACTTTTCCCTTTGACACAATTTGTGGTTTGCATTCTCTAGATTCTTTAGTTGTATGAGCCTCTAGTTCACGCATTCTGGAAGTGACCAGTGGGATCTTAAGTTGTTTGTCGCTAATTACAACTTGTTAATACTCCTTTTGTAACCAAAATTTGAAAAAGACCTCAATGTAAGTGAAACTGTAGTTCAAAATGTGAAAATTCACTTCTTTAGAGTGGAAATTCATCATGCCTCACTAGAATAATTTTTTCCCAAAAAGATAGGTAGATGGTTTGCAAGGTCATTTTAAGCAGTCATTGAAGGGGAATAAGGATTGGGAAATGGTAGTGAATTTTTCAGGACTGCATGAGAAAAGTCTGGTATGTAGACAGTAACTGCTATGTCAGCACATGAAGCAGCACAGTGCTCATTCCTTTGTGGAATGAAGAAGGTGTGCTTGAAAAACTAAACTTTTGCTAAAATAACAATGTAGCAAACCATTTTTAAGTGATAAAAAATGCTCTTTTTCTCCAAATAGAAAAATAAAATTAAAAATTAATATCTGTTTCCAATTAGAAACCCACAACCTGGGACAGAAAGGAGAAGACTTCTGTGCAGAATTTCAATTTCCTTTCAATTCAAATTCCTCCAGAAAAGCGGATTTTTTCATCCAAGCAGAAGATGAAGCGCTGAAACTTTCAGATTTGTTAGTAACCAGTCAAGGAAGATCTCCAAATATGTGTGCTCAGTTCAGTTCCAGTCCTGGAGAATCAAGGTACAGAAATACCTCAAAATATGTTGGTTTTTTTTTTTCTAAAATTAATAATGCAAACAAAGTAGCTATAATATTTTATAATGTCAGGGAAGTTGAGAATCAGTAAATCTTTTTACTTAGACTAGGAAAACCGATTTGTCTAGACGTTGAGTACTAGTTGATAGCTTGTACATGTAACTGTGACAACCGTATCTGTCCTTTCCTGTTGGAATGCAGCATTTTAACACTGTCTCCTCCAGTACTTATAAAGAATATGTTCATGGCAGTGGCTTATCTGCACACTGTAGGTACTTCAATTAATTGTAATCTCTTCAGGTAATTTAAAATGCGCGTATTGTACAGATTTAGAAAGGGTGATCTAAAGTCTAGTAGTATGTGTGGCTTTACACCATAAATGTACCTTAAGTATGATGACTGATTAGGCAATTAGATGGCATAAGCTAGGAAACAAGAATGAATCAGGGTGAAATCTAGGAGAAGTCGGAAGACTAAAGGTCAGGAGTTGTAATACTTTGTAGGCAGGGTCTGTGACAGAAATCTAGAGAAGAGCAAATCTGACGATTCTATTCTGTCCTTAAGTTTTGTACTAAGCTATGGCCCTATATTGAAATCTTAAGAAGCATACACACACATCCTATATGTGATGTAATATATGCACTGTAATGTATATACTGAAAAAATATATATAACATATTTTAAGCTCAAGGAGGGAGGGTTTAGACTGGATGTCAGGGAGAAGTTATTTACAGAGAGAGTGGTGAGGTGCTGCTATAGGCTGCCCAGAGAGGTTGAATACCTCCATCCCTGGAGGTATTCAAGACCAGGTTGGATGGAGCCCTGGGCAGCCTCATCTAGTATCAGATCTGGAGGTTGGTGGCCCTGCACGTAATTGAATCTCTTCTCATTTTTCGCTGTCTCTGGCTAAATAAAGTAATCTTAAAACTGGAATTCTTGCCATCAAATATAATAATTAGAATAGCCCTATAATTTTGTAGTTTTCTGCAATACTAACTTCTAGATCTTCTAGATCTTCTCATTTCAGTAAATGTGAAATTGTTCATCCTGAAGAATTTGGTTTCTTATAATCTGAGCATCAATTTGATCCGCAAATGTTTCACTGCTTTGTTTTTCCATATTAATATTTGCTTCTCATAAGCATTTTCTGTTTATAGCCACTTTCTATTCATCAGTTTTATGCGTTAGCATTGTAGTATATTTGCTTATTATTTCCATACTTAGAAGTTTTCTTTTAGACTTACAGGTTTAAGATGTAATAGAAACACATTTCTGTTATTGCTTCTGAACACATTTGTAACAGTTAACAAATTTTGTTAGTTTATTTATGCATACATTTTGGGAGGGTGAAGTGTTCTTTCCATTAACTTTTTTTTTTCTTTCTCCTATAAGTGGTGCCGTAGGAAGTAGAGGGAAAATACTCCCTGAATTTATATCTTCAAGGGAAGATCCCACAGGTTTTGGTGGAAAGACACAAACTTCATTCCTCTTAAAAGAACTGGACACTCTAAGGGCCAAAAATAAAAAGGTACAATTTAGATTCTCAGATCACAGAATTCATTATTTTACAATTGTCTCATAAAGCATAAATTTTAAACTGTTCCTAATTTAGTTTTGTTATTTATTTAAGCACTCTAAACAATAATTTTCTAGTCATTTTAGATTGTTAGTGCCTGGTTAACAACTGCTTTTCCAGAATTAAAAAATCTTTCATCCTGCTCTTTGACCTTTTTAATCAGTGACGTAAGTTCCGGCATCATGGATAAAAAAAACCTACTGACGCTAATGGAAAAGTTTTCTTTGGCTTGAAAAAGCTTGTGGACTGGAGTCTCCACATAAAACATATTTATTATGTGTGGAATTATTTACAATAGAAGACTTTGTAGTGATGACTGGCATCCTATTCATGTTATCAGAGCAGACAGTGTATTTTATATATGTAATTTGAGTATGTTTTGCCTTTGCTACCCCTTTTCTCTTTTGTACTTCTGATATAATAAAGACAGGACTGTAGCTTCTCTATTATAATAGAGTAGTTCAAATGATGACACTATGGCACAATTCAAAATCTGAAACTTACGTTCTGCAGTACACATGATCTATTTCATTAAACACTCCATTCCTAATCTTAGGTGGCTCAAGCATTTCATTATAAGTTTTTGAGTTCTTAAATGCAAAAAATTAGCAAAACTAAAGCCAATGTTTCATGAACGTAATCTGGAACTCATATACTGTACATGAGATCCATATAGCAACCTCACCTGGGTACCTCTGTGTTATTTCTACCATTCGGAATGGTTGTATCTGCATAAACAACAGAAAAATGTATAACCTTTTCACTAAATGTTCCCCAGTGAGGGGACAAAGAGCAGTGAGAACAAACTGGAACACAGGAGATTCTGTCTAATCAGGAAATGCTTCTTTACTGTGTGGATGGCTGAGCACTGGCACAAGCTACGTAGAGGCTGTGAAGCATATCTTCCATGGAGATCTCCAAAAACTGCCTGAATGTGGTGTTGGGCAACCTGCTAAGGGTTTCCCTGCTTGAGCAGGGGATAGAGCAGTTGGACCCAAAGGGCCTGCCAACCTCAACCATCCTGTTATTATGTGGAATGTCACTGACTGTTCAATGACAAGCTCAGACATTTCTCCATAAGCAGAGCCAGTGAATTCCCAATTAAAAGAAAGACCTCAGCATGTAGAAGAATATCTGTTTTCTGTCTGGTGATGCACATGGAAAATGATACATTTGCAGCTCTTCAGATATAAATTATGTCAGTACTCTTGATGGGAAATAGGCTACTCATGCAGTTACCACCTACATTATATTCCACGTAACTGAACTTCCTTAGTGAGAATGACCACAGACGTCCCCATTATCGTAAGAAGGGATTCCCAAATGAAAACAATGGCAAATCCACATTGCTGCTTTTCTCAAAGAGCAAGATAAAACAATTTATCTTAAATAAATTTGTCCTTTAAATAAATAAATAAAATAAATTGAATTTGTGGATTACCAATATTTGTATTTTGGGAGTAAGACTGCAATTTAATATTTTGTTACACTTGTTCAATTCAGCTTCAAGATGAGGTGTTGGAAAAGGACAAGGAGTTGAAGACAATAAAACTGGACTTAGAACTGCAAGAGAGAGCTACAGAAGCTAAGATTGCAGAAAAGATTGCAGGTACAGTAGGCAAGCGTTTAACAGATGGCTGTATAGCTCAAGCAGTACACGAGGTTGCTGTATGACGTGGCCTAGTGAGTGTTAGCTTTATTTGCTAAAGGAGGGAAGATTTGACTTTTTTTTTTTTCTTTCTTTCTTTTTTTTTTTTTTTTTTGTGTGTGCATGTGTGGCTGTTTAGAGTTGCTTAGAAAATAGGTGGCTTTAACATCCTGGTACTGGTATTAGCAGGAGCTTTACCTGTATTCATACTGATTTGGGCATTAAATGCATTGTTAACACCATGTCAATCCAATCACAAAAAGGTTGTTTGTTTTGTTGGAAGGTCCTGAACAAACAAGGGGAAATAATGATTACCAGTGCCTCTACCTTTCAACCAGCAGTTCAAATACCACTTATTGTTTTAGCTCATGCAGAGCAATACTACCCCTCTCCCGGTGTATGAAGGTAGTTGCACATTCACCTCAGCTAGAGACCTGCACCTTTCTTGAAAATATGTGTTCTTCTGGCAGTTAATGAATTTTTATCTGATTATGTTATGTCTCCAGCGAAAGAGGCCTTAATGTTTTTAAGTTTATGGTTAAGAGTGGATACATGCTTATATCTGTTGTTAATCATCCTTTGGTATACACACAAGACTGGAAACAGTTTGCATTCTGTGATTTCAGAAATTTCTAAAGTAATGAAGGGTGAGTGTTTTTATTGTTATTGAAAGGTGACAGTGTGTATCTTGTACTCGGTAGATGAAATGTTCTCTGAGGTTTTCCTCTAGGTGTTTCAAATAAATTAATGAGAGTACTTTTCTAAATTAATCATATTATTTGTTCATAAATACAGTGTAAGCTATGTAAAGTTGTGTCCTTGTGGAGGATAAATATTCAAATAATATTGATAGTAATAATACCTGTTCCCGAAATATCAGTATTGGGGTAGGGAGTAACTAGGAAAACAGCAGTGAAAATAAACTGAAAAAACAGATGGCTGACTTTACGCTTAACGTGAAACTCCTGGGAGTAAATTAGTCTCTGCATACTCCAAGTAGAAAATTGCTAGATTTTCTGTGGTAGAGGATGAGAAAGGAGGAAATGGCTATTAGAAGTCAAGCTTAAGTGAAATGCAGGCAGAATTTTACTTTTCTATCACCCTAAATGATCTTGTTTTCTGTACTTTCAGAAGACAAAAGAAGGCTGCACTGCACATCATAGTTGTATCCATCAGCCAAATGCTAATGCAAATTGTTTGGGTTGAATTCCAAGTTTTGTGTTTGTTCTTGGATGTTTGCACAGTGTTTTACCTCTGTGCACCTGTAGCACATAAATACTCTATTTGATATAGGTGTTAAAGCCTCGTTAAAACCTGGAAATGAATATATGACTGTCTAAATGCTATTTAGTCTTCCTGTTATGGAAACATTTGAAATATTTGTTAGTAAATTGTTTTCTCCCGCATTACTGTTTAAACTTTCTAATTATGTCCTAACCATGATGTTCCCCCTAAAACAGTATGGCAGGTATATTGATAGAATAATTATCATAGTTATTACAGTTAAAAAGAGTATGCCAAATTTTAATGAGAGCTGCAATGAGTAATAAGGATTGTCTTTTAAAAAGATAATCTTTTTGATCCTTTTACTGGTTCAGGAAGTATAAAATTCTTTAAATGCTGTGAGAGAGGCTAAGAGTCTTAGTACTTAGGCTGTTTGGAAAAAGAAAAAAAAAAAGTAGCAGCAGTAGCCTTGTTAATGTCTAGCATTTTGCTTACCATTTTACTGTTCTAAGACTCTTCCGAAGTTTGAATAAACATTTTGAAATATGGAATGATGTGAACTGAACTGAATTTATGGAGGTCTGTATGTGTCTTTGTGAAGGTCCATAATTGTCTGTCGTAAAAGCCTTGGGGAGAATTCTAATGGACAAACAGAACATTATAAAGACTCAGTGTGTTTCAGGAAAAACATTTTTCCCTTATTTTAAGTCCTTTGTGGAAAGGAGAGCACATGCTGCTGTGATTTCATGTTACTAGTTAATGTTTAATTACCACAGCGTATAACACATGGTAAAGTGAAGCTTGTAAATATGGGTGTTTGCATTTTTATTATTACTTTGTACTGACTTTATGATAAGAAAATGACTCCACAAAATTATACTGCAAAAAATGTCAGAAAGGTACACCATAAAATGTTATCTACTTTGAGGAATATTAAAATTCTATTTTTAAATGGAACTCTCTAATTGATGGGCTTTACCTAAATGTGCCCTTTGGGAAGAACAGAAAAGCTGAAGACAAAGGCCATCTTAAAATTTTACTACAATGGTCTTCAGAAGCAAATAACCTAAAGCTTGTCATTTTGTGATTTTTACTTTGTTTGGAGGAAAACGTAAAGAGAAGTGCAAATTTGTGAGATGGCTTATGAGAGAATAAAAAAAGTAAATAATAAATGTAGAAGAGGGACATGGTGGAAGAGAATGTTTACCATGTGCAATAAATGGCTTATTTTCAGAAGATTTTTATTTTAAGATTTTACTAAACTGGCGTTTACAGTTCATGAGGGGATTTGCAGTTCTGTTTGCATATGCTTGACCACTAGAGGTGTTATTTCTGGTGGACATTTGCCACAGATTACAATTGATTCTTCACTAGCCTGTTAGATTTCTTCTCATACCAGACATTGCCAGAAGGTACAATTAGTTTCCCTACTTATCTTGAAGATTAGAAAAAAAGAGAAGGAGGCAACGCTACGGAAATCAAGGGAAGAGCACTTTATAAAGGAACTGGGGCCAGAATAATGTAAAGAAAAAACACAACACCGACTGTGAGGTGGTCATGAGGAACAGAAAAGGAAATAGTGAAATACTGGACTGCAGAACTTTTGTCTGTTGAACAGAAAAGGGAATGAGTGCCCTCTGTGGGAGGGCAAGGGGAGGAGGAGGACAGACTGAACGTTAAGGATGGAGGTGTTACTAAGTCTACAAAACAGCCAGCAGAGAGAATAGATCTCACTTGAACTGATAGGATAGATTACTTCATTTTTGCCTAACAAGAATTACACCGGGCATATATAGAAATTTTTAGAGGAATGAGCTGCTTGTGTGTGACAGACATAGACAGTGGTAGTGTCTATAGTCTTGGAAAGCTATCTAAGCCCTGAGCTTCTGGCAGCTACATCCACCGTACCTCACCTCAAGAAGATAAACTGCAGTTGACAGCAGAGCTCTCTTAATTTGTTTTCATATTGCTATCATGCTCCAGTGTATTGGGATTAAGAATAATTCTGAAGGAAAATATGGTCAGAAATACTTTGTATCAAATCTTTTTATAACAAGGGGCTATTTTCTTTATTTGTTTGCTAGCATTTTCAGCAATATCTGATAGTAATGTTACCAGGATCTAATACTATTCTTAATCAGAGTCAACTCCGCAGGAAAAAATCAGTTTATACAAAAATGCTGGGAATTAACATTTGTGGTATTTTGGAATTCTTGAGCCTGCTGTGGGAATGGTCGTGGATGTTATTTAGTGTTTATTGATTTAACTTGAAAAATATTTACTGAATGAATGTGCAAAAGTAATAGTTTTAATAGTAAAAATGAGAACTTAAATCCAAATGACTATTATCTTCAAGTTAGATATAGCATCCCATAAACTAAGAGGAAGTAAGTAATCTTGCCAGTAATAAACTTAGGGTGGCGATAACTTCCAGCACAGAAGCATTTTCCATTTCTTCAAAGCTCAATTTAGAGTCCCTTTTTAGATGTTATTTTTCTTTCTTGCATGTCATCCATTAAAGATTAGCCGTGGAAGGCTGGAGCATGGAGAGATTATGAGTGGAAGAACAACTCCTGCAGAATAATAATCAGTTTTTGGTATTTAATGCTGTTTGACTTTTGCAGACACATTTCTTATTAACCTTTGGTACAAACAGAAATCCAGGTTCCTGATAGCTCATGGAGAAGATGAATTCAAGATCCTCTTCCAATTAAAGCGAAATAAGGCCAATATTGGGTTTTAACCAAAAGAACTCAATAGTTCCCCAACCCTTGTGTTTATAAACCTAAATATGAATGACATTTTACAGTTTAAGTAGGTAATGCATGCACTTTCCTAACTTGTTTTTCGTGCATAATTCATTTCTATATGTATTTATAAGATTCTGAGCTTTTATTGTTGTTGTTCTATTTGTGCCTCCTTATGCAGTTACATTTTTTCAAAGTATTTACTGATATATAAGGGAATTTTGAAACTAGCTGCATGATTTGAATCCTCTATGTGGGGAGGTCTATTTATTTAAAGAACAGAGAAAAAAAAAAAAAATTCAACTTCAAGGTAGGAGTGTTGCGAGTGATGGTATCTTAATTTTTGAGAGCTCAATTTGAAAAAATTTAATTTTAGCTTTGAATTGTCAGAATCATCAACTATCAAAAAAAGTAGCATGCAGCTCTTTGGCAATATAAAATAAGCAAATAGGTTAAAAATATAAACTATTAAGCTATTGATGAGGTAAAGTTTGTTTGTTTGTTTTTGTAAAAAGCTAGCCAGTATGTTCTGCAAATTACGTGATTAGTCTGGCCCCTTCTTTATTCCCCACTGCATCGTGCTTGATGAATGTAAAAAATTGGGGTTTATTCATGATATTCTATTTCTTGGGACATTACAGAAACTCTTACTTAACCTTTCAAATCATAACTTGCAAACTTCATTGCAATATTTATTGTTTTCCCCCTGAAGTAAATATTTATCAGCAATCATTAACTGGAAAAAAAAAAGAAAAGTTTAACAGCATTACTGTTTGAGTTTTGAAGTCAGCTGTGTTTAGTATACTAGAAGCAGAGGCTTAAGGATTGCCTTTCACAAGAACTGCCTTGGGGTCTGTGTATAATACTCCCTCCTATTCTTTACCCACTTTATTTTTTTTTTTTTAATTGAACTAGGATCTAAGTACACAAAGAAAACTCTGTACAGAACTGCCACTAAGCAACTTCAGCCTTTTATTAGGAACGCTGTGTTTATATCATTGGAAATGTAGGAGCAAATGAATGCTGTGCACTAAATACGTACAACAAACACAAAGCAATAAAGTCAGTGTGTTCTATCAGTGTTTGTTCAGATTGCTTTATCTATAAAGTCACATTTAGGTGTAAACAACTTGTAGTCTATAATTCCTGGTATAGACCAGTGAAAACTCTTACTCAGTTTTCCTGTGATCATCTTATCACTATTTTTGCTTTTATTTTGTCAATTATAGGTTATAACTGAAGGTAAATGAATGGTGGTTTTCAAAAAACAACAGCAAGCAACTTAAGTCGTCTGTTTCATAACAGAACATTTCAGCACTGTTTTTAAGTCAACAGTCACCCCAGAGCTCGTGATAGTTTGCCATTAACCTGAATGAGACCAGCATCAGGGCCTTAGGCTTTGAACGTTTCTAGGGATTATCTGCATTTTGCAACATGTATGCACAGACCAATTAGTGACACATTTTAAAGGCTTTCATAGCAATGCAGTAAATCTGTTTTTCAGTTTATTTGCCTATGATAAGAATGACTTCTTATTTAAGGATTGTGCGCACAGTCATTAAACCTAGCAGAAAAAGAAGTCTCAGAGGATTTCTAAATTGACTGAATAACAAACGCATGCATTTGTATTTTTATAAGATGAAGCATATATCTACATGGTTAAATGAAATGTAATAATATTGGTCCATCTAGCAATGGCAAGGATATTTCCAGGTCCTTCTGTGATTAGATAGACAGAGATCAGGTAATGTAGGATAAAAATGGGATGGCTGATAAAAAGGAAAATGCAAGTATTTATTGTATTCCATTTCACCCTAGTTTACTTCCCTAATTCTTCACATCATCTAGCTGCTCTTCAGCAATACAAAGTGAAAGCACGGCAACAAAAATCTTTGTTTAAAGTTTCTGCACAATAAATATCAACTGACAGTTGTTTTATGGAAACAACAGAGAAGGGTAAACAAGAAGCTTATTACAGAAATCTTGAATTCTAAGTATTATTTGGCCAAGTAAGTTGTTTTGTGTTTCTACTTTTTCTTTAAAATAATATACAACCTCAAATGGTAGAAAAGAAAACAGTTTTTTGCTACATTTTTCTTGTGAAATCAACCTTCACTCTCATCTTATAGATATATGCCTGTTTGAGACAGAATTTGGATCATACAGCAAAAAGTTTGGCATAATTACTTATGATTATTTCCAGAAATTCTTGAATATTTAAGATGTCTTGCGCATTTTTTATAAAAAAAATATATCCTCTCTTATGTATTTCTTGTTTCTGTAATGATGGGAGTAATCAGGTCAGTTATCTTGGTTGTACCAGAATCTAGGCTAAAGAAAATCCCAAGTCGCTTATTTTTCAGCAACCACTGACCACTAATGTTAAATTTTAAATTGCAGAATTTTTCTATTCTGCACGAATATATTATTATTAACAGAAAAACTTGCCGACTGTGTATTTTCTTAAAAGCAACCGATCACTAAAGCTAGTGTTAGAAAAGCACTTAGCAGAGTCTTAACTGTAGTATTATTTTGTTTTCATGTAATTCAAAGCAAAAATAATTATCATATAACATCAGTTAATGTCGAATACTTTGCAAAGTCAAAAATATCATCATTTCTATAAGCTTTATTTACCTTTAAAGCCAATGGTTATATTATTATAGGATTTAATGTATCTTATGAGTTGGTGGTGTGGATATTGCTCTGATCTTTTTCTTGTAATGTCATGCCTGTATTCTTGCTTCATATAATATATAAATATATACAAATATAAATATGAGTACTCAAGTAATTTCTACTGTAGATATTTTAAATCCTAATAAGTTCTTGTTTCTTGCTTCTCCTATTCTTTCTTATCTTGTTTTAATTTTTACTATTTATATCGATGACCTCTAGGAAATCAGCAAACAGTCTTTTCCTGGGAACTGAGCTTACCTCTCTTCTCCCAGAGATTTATTGTTTGGAAAATGTGAACCACTGTTTAAACTGGAATGATTTCCAACATGCCTTCTCACTCCTGCTGTGTTTTAAAGGTAGCTTAAAAAGTGTAGAAGACAGGTTTGCCAAAGAATCAGGTTCAACTAAGAAAATATGTACACTTCTTTGACTCAATAAACTCATACTCTGTATGGTTCATCTTCTTCATATTTACTTTTGCCCATATTAGAAAACAATTAGCTTACTAAACAAATTTGAGTATTTGGGAAGAAAATATCTACTTTGAGTCTCTCTCATTTGACTAAGAATTACATGATATTTGATAAGCTTGTTTAAAAATGGACATATCCAAATATTATTGTAAACACCCATTGATTTGTTTTACCTGCAATATAAGTATTTTACTTAGTTGGCTTACATAGTAGCTAATAATATTTGTTAATGTAATTTAACTGCTGTGAACCTTTACTGAACAAATATTGAAATTTATACAAGTCAAAGAAAGAGAATCTCTAATGACTTTTGTAAAAGCTTCCATTTAATAGTTAAGGAGAAAAGTTTATATGACATACCAGATGCAATTAACAGTAGATTTTACATTTAATAAAAAGAAAGAAGCATATGTATTTGCTTTATTCATTCCATCATAATTTGCATTAGAGCTGTGGGTGTTTAATGAGCAAATTCCAGCTAAAATGCTATATTGATTTTCTAAGTGAACTTTGTAATAGCTATCTACCTTACAAAAGCTCTCTGTTTACAATTGTTTTCTTTACTAAAAACTAAAAATGTTTTAGAATTGATGAGTTTAGCATAATGATTCTTTTAAAATAAAGAGCTCTTTTAGAGTATGCATGGATTTTAGTTACAAGGAGAAAGATGTTATTAAATTATTCCAAAGCAAATAAAGTTTATTCAACTAAATAGTAGTCATACTTGCATAGTTTACAAGCATTGGAAAATAATCTTTTTTCTTAATTTATCACTATAGAAATTGAACATTTTAACTCTTGATTATCATATGTATATGAATTTGAAAATGACACAATTCATTTTAGCTTAATATTTGCCCCATTCATACTTCATTTTGTATGTCATTTTTGTGCTTGAAACATAAGTACTATAGGAATTTGCGTTTCTTGTTGGTCAGGCCTCAAGATAAACAGGATAGGGTTGGTTGGTGTGCCATTGGATGCTATCCAAGAAAAACCTCATGGTTCCAACCAGAGCAGTGGGTGACTAAGTAGCTGGATCAGGCATCAAGCCAGTATGCCAGTATGGGGCTAGTGGTTTACTTGGATATACCATATCTTGAATGAGATTTTGGAACCTGCCTTCTTACTTTCAATTACTTTTTGCCTGGCATTTGAAAGAAAATTTTGGTTAGTAAACTAGATATTTTTGGCTGTTTTTATTATGGGGGATTTTTGTCCCTTTCATACACATTAAATTATGTGACTTTACATGTCACACGCTTCTGAAATATTTCATCAAATGTTTTGAATGTTTTGAAATGCTACACTGAAACTCAGAGATGAAATGTATGTGTTTCAGTGGCTTATTTGAAGAATCTCGTGAAGCTCATGATTTGGATGAGTTGTGTCCATGTGGAAAGTGCAGTATTCTGCAGTCAGTTTCCTCAAAGTCATGAAGACTAATGTGATGCTGAATCCTTGTTTGAAAATGTTCAGAAATGTTTTTTATCCCATGCTCTTTGCCCAATTTTCCAATTAATCCTTATAATTTTTTAACCTAGGGTTAGTGTTTGTTATTTCCTTTGGTCAATGTCAGTATAATTACATGGTATTAAAATGACTATGCTAAGTATCTTTTAAAAAAACAGCAACACAACTTGTGCAAATTAAGTCGCTATTTCATAGCCAACAGCTTAAAGACAGTATTTTGTAATGATGAACCTTTGAGTGGGAGAAGAGTTCATTGTTCAAGGCAACCTGCCTCTTGGTTGTTATCAGGGATGGTGAGATTTGAGATAAGCAGGATGCTTACGTCACTTGAAAAATCTCTGAATGTTTTCATACCACCATACATAAAATACTGCTATATATACTGCTGCTTCCTACTGCTATATATAATGTCTTTGATTTCAAGATGAATAAGCAATAATACAGATTTTAAAAGCCTGTGTAGTCATTTGTTAACACTAGTTATTATTCCTCAGAGAGGGAATTACATATGCCAAAACATAGTCCTGCTAAGCGTACTCACGTGCTCAAGATTCATTTTAGCATTCAGCAAATGAGAGTTTTCCATGCTGACATAAGAGATAAATAAGGTATGATAGAAGGAGTACACTCAATAAATAAATAAATAACCTCCCTCCCTTCTCTCCCCCGCCCTGTCAAAAGAAAGAACAACAAGAGAAAGATAATTAATGCCATAATAAGTGCCAAATCTGCAGTTATTTTAGACAGCTTTGTACTCATTCCTGTTGCAATTATTTTCATGATGAAAATTGCATAATATTTTCAGTTTTGCAGCTTTGTGGAAAGGATTCTCTGTGCGGTATCACTGGCATAACAGAAGATAAAATGACATAATTTAATGGAAAAACTATAGTAAATGTAAGGTACAGATAGGTAATAATTATCATAGATAATAAAACTAATTGTATATTCCAGATCCAGCCAGGACACAGAGGTTGCACTGTGATGTGCCTCAGAGATGAATCACTAGTTTCCCTATTAGCACTGGTCTCAGCAAGCTAAATGGAAGTCTGACGATCTGAAATGCATAGTCTGCTCCATACAGTTTGTTCTTCTTGCTGAACCACCTATCTATGCAGGCATTGGACTCCTGCAAGTGCTACAGATTTGTTCCTGACTACCAAACTGTGTACATGCAGTTTTACAGCTGCTTTATTCATGTCTAAGTTTTGTCATTCCGTATCAAGGACGGTCTTGTTGTGAATGGCAAATAAATCTTCTAAAAAATAATACTGTTCATGTGGAAGAAGAAAATACTCAAATGGGAGAGAATTAGATCGATGTTTCATAAATTTTGTGTACATACCAAATTCAGGGTGCTGATGCTGATTTCTTTTGGGGTGTACAGGGCTGGAGGGGTGAAGATGCATTTTATTAAATGGATTTTTGTGAGAGATAGGACTGCACCCCCAGAAGTAGCATTTAACCTTTCTTTATCCTCTTTTGTCCAGTCTGCTGTTACTGCACAAAAACCTTTTCCCTTTTTGCTTGAGATGCAAAAACACTTCTTTACTTCTCTGTTAACACACTTCTCTGTTGCCTTGATCATCTTCCTAATTTGTCTCCCAGCATTCTTTTTCAGTTCCTTTTCTCACCCATTTTATTTCACTCGTTATTTGAGCTTCTTATATTATTTGTTTTATTCTTTTTCCTCAGTACTGATAACATGTAAGTATTTTGTGCCACTGATACAGCTGCTACCAAAAACTCCTGTTTTCTTACACTTCTTTTTATTAAAGAGCAACAAAGTGTTTTATTTTCCACTGTGAAGGTCTTGTGCAATAATGTACAAAGGCAAAGTAAGAGTACAGAAAAGTAATTATAAAGGCAGTGAAGTTAATCTTGATTGAGGTAAGAGTGGAGGCATAAAAGCTCCAAATAAAGAGGAAGGCTTCCTCTGCAGTCTTCACATAATGATTTCAGCAGTGGCTCATAGTGGAGTTGAGAGTTCTGACAGGAGTAAGGAGGTCCATCAGCAGTGGCTTAATACAGAAGAGTTTTGAGAAGACTAGTAAACATTGCCAAAATTCTAAAGCGAGGTATCAGGAGCCTGTAGCTAAACAGAAGCTCAACTCTCTAGAAGAGAAGCATTGAGAATTCTGGGACCTGCAGACCTCACTTACAGTTTTTGCTGGAGGAGGTGCCTGTGACAATTAGGGAGGATGTAGTCCTCTTTCTGGGACCCACAGCAGCCTTTTTTCTTTGGCATCCCAGAAGTCCCTAGATATTCAGGCTGCGGGGTTTTATGATGGCTGTGAGGAGATTTGCAGTATTGCAGAGGGAAATGATGAAAGTATGAATAAAGATTTTAGTGAAGGCAGGGTGGGGGTAAGGATTTTGGCAGTGTGCCAGGGATGATGTTAGACATACTGACAGGGGAGAGGCAGGAAGAAAGCATAAGCTCAGGATGAGGAATGACTAGAAGGTGTTAGTTTGCTCCCAGGGATAGACAGTAAATCTTAGTTTATTGGTACCTAATGCTCCAAGGTCCATGTATGCAGTAACAGATAATATAACAGTATATTACACAATAAAGCAAAGGCTTGGCAGAGTAGGAGACGTGCCAGCTGTGCCACTTCTGTGATACTAGAGATAGACATGCTGTGAAAATATTAACATTTTTAGTATTTATGTCAGTGTGTCATTGTGATATGAAGCATTGTGATGACAGATGTACTTTCAATGGGTCATTGCTCTTAACACTATGTACTGTAGAAGAAACCTACTGTATCTCATGTGATCTGGAGATTTAAAAATTACTTTTCCATGAAGCAAGTGTTGAGAATGCAAAGCAAATCAATTCCTTGCCTTGTTTCAAGGGTGAATTTGAAAACCCATGGCTTAATTTAATTCTTGAAAGATTTCATTTTCAGCAGTCAATAGCTATTTATTGTTCTGTCTGGAGAGTAATAGAGAGCAGAGCAATCTGAGGTTGGTGGAAAAATGTTGATTTATGGAGATGCTGACAATGGTCCATGTAAGTGTACATAATGGTGTATTTCCCTGCCAAACTGTTACCAGCTGTTACTGTATGCCAAACATACTGGTTACTTTTGCAGCTCTGGTTGAAGAAGTTTATTCTGCTCAACGGGAACGTGACAAGGCTGTCATGGCAAGGCTTAGGTTAGCCAACGAAGAGAGAGATGAAGCATTTCTACGAGTCCGGCGTTTAGAAGAGTCACTCAAAGAGTAAGTCTTTACATCCTGTCCTGTGCAGACAGGCTGTTGTGTGGATATGTAAAGGTCATAAATTGTTTGACAGTAGTTATGCAGAAAATCTTACCTTAATTTTTTAGCCATCTTATGAGACCATATTTTTCTCTAGATACTAAGTGCAAGTTGAACAATTTGATTACAAAAATTATAATATACAAAAATATAATCAAGAGCTTTGGTATTGATTTATTCAGAGATAAATAAGAGTAATGTGACATTTTACGAGGATCTTTTGACATGAAATACAAGAATGTCAGTTAGAAGTTGCAATGTATAGAAAATCAATCAAACCTTTAAGCCCAGGAGATATTTCCTACAGCAAAACTTTTACTAATTATGTGGATGATTTGGTAAAAATATGTTTTCTTCCATATCTTCATTGTAGAAGCAGTTTTAACACATGAAGGGTATACTTAATACTTTCCAGAAATTTGTGTATGCCATGCTAACCTAACAGAAATAGTCAATCCATTGATAATAAAACTATTAAGTCAGGAGAAGAAGATCATAAATAGCTTTTTTTCTGACTTTGGGATATAGGTAGCCTTGAATCTACAGCTTGCTTCTTCATGTAACCCTCCTCCAATCATCTTGGTTACCATTCAGTGGTAACCCTCCACTAGTTGAGAAATTTCCTTGCCAAGAGAAATGGAAAAACATAAATAAGAAAATGAGTAACTGAGAGAAAGTTAGTACCTCTCATGGAAAATATGCATAAATGTTTGTGGAACTTCATGTACATGAACTTATTATCTACATGTATCCTCGTGAATATTTGTCTGTTCCCTGAGATCATTCCAACACAGTACTTGCTTTATGTTCAGTCTAGGCTAAAATGACCTTCAATCTCATAATTCCCTGTGGAATCTGTTTTGCTTGTTTTTACTTTCAAATTTTCATTCTCCTTCTTTGCATTGCAACTCTGTAATTACACTTCTATTGCTTATCTACTTTTTCTTCCCACTTTCCTTGTCTGTCTTTTAATTCCACTTCTGTATCACTTCTTCCATAAGTCAAAGAAGACTGCACAGCAAAATTAAAATAGTAGTAGCTAGAGGAAAATGTGAAAGGCAAAGATATGCAAGAGAGGAAGGGCAAGCAAGATAGGAGGACTGAGGGAGAAAAATTAGTATACTGAGTAACATCCAGTAGTAATCATGTTCTCTGCATCAGCTTTCTTAATATTTGCCTCTTTCCTGATCTTTTTTACCTATTAAGTCAAACTGCAGTTTTGATAGGAATGTTGTAAACTTTAACTATATCAGACAATATACATAAAGGTTCCTTGCCCTATTCCACCAATTTACATATAGTACTACCTCGGTCCATTCTGACCACAACCATTCCCACAACCTGTTGGCAAGCTGACAACAACCCATCCTTGACCCTTGTCAGTCAGCTCTGAAACAGCACCTTCTCAATAATGTGATGTTTCTTCCTAAAAGAGTAATACTTCAATAAAGAGAAACATTGCTTGTTGTGGTTGCTGATTTGGATTTTGGGGGAAGAGGTTGCATTCTTTTTCGGTGAAGCCTTTGGGGATTACAAACTCCAGAAGTCCACATGCACTAAGCTTACAGGATGCTTATTCATGCAGCTGTACACCTTGGAAGCAGGAAGCAGTCAAGTGGAGCCAAGATTCTTGCTGGACAACCAGCCTGGCTCAAGCATGGCAGCTTTTCATTACATTAAGCATCTTTACTAACTGTGTAATGCTTACCTGAGGTGACAAAATATGCTTTACTTCTTGCACTTACAACATGTTGCAATGAGAGGAGAAAGCCAGGGTGGTGCTGCAAATAGTTGAATTGAAGTGGTTAAGGCTCAGAAGATCTCTGCAGTATTCACAAAAGTGGAGTGATTTAGACTTTGCCCCTAATTTACCAGTAAATATTACCTCACTATATAGCTTCAATAAGTCTTATTCTTACAAGCTTTGTAGTTAACCACACAAGGAAATTACTTTGCTCAGCTTATTCATTCTAAATAATTTAATACTGTGGCTGAATGGAAATTTTTGGGGAGCATTCACCTTGCCACTAGTCCTTCAGTAGAAGCAGTGATGATAAGATGAGCCACAAGAAACTTAGTTTATTTTGTTTAATTTGGGTGGCTTATTTCCAAAAATGTATTTTTCCCAACTACCATCCTTCATATGTTCTTCATGCAGTTGTTTAAAATGCCCAGCTATCTGTCTGAGAGGTGAAGCCTACAGAGTATTTTTTGTAATGTTTTTAGGCTACTTGTGCCACAAGCATCAAATTTTAGAGCACAAGTCATTCCCTCCATCTGCTTTGGACTTCTTCCAATGAGAGATTTCTACAAGAGGGCAATACTGAACAGGCTGCCAACCCTTATCAAATGCTTTAATGCTTGCTTTAAATTATGTGCTACAGCAATTCTATTGTCATTATTTAACTGTAGTAACTGAAATTCTTTCTGTTCTGTTAGCCCTAGGGTATGTATTAGTGTAATGTGTGCAGAGATGGGGGAAGAGGGAATCATTGATTATTGATGTTTAAAATCAAGAGAAACATCAAGGCAAATACTCAGCTCTAGATGCTCAGTATTTTTAAAAAATACTGTCATCTTAGAAGAATGCATCCTCTGTGACAGCAGTTTGCTGAAAAGCTACCCTTATGTGGGAACTGATGTTCATTTTCCCACCCCCTTTCCAGTCTAAGGTGTCCTGCTTACCCAGCCTTATGGTTGGCTGGGTGATTTGTTAACCCATACTTTTAGCAGGATAGAAGTCCTCTAGAGAAGCAGATCAGTCCTGCCAATTTACTTTGGCAAATACTGTTCCTGTCATGTTGAATACAAACTAGCTTAAGATCCATTTTTAAGTCTCTCATGAAGTGAAACTTGCAGCATTAATAATGAAACCAAAAGTAGGAACTCTATGAGAAGCCAACTCAAGGAGCCAGTCCTGATTTTATGATTTATGTTACTTTATGAATATATCTATAACCCACCAAAGATTAGCATTTACTTTTTTTTTTCATTGTTTCGTTCTGATGCTGACTGTAGGTGTTGGAATAATTACTGCTTTTAAACTCCATATAAACAAACTCCATATAAACATACTAGCTACTGTACGTAATAGTACATTCTGAACTGTTTCTTTTTTATTTAAGCAGTTAAGTTTCATATGGTTGATTTATCATGCATTATAAGTAAAACTAATTCTTTAAAGTAAAAGATGCTAATGTTCTATCAAGTACTCTATGATGTTTGCTAGCTTAAGTCTTGGCCTTAGAGCAGCATCTGTCACAGCACTGAAAAAGTGTGCATTGCTTTATAGCAGATGTTTAGTGGCTACTATTTATCATTTTAAATAGTATACAAGTAACAAATATTTTTTTGTGAAAGTGACCATTAAATAAGTAGCAATGAAGTGGTGTAATTGTAATATACTCATTTTTCCAGAATAGAGGTCTCCTCCATTTTAAAATACATATAAATGCTGTAAATACTATGTTGTCCATATAATTAAGCTTAAGTAAAGTAAAATATTTAGGTTGTTAGACCCCATTTGTTAGATCTTTGCACTGTCACTCAGTGCTTTTGCACAATGTTCTACTGCGTATAACTAAATTCCTCATATCATTTCTATATTTGACAGATTAGAATACATACTATGAAATGAAATGGGGGAAAGCAAAAGCAGCTTATGTGCTTAAATAAGGACTTTGCAGGGGGTTGTCCTAACTTGCTATTTTGTGCAAGATACAAAAGCAAAACATTTTCAAGGAAACTTCAACTAGTTCAGTTCCTCCTTTTGGAAGAGAGATGGGAAAATAATTGCATAAAAATGAAAAAGAAAAACAAACCACAAAACAAACAATCTTTACAAACCTTGTCCTGTTACATTTATGGTGTCCTAAAAACAACAAAAGTACAGTGTTGGGTAAAAGTTGTAAGTCCAGAAATACATAAAATAAGAGCATCAGTCATTTCTATCACTGGGGAACTTTCTTCATCTAAGCACATATGAACAATTGATCCTTGTAGTCATATATAGCAGTAAACATTAATAACTTAACAGTCTGAAGTCAGTGCTGAAGATATGGAGCATTATTGAAAGATGGAGTCGAGCAGGTGGCACTTTAATATGTTCAGTGTCATGGTTGACTCTAAAGACTAGTAGAATGAAATTACTTGAGGTTCTAAAGATTTAAAAAGCGAACTCATTTTGCTGCACTAAGGAAATGCTACTGATCAGGCTTTCTGTGTCCCTTTTTTCTAGGCTAGAAAATATTAACCCTGAAGAAAATGACATGGTAAGCCATTCTCTGAGGAGATTTCTTGATGTCAGTCTTATATCTTAGAGGCTTAAGTTCAATTGAGTGGGTTTCAAGAACTAAGATGTGGGAAAAAGAAGAATTGACACACTAATAATGTACATCTTTGCTGCAATATGAAAATTCAATAACTTCACTCAGTCAATTTACAATTCACATGTGCCTATTAATTAAAACCCTATATTAAATAAAATATATTAAAACTTCATGTCTGACTAACATATAATGCTGTTGGTAGACATTACAGGAATTACTGAACAGAATAAACAATGCAGACACAGGGATAGATATACTCAAGAATGGAGCTATAATTCTGAATCGAATACACAGGACCAAAGAACGTAAAAAGAAAATAATAGCTGAGGAAATGAACACAGTGATAGAACAACGGGATGCTGCTTTGTCTCAAGTAAGTCTCTACAAGAATGTAATCACTCAATACCAATTTTTAAAATTTTTATTTTTATTTTTTTAATTTTGGGGAATTTACTTTGTTAACTTTCTTCTGTTGAAAATCTCACTAACAGTCCTTATAGTAAATGGCTGATTAACAAGCAACAGTTTCTTCAAGGCAGTAGTGGTTATTGAAATGACACCGATCTATTTCACAGGAGGGATTGTCTATTCTTCCTACCTGGTCACTAGCTGACCCTTTAAAAACAAATAAATATAGTATTCATTATACTGAGTAATTTAAAAGGTGTTAAGATCTTAATTTTCCAGTATTCTGTAGCTGTATAAAACAGTTTGTGATTGGGACTCAAGGATTTGTAAAGAGTGACAGAAACATACACTGAAAGAAGATAAGACTGCTGCATGTGACTCTTTATTGCTTTACATTCAGAAGCTGAAAATTGGCATGTGGTCCTTGACTCTCGATGTTTAACACTTCTGCTGTGTAGCTTAAAACAATCTGTTATATTCTCTTCTGCTCAGATCAATCATTCTCTTTGCTTTCCTATCTTCAAAGAAGAATATTATCTTCATTCTCTTTACCCTGGAGAGTATCTCCTTATTTTTCCTATCACATAGAAGAGTTGTTATGTTTGGGGTTTTTTTCCACAGCTTTCTTTCCTGTTGTTTTTTTTTTAACCTATATTAAACTCAATAGGAGTAGTCTGTAGAAAGAATACTAAGCAGGGGGCTACATCTCACAGAATTTTAGACTGGATGAACATCCTTACGCTTTCATGCAAGGCAAGAAATTTCATCTATGTCTTGTTCCAATATTGAAAATTTCAATGTCCACTGAATGTGAGCTTATACCTAAATAATTATTTAATTCTAACAGAATTAAAGTCAAATCTGTGATCTTGACTAGTATTATGATGATTGAATTTATTTTGTATTGACATGTTTTTCTGTAAAAGAATACTCTTCCACTCACTCTGTAATTCTCATGTTTTGTTTTTGTTTGTTCGTTTGTTTGCACTCATTTTTTTTGCATTCTGTCCTCCTGCAGTCTTGAATGACTCATCTTCTCGGTTCCTAACATATTTTTTGTCTGTATCCTATGTGCACTACAAAAGATGCTGATGAAGTTAATGTGGGAAGTTCACTTTTTCACAGTGCTTTCTTTTATATTAATGAGGAGCAGCATAGCTACTCAACTGTTCTGCCAAAAAATTTATGCTCTGTATTTTTTAATTATGATTGGATTTCTTATTTGCGAAGGGCATTTGGAAAGTGGCAGCTTATAAGAAAAAAAGCTTTTAGCTCAAGAGAAGGATCTTTAGATAGTTTTATTTTTCTTCTGCAAGATTTTGCTTCTTTGGCGAAGTAAACTTTTCAGACACACTGGGACTTTAAATATTTAATGAAAGATATTAGAAGAATGTCATTGCAGGGTGTTATAATATACATTTTATTTTTAAGCTACCTGTTCAAGGAATAATATACAGACATTTATACAATCTTGCTTCCAGGTAATCAAATTGGAACTTAATAAAGATCATTAGTTTATATAATAATGGGTTAATTGCCACAGCTAGCAAAGCTGTCTTTAGGCCTGACAGCAGAAAGCATAGGTAATGTTACATAGGTACTACAGCTGAAAAATAAATAAATGAATAAAGCAAAACACACATTTCCAAAAATTTTCAATATTTGGTATTAAGGTGTAATAATGAGATAGTGTTTGCAATTTACAATACAATTTTTTTAAAATTAGTTATTATTGTTAATAAAACTTTATTACTCACGTATTATGCTTCCATATCTGTGATTCTTTTATGACTGTAGCTATCAAAGCTAGAAAATAGATCCTATCGTTTCAACTTGCATTTCTTACTTGATGATTCCCTGGGAATTCACACAGTACTTGAATTATTAGTAGTCTTTTGTTAACATTGCAATAGCAGTAGTTATTACAGTGCTAACAGCAAGAACAGTAGGAGAGGGATTCCTACATTAGACCACAAGGGGACTAGGAATAATTCAGGGGATGTATATGCTTAGCATAACAAATGCAAATTATTAGAAGTTAGATCTGAGGTCGCCTCAGGTGTTCATAACATCTCCAATTTAAAATCTTTTTCTTTTCAGTGAAAGTGACATCAAATATAAGGGTGTATTGATAAGAACAGACCAAGGCAAAGCAGAAATAGAGTAAGCCATTAGTATGTTATGCCTCTCTTCTGGAAAAAACACTTTTAAAGTTCAGAGGCCATTGGCAATGGAGGAAGCTAAATACTTCCTGACACTTTATTTGAAGGCTGTGTTGCTCTGCTTCTGCTTGCTCTTGTGCAGTTCTGGAGACTGCAGTGTCATTCAAGCGACCACCATAGCCAGTTCTATATAAGAGAAGACTGCCTATCTGAGAATGTTGGGACAGAAGTTTAATAAAGCCAGATCTATTATCCTTTGTAATGGATTTGTTCACAACACCGTGACAGCTGACAATTAAACACCATAAATATAAGTAACATCTGGTGTTCTACATGTAGGATTTCTGATTTTTCGCAGTCAGAGAGAATAACACAAAAGTTTTCCCCCTCAGTAATGTTGCTTTGATTTCAAGTAAGCTCCTAGAGAATGGGCAGTCTGTAACCTACACTTTTTTTTTTTTTTGACCAAATATATGCTGTCTGATTTCAACTCATCTTTCAGTAGCTTAGCAAAAACTAGGAGTTTTACAGTGCCTTCCTGGTAGTTATACTGTGAAGGTACTCTTTGCTGGACTGTGTCTGCATGCATTCTTGGTAACGGTTAGCTAGTTGTCATTCTTCTGTTGAAATTTCACTGGAATAATTTTTTTATTCTTAAAAAGAACTGCCAAAGTCTTAGCACATGAAAACATTCTTTGAATCTTCACACCCAAGCACCTCTGCATCTTTTTTGAGATTTTAAATGTGAATGCTACTTCTCATTAGGAAGCAAATAGAGGCACTGCTATCACTGTATTGAGCTGCACATGTGTATGTAATCTTAGATCATTCACTAGATTGCTGAGCAAATATGCAAACTACTTTTTGTGTGTGTGAAAACAAATAAAATGGTATAAACTCAAATATTTGATACTACTTTTAGTATGTATTTTCAAGTGAATAAAAAACAAACAACTAAAGCGTGGCTAAACATTGACATCCATCTTCTCTTGTACCAGCCTCCTTAAAAAAACACACTCAACTGTTTGGTTGTGTTTGCTAAGATATATTTGTTAGTGAACAGATACTGCGTTGTACTGGGAGCTTGTGTCTGTTTTATGACCGATCCTCTGAAAAGAAGATGGAGAAAGATGTTCTATTTCTCATGACTGTCAACATAAGTTTCTTTTTAAATGTTCAGTTTTGTCTTAATCAGTACAAGGAAAAATCTCACTTTCCCAGTTTGTTATCCTATAATTCTGCCTTTCTTCCAGAGTCTTTCTTGCTTGATCAATACAATTAGTGACCGACATTTAGTAAAGCTCACGTATGGCCACAGTCACATTGTGGAATCTTCATAAAATAATTTAAAGAAAGCGGTTTCCAGCAGGAGGCAATACAGTGCAATATCTCAGACAAGCAATCACCTATTAACCACATCATACCATATGGACAGGAATGTTAATATGATTTCAGAGTTTGCAGCTGGAGCCAGTGACTTGATAAGTCATAATCACTTTCCTTATGGTTTAGAGAAGAAAGGGGACCTTTCAGTTGGTACAGCTCGAAATAAGTGATTTTTTAAAACAATACAAGTGATGACTTATTGTTCAGAATGTTGTGCGTGTGATATGCTTTTCATCCTAACTTTCATTCTGTAGATAATTTTTAATTGTCAAGTCAGTTCTAAACAGAATTTTAAATATTAAAGATGTCGTGTTTTCTATTTAACAAAAACAAACAGAAAACCAATAGGTTTCACGGTTGGCAAAGTATCATCTGTAATACCGTGCTCTTGAAGCTATAACGTAAACTGGCAAGCAGACCTGGTTTTACAGCTTTGAATAGTTTGATCACATCCTGCTGTGCAGGAACATGCTTATGACTGCTCATGTAAAAAAATTGGCACGCACCCAGTTGCTCATCTGGAGCAAGTTAAGTACCTTCCTCCATTTTGAGGAACTGTTTGGCAACAAGCAGGAGTTTAGCGTCATTGAAAACAAAAGTGAGAAGCACTGCACTTGACTGCCCATCATTATCAGCTTCAGCTAATGACTAATAAATGTCTGCTGTTACAAGTCAGCTTCTTCCTTCTTTTTTGTTAAGTCCTGCTTTTGTACCAAATAAGGTGTACAACTCTATTTTCTGTGTTTCATAGAGCATTAAGGCATTCTCAGCACACCTCAGTGAACTGGTCTTACTGAAATAATAAACTCAAGAGTTGTAATATATGTAAAAACAGCAAAAGCATATGTAAATGAAAAAAAAGGATTACATATCTTGGATCCTTAATTGGTGAAGGGTTACAATGTTACATGACTCTTACCTGAAGGAAAAGATAATTCCTTTGCAACCCAAAGCACAATTTGGGATATTAAATATATTAGTAACCAGTAGTTCAGTTTTACATTCTGTGTTTTAGTAGACTTAGATGTTTCCCAAATAGGGATAATGAATGAGTTCTTGTTTGTACAAACATGTTTTGTGGTGTCCTAGCTGCTCTTCTATCTTTCCTTTTGTATCTGATAGTTGGGAAATGCAAGAAAAGAAAAGGTAGAATGAATTCACCATTGTTTGTGAACAAGACAGCTAGTGTGAATTATAGATGATTTTTGGTCACAGGCTTATTTCAGGAGGAGAGAGAAGTTAAAGGGGCTGTTTATTGTAATTTGAGGATCCAAGGGCCATGCTGGTTCTCACTTGTGGCTGATTTGCTTTAAGAGTGCAATGGCAAGTTCCTGTTGCCTCACTTGCAGTGGGAGGCAGCGGATGAGTAGGCAAGGAGAAATTGCTTGCAGGATGGTTGAAGCAGGGGAAGGGAGCAGCTATCAAGATACTCCTTTTGCTGCACAGCTTCTTCCCTACCTAGCTGCTTTATTCTTCTAAAAATAAACCAAGCTGGAAAAAGAAGGTAATTATTTACATTCTGAAATGATAGGTACACCCTGACAATCTACTTAAGATATATTTCTGCTACTTGGAGTATGAGTGTTTTCCAGGGACACACTCAGTTAAATATTTGGCTGCGTTCAGAAAACGTATGAAGTAATCTTTCTCTTCTGAAGTAGCTATTTCAGTCCATGAGAACCCAATGTAGAGGAAACTGACTGAAATCCTCTTGATGTCTTTCATTGGGAATTTTTATTTCTGTAGTGTTCTCCTGAAAAGAATGATGCCTCTTTAAGCTTTCTTTGTGATTCTCCTTTCTTTTGGTTAATTGCTGTATACAAAACAGTTTTCAGAGCATTAAGGAAAGTGAGGTGAGATGTTCAGGCGGAATAATAGGAGGTCAGATAGAGAAGATTTGATGACATCATACATTTGTGTGCGATGTCAGTTTCCTGATAAAGCGGAGATTACAAGCTTTTTGTTGGCAAGTATTTGTTTGTTGTGAATGAAACTCACTGTGACTTCACTGAAGCCAGAATTTCATTAGTAAAAGCAAGTGTCATGCAGCTGATACCTTAGTTTGACTTCAGCAGGCCTTTGGTAGCATAAAGTGATGTAGTTTTCAAGTTAATGCTGGTCACAACAGCGAGTGCAGGTCAGCTGGCAGGACATCAGTGGAGGAGAGTGGAGGATCTGGAGGAAATTACCCTAAAGAGCTCTTATACCTTATAACTTTTGTATTTAGCCCATGAATGCTAAGTATGAGTAAATTTGTAAATGTTAATGCAGTGTTTCCTTGAAGAAAGGGATTACAGTTAGTCTTTTTGAACTTGCGAAGCAAATTTTTAATTGCTATTACATTTCCTCTTTTTACACACATAAGGTTTTCATTGAATGATGCCCTGAGACACATGATTGTTTGCATTGTTAAATCACCTGTTGTTCCTCTGCAAACAGAGTGTTGTGCAGAATTCAGAGAGTACATATCTGAATGGTGTTTGAGAGAATGATCAAGCCTTGTGCCTTTAATTGTAAACTTTAATGATCTTCCAATAGAACATTCATCTTTTTTCCAGTACCTAGAAAATCCTGCCCCTCTGAAAATGATAGAAAATTTTCTTGCAAGCTCGTTTGATTAATTGATATTTGACACGTCTATCATGGTGCTAAACTCTAGGTTCACACGGCTTAATTTCCAGAACAATTTCTAGAATTAATTTAAATATTTTATGTCGAAACTCTAGGATGACATAGAAAAATGTTTTGTATGCTTATTGATCATCTGATTCAGTAGCAAAAATCTGTGGAGGAAATTTCCAGTGTGACACAAGCAGAGTTCAAACAGTATTCCTTCTGAAGACAAGACTGAATCACTATGTGTGTATTAAACTCTATAGGTATCAGAACTGTTTAGAAGTACTGAAAGTAAGTTTTCTGTGGGGCAAGTTAGGTGCTCAGTGTTAGTTTAGATTTTGGGCAGCTTACCTGTTGGTTGAAACAGCTCTAATTTTCTTGGGAGTTAAAAATGTCCATCTATATGTTTCACATTTTAAGCAAGTTTTCTTAGGCAACATTCTGAGAAATCTCACTGCAAAAGCACTTTGTTATTTTGGGCACTCAAACTGAGTTTGCATAAAGATTCTCTCTGATAGATGACACAGAAGATTTCTGTGCTTGATACTTACATTTAATGTGGAGTCTTGGAAGGATGGTGTCTGACCTCTGCATTCATTTCCCTTCTTTTTGTTACTCTCTTACTGCTTGTTGAATGCTTACAGTTACAATGCTGATGTCAGTTATGTCTCTTTGACCAAGTGGTTTGAACAAACAGGAATGAATCTGGAGTAGGAAGTAGTTTCCACCATCTGCCATCTACATGAATGTATTTCTGGGTGTACTGTGGGAGGAGGGGTCTTGTCAGATTGGGTTGGTTTTGTTTATGCAGGGGTGAGGGGTTGGTTGGTTTTGTTTTTTGCTTTCTGCTGGCTGTAGCCTAGTCCTGTGAACTGAATGCTCATTTTTGTCAGAGTGCACCGAGTGCATTCCTGGAGTGCATCTTTGAATTTGCTTTAATCAAAAAAGGAATTCATTTCATGCTATCAGAGAGCACTCGGTGGTGCAGATTGAGCATAAGAAATAGAGACAAGTTAGAGAAATTCCAGATTGAACCTCCAGTGTAAGGTAGCATGCAAAATGTACTTTTTCAGTGAAAATCTCTGAAGGCCACTGAGAATTTTTATCTGAAGTTTAAGGCTTCCTTGTTTATAAGTATAAAAAGGAAGAATTAATCCTTTTGATAGAAGCAAATATATTTAAAATTAGTTAGGTTAATGCTCTGATAGAGTATTAAATAAAATTAAGGGTGCAAGAGGTGACTTCAGGAAGGAGAATAAGATTTTTAAAAACTATTTTAAAAAAATATCTAGGAAGAAGGAAATAGTATCCCACTATGTTATATGCACTCTTCTTGCTATGAAAATTACTAGCTACTTTGTATGCAGACTTGTCTAATGAAGATTTTGGACCAGTCCACAGCACATAAATCAACTTTGTTCCATCAGTGAGAAATAGGTTTTTGAAATACTAGCATGGTTCAGAAATAGATTGACGTGAAGAATGTAAAGTTAGGTTTTAAATAGGTAGGAAAGATATTTTCCTAGAATATAGTGCAAATTATGCCACTGCAATACATCAGTATTGACTACACATCAGTAGTTGACTGAATTTTTGTGGATATGGAGCCATAGCAAATGAACAGAACTGCTTTCTGTTGACTTCGTTTATTTTTTTCCCGGAGTCCCTAAAATTCATTTCATTCTAACTTTCTAGAACTGCTGTCATCCTCAGTCATCCTTAGTATTCAGGATGTGTTTTAAGCTGTAAAGAGAGATGATGATTAAGGAAATTTATGTCCAGTAGTAACAGAGAATGTAAGGAGACATGATGTTAATTGTGCTAATCTGGTTACACATTTTCAGCAGAATGGTAGACTACAGATGAAATGTAAGACATAATGACCATTATATTTATTTCAATTTCTCTCTAGGCATTTAATCATTTTAAAATGAACGGGAAACGACGATTGTCACAATGGAAATTTCCCTGCTTTCTTTGGTCTGAACATTGTGAATTTTTTTTTTTTTTATTGCAAAGGCAGTTTCTGGAAGCCCTGACTTGCTGAAGTCAGCTTAAGTATTCTGGTCTGCATTGTTTTGTGGCCCAGGCAGAAAAGTGGAGCAAGAAAATCCATGAATATTCTGTTTGTGAAAGAAAGATTCACTTTAGCGTTGTTTAATTTATCTATGTCTCATTCACCAAGAATACCTAGATCTGTTTGTTGTATGGCTTTACTGTTTCGTGCTTCAGATTGAGATTTGCCCTCTTTTCCATGTTCTGTTTATTCACTGTTAATTATTTTTCAAGCGGAGTTGCTTTGAGAAGAAAAATTTAGCTTCCATTACCCTCTATTGCAAATGAAGGACAGACTTTTCTTTTGCACGTGGAGTGCTTGTGATTGTGAGATGCTGTTGTCAGGGAATTTGTTCATGCTTTCTGATGTTGTTGTTTTATTTCCATTCTCTTCAGTAGTGTTTTTAAAGTTCTTATTATTGAGTGTGTTGTGGGTATGCAGAGTTTAAAAACATCATATTCTCATTTCCAATTATGTCTATTGAAAATACTTTTTAAAATGACCCAATCCAATTATGTAGAAATATTTATTAGAAGGCCATTTATAAAACTGAGATTTTGTGAAAAGCATCAAATTTTGGATATACCTCTCCAAAATAAACTATCTGCAGAAAAAGAATAGTATTAAGCCATAAAAAGACAACTTTTTACAATTCTAGAATTATCAGAAATACAAAATTTATATTCCTGATAAGTTGTTTGCTACAGTATACTACATTTTTATATTGTACTGATGCAGGATAAAGCAAAACAGAAACAGTAATGCTTCTGAGTATTGTTGTTCCTTTTTTTAATCATTGATAACATAGAGTTGATGTCTGTTGTTGGGGGAGGGTTTTAATGTTACCTCTAACTAATGAATTATCCGTTCTAAACATAGAAATCTAAGAATATTAAGCAAAGTTCTATTGCAGTTACTGTTGATCTTCAGTTATGATCAGCACCACCAAAGTTTAGATAAAACTCAAAAGAAGTGTGAAGATCTATGTTTGAGGAATGGTTATGACTACTTTCCTACCAATTGTCTCACTTGATGGTGGTAAGTCATCAGTTAGGTTTCCTTCCAAATCATTTTCTGATCATAATTTCATACCTTAGAGATTGCTTTCACTCTTTCTGTCTGAAAAATCTGTTTGCGTGTTCAAGACAAGTGTGAACATCACCCTTCCTGTGTTTCTCCTTCATCTCCTGTAGTTTTGAGACAAAGCTCTGTTTCTCAATCTACAAAATCATTTCTGCATGCAGCCTTACTGTTTGAGGTTCTGTTCACAATCAAAATGTTAGAATTCTGACTGAATCTCAGTTTGCAAAACTAGTCCTGAAATCTTGCATGAAGATGAAAGTGTCCAGTGCCAGCCTCCCAGAAGAAACAGCAAAATGCTTGTTAATCCCTTTTTTTTAGTCATCAGCCTATGTTCTACAGTAGGGCTAGCCAGCAGCTGTGCATCTCATTACATGTTCTCTTTATGTTGTGTGTCTTGTCTTCTATCGTATCCAGACACTTCTCAGCAGTAGTTGTGCATTTATCCATTTTGTTTGTTTTGGCAGTCAGACCCGTCTCTTTACTTTCAACATTTGTCATAACATTCCTCTATCTTTATGTTTTCCTTAAAATTTCTCTGCTTAGATTGTCTTATCCTCTATGCATGAGGGATACAAGGGGTTGGATGAGGGTGACATTGATAATTATACATGTCAAAGACAACTGATTTTAGGTTTAAGCATGCCTGCTTTTCAGTAACATATCTGCATGCTGTTAGGTGGCTGTTAATTTAAAGCTGCATAATCAAGGTATAGAATGGTTTTTAGCATGAGTTTGGGTACCTAGTTCCATCAGTCCCTGTAAAACACTTCAGTGAAAGTTAAAATACTTTCTGTTACAGAGGCAAAACTTTCAGATTCAGCCACTACTTCATATTTGAAAATCTTTTACATGTAGCAAAATAATATAGATGTTTCTGATTGAAACTGTGCAATATATACCTTAAAAATGTGAGGTTTTGTTTTAGTTTTGCAGAGTTTTTTATTTACTTTCTTAAACTTTTCTTTGTGAAGTATCTGTATTCCCATAGGAGGTCTATGAAATATGAATCAAATTTACCTTGTGCAAAGCTGGTTAATTTCTTGATTTAAAAAAAAAAAAAGTTTTCATTTCACTTAGCAGTGCAATTAAGCAAATTTGAAAAAGATGTCTAAAAAATGCGAGTCTTGTAGATGTGCTGATAACGAGATATCAGCATTGGTGAGAAATAATCTGATTTCATACTTCCCATTCTTTCACAGGATAGTAAAGCACTAATGTTAGTCTTGCTTTCAGACAATTGTCATCTTCTGCGTTACAGTTTCCTGAAACAACATGTTGGTTTCTTGGAGGAAAGAGCAACCACTACTGATGCAGGTCATTTGTTCAAAGAGTAATTATTGTCCCTGACATATCTGTAGGGTCCTGTGCTCTCACATACCTGGTTATATGGCTTTTGCATCATCTCTAGTTTAAAATATTTTTTTCTATTTTATGGTTAAGAATAACACATTGCACAACAGGAAAACTGAAGAATTGCCACTCTAGCAACTGATGGCTTAATTAAGAGTACAGTATTTATCAGGACAAACAGAGCATGTACTACCAAGAAAATCTACAATCCCATGATAACTGTGTCTGATCATAGGGATTAAAAAAATTACAGCTTCTGTGCAGTGGTCCATGATACTGTTTTCTGAAATAAATTGATGATATTTAAAATGGACCGGAAGTATTCCTGTCCTTTTATGCTGTAAATGCCAACTTAAGGTTTAGACAATAGTCTTGTTTGCATATGGATTTTAAGAAAATCCATTGAAGATTATTTGAAAACCACCTCATTAGAATGACAGATTGTTTACCAGATCTTGTTTTCTTGTCAACTAATATTGGTTATGTACAACTGAACAGGGTTACGCTTTCTGAAAACATGCCTTTGTTAGTAACTGAGTGCCTTGCATATATCTGAGAATCAGATTAATTCCTGATTTCTAGAGTTTGGTGGAGGATCAGTCTCTAAAATTTCTTTTATGCACTTTCACTAGCAGACATGACTAAAAGCTCAGGTATATCAGGCAATGGTATCTGTCTCTACTGTACTGTATATATTTTTGACCTGTGTTATTGTAGTTTATTAACTGGGGATGCAGGAAAGGTTTTAAAAAAAAAAAAAAAAAAAAAAAAAACAAAACATTATTGGTCATGGCACGTTGTGTCAGATGTTTGACAAGCTGTCTCCTGGCTGTGGGCCATCTGGTTCTAAGGGATCTGGCTATGCTGCTGAGGAGCCAGCAAGACATGGCTGCAGGATGATCTGAAGATCATTTAGTCAAATCACCAAAGCCAAGGCTTTAGGTGCAGTAATGCTAGTTCCGACATAATCTTGTAGGCTGATTTAACTTTCTTAAAGTTCCTGTGCTAATTTCTCATCCCATGAAACCAGAATCTATTTACTAATGTCATAAAAGTGATGGAAAAACTGACCAGTCAGTATTCATTAAGCGCTATCACCAAACACTCATTAATCAAGTAGAGCTATTGATAAAATTTGCATAATGCTGCATCATTAATTAAATGAAGAAAAAAAAAAAAGGTAGATCAGTGATACAGTGATGTGGAATGGGCATCACACAGTCTAAGATGAGAACTGAGAATTGAAGTGTGCACACACTGAAGTGTGCATAGGGAAGGTGCTGCATGCAAATGAGGAAGACTTCTTGAAGAGAAGTGACTTGTTTCCTCCTTCAACTACAACAAAGAACATGTAGAACAAAAAGTAAAATAGCTAGTAATGAAAAGTTTCATATCTTTTTGTATTTTGCCTCCTTTTATTGCTTTTTCATCTTCAAAGGAATGTATTTAGAACCTTTGAATCTGTAGGAATATAATATTATTTTCTGACTCCGTGTGATGAAGAGGTGGTTGTCCACTCTGGTATTTTTCCCTATTTAAGAGAAGACAAAAAATCAGCAGTGTATTTGGTTTTCTGCAGTTTCTGAGTTTTGTGACTTCAGTGGCCCATTTCATAACATTAGAGCTCATCGTACTAACAAATCACACAGCAGTTAGCACTGCCTTTCAAAATAGTCTGTGAACAAATATGTAGGAGTGCTGTGACTTGGACTATAGACACTGAGACTGTGTAGTAAAATAATAACAGTGTAATATTTTACTATTCAGCTGACTGGCTTCAGTAGGACCTTTGCTGCAGTGTTACATAATACACAGCCAGGACAGAAATGATTTCAGGTGGACTGTTTCAGTCCTACTTCTCTCGTAAGTAGTATGATACGCAATGTGTACTAAGGTCATTTACTCCGAGACGTTTTTGTGTAATTTTATTCTTTAAATATTCCTCAAGGTGTTGTGGTTAGCTATACTGAATTATTTTCTATTCAGAAGTTTATATAGTGAAACTATGTGCTGGAATTGCTGCCATGCATTGAAAGCAAAGCAGATCTTATTCTCAAAATTATTGTACTTATTTATTCAGTGATTTAGAATTTAGCTAATGAAGCTTTACTTTTTTTTTTTTGTGATGTCTTTGACATTGTTTTTGAACAATGAGATTTTGAGATTCTTCAAAATCTTCATGATTTTTCCTCTTATCGTTTTTAACTAGTATTTTTCTTGTTTGTCAATATTTTTCATTTTCTTTGTTTCTGAACAAACTGACCTGTGAACAATGTGAAGTTCATTATATCATGCCTGTTGCTAGTGTTTCAACAACTCTGTGAGATATTATCTCAAGACAAAAGGGTGAGCAAGCATAACCTTGTATACTACTGATCAGCTTGCATGCTTAGTTTATACATTATTTATTAGAATTATAAACCTGAAATAAAAAAATAAAAAGATTAGTAATGTGCCAACTCTGTGTTAAAGAAGTAACATTTATTTATATATGACAGGTAATTAGGAAAAACACTATTAGGTTGGTTGAAAACATTTTTACTTCAGACCCCTTACAGCTAGAGGAGTAAATGTTTGACTCTGAGTTACTGGATTTAGTTTAGATTAGAAATTACTATGAAGAATTCATTAGATATGAGGTGAAAAAAAGAATGTGACAGAAATTAAAAATAAGAAATAAAGACAATATAAAAAGATTGGTTACTTAATATACAACAGGTAAAGTACATATTTATTCCAGCTTCGTTTAGTGAAGTTTCTAGTTTCTTTTACACACAGTTCTCTTTCTTCCTCTGAGATACGGGGTTGTCTGCAGTGTTCTAAGTGTTATGAGTAAGGGTAAGCTGTAGGAGGACCTGTGTGAGAACCTGGAAGTATAGCATTTAGTAAGTTTAAAATACTTAGACTTAAGCAGTATTCAGCTCCATTGAACATGACTAATTATACTGTGGAAAGAGGAAATATGTAATGCCTTGCTACCAAGTAAAAGATACCAGGTAAAAAGAAAGCAGTTTAAAAGGTATATGCCATGTATGTAGTGTGCTCTGCATGAAGAACTGTAAATAAATACACACATTTTAAAGTACTACACACATTTTAAAGTACTTCCATGGCTTCATTTTCTGTGCCATAGCTTTGCTTTGGTTAGAATGATAACATGTTTAGATGCAGGTATGCTCCTAAATTCTGAGGACAGAGGCCTGATTTTATAGTTAGGACTTTTCTGTTCTACAAGTTAAAGTAAAACAACTTGGTTTGGTTCTCCTGGAGGCTTTCATATGTCTGTCAGGCCTGCATAGAGGCTTCAGATAACCTAAGGCTTCCAAATGAACCTAAGGGTTCCAACATGAAAAAAGTTCTTTTTAACAGCCTTCATGCAGGGTGATACAGCAAGCTGTGAAGGTGACCAACTTGTATAGCTTCAAGAACCCTACTGTTATTTCCTCCTGTAAAGGAGCAGTCACTCACAATCCTGCATTTGTAGAACTGTGCTGGGTCAGTGGCACAGCCAGCACAGGGATCCTGCTTGAATGATCAATGAATTGCATACATCTCAAGAACATCAGGTTGTTTTTTTTTTTTTTTTTTTTTTCCATCACCTTTCATGTAGCATCATTGATTAGAAAAGCCGGTGTGCACTGAGCTCTTGGAGAAATAGATCCAATAGATCCAACTTGGCTTATTCTTTAAAATGTCATCACTGAAAGAGCAATAGAATTATCAAAATTTGCTGATGTCTGCGCACTTTAATCTGGTTCCTTTAAGAGTTCCTTTAGCTGTTCAAATGAAAATGAAAGCTTTCTTTTCTACATTTTCAAGTGTTCAGAAGTAGAAATGGAGGGAAATTGTAGGAAGAGACCAAGTAGTGTACAGCATATTATCTGCCTTAATGCTGCAGATTCCAACTGGCTCATGCTAACAAGAAAGACAAAAACATTTCATATGTATTTTAATGTATTTCCTCTGATGGAGCAAAACACCACTGCAGTACAAAAAAAAAAAAAAAAGTTGTTTACATTTAAGTGTTTGTTTTACTAATAAAATACAATATTTTTAAATAATATTTTTAAATGTTGCATATGTTCCTAAGGCCTAAGCGCCACAAAAGCACTTTTCTTTCCTGTAATTCAAATAATTCTAAGCTGTTGGGCATTGTATAAATAATCTTTAAACACATTTGTTGATATTTTGCCAGAACTTTGAAGAAATGTTTTTTCTTTTTGAGGTTTGAAAATCTTAACATTATAATTAAATGGAAAAATTCTTCTCGTGATTATTATGTAGAGACTCCTTTATTTCTTTATTTCTCTTTAAATGATTATTTTAGAAGAAAAAAGGATAAAAAATGTGTTTGTATAAACATAAGTGCTTCCAAACATCTGCAGTTCAAAGTACATAATTCATAGTGACACCAAAGGTTGGCTTGTGTTTTGACTGGATGACTTCGGTATTATTTTTGTCTGCAAAGGAAAGAGTGGAGTAGCATCCAAGTGGTGCAAGATGTTTGCCTCTCAAGAAATCGTGATGAATTTGGGACAAGGGGTAGACTGTTTTTTTGTGGTTTTTTGTTTGTTTGTTTTGTTTTGTTTTTTTTGTTGTTTTTTTTTTTTTAAAAAAAAAGCATACCAAAGGGAGAAGAAAAGAAGATCTGTCAAACTGAGAACACTTACATTCCATTGGGAATCCTTGAGCTGGGAGCTACTGTAAAGTGTAGGTCATTATAAACAAAATAAGGAAAGGAGAATAATAAACTAAGAGTACAGTCAGTTTAATCAATTTTGTTCACTTCATGCTGTTATTTATTGTATTTATTTTCCACAGACAACAGCTTAAAAATAACAGGTGAAAATATGCTCATGTTTGTTCATGTTTTTAATGTTTGGTATATAGATTATTTGTTCTTCAGTTTTCGTTGATGTGAATATCCATTACCTAATTTCAAAGTATATCTGATGTATTCTTTCTGTATCACCATGTTAACATGCTGTAGGTACAAGTTGAAGAAGAAAACTCTGGTAAGCTGACAGCATGTTTAAAATGATTTGTATATACAAGTGCTAAAGTTATGTTTGGTATGTTAATGCAATTTCACTTTTTAGTAAAGACCAAACAGTGTTAAGTGGTTATCTGCATTGATTTTTCTGTCTTCCATCTTTATTCCTTTTGTGTACCTGGAAATAGGACCATCTATTAATAGCCTCTTCCTGGGTGAGCCTCCAGAACTCTATTCTCAGTTGGTCCACTTTTTGAACTCTCCAGCAGTGTTCCCCTATGAGGTGCTCATTTTTTGGAGTTTATCTGCATTTTTCCCTCCTGGTGTTCTCAAGCCTTCTGCTACATCACCACTGAAACAGGTCAGCACCTGCTGAGAGTTGAACTGGTGCTCACCTTGAACATGCTTGTTCTGCTGAGTCATGTTAGCTAATTTTTCTTTAAGAAAAAAGGCTCGTCTTGTGGGAGGTGTTCTTACTGTCTGTCTTTTCTTTCCTGTCTGAATCTCTTCTTCTCCTTTTGATACATCAGCTGTTTGCTTTTCATTTTATATTTAATTGCTCATGAAATATCCTGTGTTGGGTACAAGAGTATTTCTTTGGAAAGACTGGGTGCATTTAGAAGAGTGAAACTAGTTCTAATATGAAAATATGGCTGAAGAGAAAATTGAGTACCTCTTGCTGGGAATAGAATATGTTCTAGTGGAATCCATATGTATGGGCATTGATGATTGCCCAAGGAACATTTGAAGTAGGCCTAAAGAAATTTGTTGTCTGGCTTGAGTGAATCTAGCTGAGGTGGGAAACTTGTAGAGGGAAAGTGTATTTTTAAAGAGGGGAACAAATGGTAGGATTTGAAAGAAGAGGGGCTGATTTTTTTTTCTTTTTTTTCTTTCTTTTCTTTTTTTTCTTTTTTTTCTTTTTTTCTTTTTTTTTCTTTTTTTTCTTTTTTTTCTTTTTTTTCTTTTTTTTCTTTTTTTTCTTTTTTTTCTTTTTTCTTTCTTTTTTTTCTTTATTTTCTTTTTTTTCTTTTTTTCTTTTTTTCTTTTTTTCTTTTTTTTCTTTTTTTTCTTTTTTTTTTGTTTGTTTTTTTGTTTTTTGTTTTTCCTCCAATCAGCATTGCCTCCAAATAAGCACAGTGGTCTATGTGCTGAAGCTGATCCTTGGTGAATTGTGTCAAGTCTTATAAAATGACATGCTACCATTTCCAAGGCTTTAAAATCCTTTTCTTGGCAAAGTCTTCAGTGCTCTGCTCAAGGCACGTTCTCCTTGACATCTGTCTACGTTGCTGTCATATTCTTTGAAGTATCCACAGTGTCTGAGATATAAAAGATGTTTTCTCAGTTATGGTCCTGTCTTTGTAAGTGTACAATTGCACTTAAGATCAGAATGTTAAGCAACCTGTGCTGCGCAAAATATTTTATCTCTGTCTTTAAGAGGATTCAAATTTGTTATAATTAAAATAAAACGCCTTAGAATTCAGCTTTCTCAAAAGGATACAACTGACATTTCCTTTTTGCCAGTACTGAACCAGACGATGTCTTCTCCTCACTGTGCTCCAAAAAGTATTTTTGTATATGTTTTCAGAAGGAAATCCAGTTCCTTACTTGCAGCTGTTGACATTTTAGAGCCTTGGATTGAACCAATAAAAACACATGTTCTTTCAAAGAACACCTATTTTTACTGGACCTTGCTAATGACCAATGACACAGAATTCAAAAAATGTTGGCTGAAATGAAGAGAAAGGCTGTATTGTTTTAAATTATATTTTTAAAACTTTTCCTTATAGCAAAACTACACAGAAATTTCATATGCTCTTGATCTTGTGAAAAATTACATGTTTTTGGAATTTAGTTTTTAATGGTTGAAAAGTAGTTCAGGCGTAAATGTGTTGCAGCTTATAAAATGTTAGTAAAACATACAAAATATTGTCATTTAAGATTATTATAATATTTTCCCGTGCAGAGCATTTAAAGATCTTACTTCCTAGACATTTCCTGGGCAGCTAAGAATACATTTGGATTTGTAATGCATTTGAAACATCTTCTGTAAATACATTGTTTCAAACATAGTAAGACACTTATGTGCAAAGGTCAAATTAGATCATCACTTCTTTCAATTGTATTCTCAAAATGGATTCAAGCTATATACAGATTTAATATGCCTTTTTTTTTTTTTTTAACATTAACATTTTTACTGAAAATGAAGTGTAACGTGAATGATGATATGCCACCAAGGCTGTTGTTCTAAGGCTGAGTTGATAGAGATGTACATGCCTTTTACATTACTTGTGTTGCATCTTTATCCTGTGTGTGTGTTAGATCTGCCGTGTGGCTCAAGGATCCCCCTGTTTGTTTCAGTATTTTGACTTCACAAGAGGAGAACGGAGAGCAGGATAACATGGCACCCATGCTCTTAATTGTGCAACCAGCTCTGTACGTCAAGAAATTTTACTGTTTTCTCCTGGAGCTACACTGTTATTCTTAGCATATTTTCACTTTTTTTTTTTTTTTTTTTTTTTTTTTTAGTCAAGAGAATAGCATTAATAAAAATTCTTGTTTTAAAGGTAGGTTGAGATTTTTGCCTTCTACATATTTCCTGTAAGAAATCCACGCTGCTCCTGATTCAAACGGGGAATTGCAGAGCAATGTTTTAAAAGGTGTCTGCAAAACAGGAAAGCAAGATGCCTACTGATATTACATGGCAACAGAAGCACCATGAATAATACCTAAAGTAGTAGTAGTTTTTTAAGATAATGTTTAGATCCTGTATGGTGCAGAAAACAAACAAGAAATCCAGAGAAAAAATAGCATACTGTGGGTTTCCTTTTTAGTATTTTTCTGAGCTCCTGTTTCTCAAATGCTTAGACACATAATTTTTATTACTGACAGAAGAAGAATTCCAAGTGTGATTTATGACTTTTATGTGAGATAGACATTAAATGTCTAAAGTTTAGAAATACATTTGCAGTCAAATTTATTTTAGCATTTTTTTCTGCATTTTCCTATATTATTAGAAAGTGTTTTTTTCTCATTTTATTGGTATAAAATTGAAACTGTGCTTTAAGAAACTTTGACTCTCACTGACAGTATGCATTACTCCTGGGAGACATGCTAATACCACAACTGATATAAAATCAGATATTTTAATATTACTGTTGGACACCTACAATTATTTAAAATTTATTTTTATATAGGATCAGGTTATTTTGTTTTATATTCTAAAATGTACTATCTTGACTTGCAGTACATTATTCAGAAGAGAAAATGATGTCTTTTGTGTTTGGGAATATGTTGATGTGTTTTATTTAAAATTTCTGTCTCAAACTCCTTTGCATCTCTATTTTACTTAGGCTTCGGTTGTAGTTTATATATATAGTTCAGTTATACTACAGCTCTCTATTTCACACTTTTTCTCTGTTTAGAGTTGACTCCAGTAAGAACTGCATTGGAATAAATTCTATGCATTTGGTAGGAAGCTCTTTTCTGTGCCTTCCAAAGCCAGCAAGGTAGCAAAAGAGACTGAAATATTCAAGCCTTTTATTTGAGACAACAGTGCTTATGTTAGCATTAAATCACAATTCTCATTTCTTTCTTACTAGTGTTTTCAGAAGGTGTTTATTAAAATCTTCTTTCTCAGTGAATTGTCTAATGTCCCAACAGGATCTACCAGCTTAGTTTTTTTAGTGGTGATATCTGAACTACTTCTTTGTAATATGCTGTTCAAAAATGTTCTTGTTAATGTTGTAATTTTGCCTAGATCTGTCCAACAATTGTTCCCCTATGTCTTCCTGGTCCTTAATCTGTTTTTTTTTCTTTTTTCTTTTTTTTTTAAGGATTATTTTTCATAAAACAGTGCATTGTTTGCTGGCAACTAATTGCTCTTTTTAACCAAAGTTAAAAAGAGGCAAGGCTTCTTATGGCTACTGTAAAAAATGGTCAAATATAATTTAGCTCACTACACAATTTGCAGATCTTTAATCTTCAGAATAGGCGTTCAGGTTACAGCAGTAAGTACATGTATGTATGCACACAGCAGCAAATGTTAAATTTTTCATTCTTTGTCATTAAATTAATATTTAAGCATAATACTCTTAAAACTTATTTTCTTCCAAGCTGTGGTATGTGCTCGGGAATTAGAGTAATCTCAACATAAAAGAAAAAAAAAAAAGAATAAAAGCTACACATATATTTTCTTTTAAAAGGCTGATTGAGTTGGAGGATGTTTAATTTGCTCATTTTCCTAAAAGCATATGTTGCTTCCTTTATACATACTTAATACGACAAAATTTGGCATTATATAGGTATGAGCAGAATTTCATCTCAATATCTTTGTAATTTTTAAGACTTCTTAAAATATTCTGCAAAAATTCTTTATCTGATAATAAACTTAGCTTTGTTTTGGCATGCAGTTGGACCAGGAGGAAGCTAAATAATGCTGCACATTTTAAAAACAGCTCTAGTACTATTTAGGAATTGCAACATGCTTTTGTCTGATGCTTTCTCTACTTGCAGAAATGGTGATGGGGTTATTTATGTTAATTCATTTGGCTTGTTGAAAAGAAAATATGCTCACACTCCTCTACTTAATGGGATTCTTTCCTCGTTGCAGTGCAAACGGTTAGAGCAGGAGCTTCATCATCTGAAAGAGCAGAACCAGACTTCAGCAAACAACACGAGACATCTGACTGCTGAAAACAATCAAGAACGTGCTCTGAAGGTAAATCTCCATTTCTTCTTGCAGGCAAATTAAGGTTGTAAGCCCCTGGTGCCAGCTTTCTGGGCTGCATATATCAGTTGTGTACATTTCAGCAGAAGTGAGCTATGGTGTTTGCCAACAACCCCTTCTTTAAACACAGATACAGCACCCTTCTGTTATGGTTTTATTTTATTTAGTGTATGAAAACAACAAGAAAAAAATAACATCCAGTCCAAATTATTGGGCTGGAAATTTATACTGAATTCTTGGAGACTGTCCTTGGATTACATTTTATAATGTGAAGAAAACTGCAGCTATTTGCTTCACAGTACCTTTGCAAAACTAATATTTTAAAGTATGGCTGTTTGATCTGCTCCTAGCAGTGTGTGCTATATTAATAACATTGTTGACCTATACTACTAGTGACCACACAGTTGATACTACTATTTGCAAAAGGGTAGCTAGTTGGAATTGGGAAGAGGAATAATAAGTCTTGTCAATAAGAATAAAAATGAGCAGAGAGGCAGGAGAGGGTCAGAGAAAGGACAGTATAAAGTGACAGGTTATTGCTGCATTGAGAAAGGGAAATTGTAACGTCAGTGAAATTGATAGCTACATAACCAGCCGTCTCACCACTAGGCAGAATAAGAGCAAAAGCCAGGTAAGATGCGCAAGTGTTCATGCACGCCTGTTTAGCTGCTGTATTCATAAAAATCTCTTTGACTGGTAATGGAAAGAGTGTAAAGGCAGAAGTTGCTCTGTTGAAACTGTGTTGTCATTTTAAAACCGCTTGATGTAGGTAGTAAGGTCCAAGTGTATCATTTGTAGGCAGATGTTCCTCTGTATGTGCGCGTTAGGAAAGTGTTGTTATTCATGCTGCATGTTGACCAATGCAAAGTAAAGGAATTGAGGCAAATCCTTGTGTAGTTTGATGTTTCTCAGTTAAAAAAAAAAAAAAAAAAAAAATAGTGTAATGAATAAACAGAAAGAGACTGTATGGCATATAAACCAAGTGTGTTTTATGGGCTTATAATTCCCATCAGAATCTATGGTGATTTTTACAAAATCAAGTCAGCAATATTGAAAGCAATCTAACCTCAGATGTCTGGTAATAGAGACTGTAAACACTCAGGGCTGTTTCTGACTATGCTAATGGTATTGTTTTGAATCTGAGATCACTGAAAGTTACTGCTTGTCAGGCACATTGTTTGTAATAAGTAGTATTGTCTTTCATTAATTGCATACTGACTTGTTTTTTCTGTCATTGAAACCGTTATGCACAGGCACTTTCCTTTAGAAAACATCAATGTTTTATAAAGAGTACGTTTTTTACATACAATATTGTCTGACATAATGCTCACAGGATAATTATATTTTCAGAGCAAGAAGTGACTTAATAGTTCAGAGTGTTACTAGGATTTCATCCTAAGCCTGACATTGCTCTCGCAGCACATAATCTTTAAAGAATTTAATTTCTGTCTGTCACAGGCATTTTTTGATATTTTCAGAGTAAGAGATTAATTGGTCATTGTCTTTTAGAGATGAGAGTCTGGGGAGGAAAAAAAGGAATGCTTTTCAATTTTTGGTAGTTGTACTTTCTTAACATTATACCTCTCTTGAGTTTGTTTCAGTTCTTATTACTGCAGTCTACGGTGAGGGTAGGTCCATCTGAGCACTTTTTAGAAGGCCACTTGCTTAGATTGAATTCCTAACCTTAGAAACTCTGAAATGCATGTATGCAGTCTTAGCAAAAGTGGTCGGCATTGTTGTGCAACTTATCAACACTTGTTCTGCCCTAAGCTGTCATCAAAAGGAAAAGTTTATCAGCTCTTTTTAGTGCAGCTGTAGCCAGGAAGGTACAGAGCTGCTGGTAGGGATGGGAGTCAGGTCAGCGATGTCTTCAGCCATGGGTGGGCCTGTCTGCCTGTTGATTGCAGTGCTGCATTGAGTAATGTTGATTCAAATACGAACAGCTATCCTGTGGGAGATGTTCAGATACCAAATCCATCCTGAACAAATTTGATTAGGAAAGATTAAAAAAAGAATCTGTCTTAAAATAATTATCTCTTAAATATAATTGATGCTGGGGACTTAGTTTGGCAAAATACGCATTTTGGTGCTAGGGGACAGATGAGAAATTTGACCAGTTTCAGATTTGCTGCAGGGAGCAATGGAAGTGCAAATATCAAAGGCAGTGTAAGGATACTTGCAATCATATCTGGGTAAAAATACAGTAATCGGGATCAACTGGATTAAGAATGGCATAAAAAGTTGTGACAAATAATGAGATCATTGCCTTGCAGCGTCCTGAAATATTCTTAACGAGACCTACAGATAATTATTTCTTCCTTATTTTTTTAAATTATCTTAATGTGATGAGTTGCTCAGAAGGAAGAAATGGCATAAGACCAATATTCAGAAAAAAACCTATTTCATTTCACAGATGGTATGGTCTAACATGTGAGATAAACTGCAAGCTTTTTGTTTTATTTTTAGCTATATTAGCTCAGAGCTGCTTGTAGCCTGGTTTGAGGCTGCAGCAGTACACAGACTCCTGAGTGAGATAAAGCAGCAAAGAGACTTTTCACCAGAGAGGAGGGGTGCAGACAGTAAAATGGCCAGACTCAGGCAGGGATCACAAAAGTGATGTAAGCACTACTGCTTACTTTTGGTTTTACATAGTTTTAGATCCCTTATCACACCAGAGGATCATCTTTCCGATAAGACACTTGACACATAATGCACAGTGTATAGATCTATACTGTGATTTTACATATGTACATCTTTGTTAAGATGTTTTTAAGTAATCTCTTTCAGACATATTAGTGCTATGTAATTTAAAATTTCTGCATTTATTGTATTGATGGAATAGAATATTTCTTAGTGTTGTGGGCCATTCAGTCCCACAATGCCAAATTGATACTCCTAATTTTTATATTATTCTTATTGATCGTCGGAGTATATATTAAATGAATGACAAGACTGATGTCAAATCTTTCCTCAAAGTAATGCACATAACTGCACAGGGGTCATTCAGGGAAGGGTGTGAACACCTATATTCATCACTAAAGTAAAATAATCCTCTTCTTTGTGAAACCATTTAAAAAATCTTATCATATTTCAGATTGAATTATACCTAAATCTTTTAGGGATAATTGCTTCCTAAGGGCCTATACATTTGTGCTCTTAGTACTTTTTCATAAAATAAGATCTGCAGAGTACTTTGCAGTTCTAGTGTGTCAGGGTCTATAAGTAAGATTATTCATTTGTGCTTGGCCTTCATAATTAACATTTGGTCTCTGCTGATTCTGATAAATGTATTCCCATAATACACTGAGATATCAGATTAAATTAAACATAGAAAAGTTGAAGAATTGATTTTTTTCATTAGTATTAAATACTTTTTTGTGGATCGTTTTGTTGTTGTTGGCTTTGTAGTGTGTGGTTTTGAAAGGCAGAGCTTTAAGTAATACATTTTCACTAAGAAAAATAAAGATTTTGCCAGTGTGAAAGTCCTCTACTCTGGTGAAAAAGAATAGGAAATAAGTCTTATGGATCAAATAATTTAATGTGAAAATTCATGTAACATGTTCAATTGAATTTGAATGAAATGTAGGGAGAGGTGACTCTTTTCACAGGACTGATTTATTTTGTAGCTTTTAATTAGGTGGCACATTCTTCTTGAATCAGCTCTTAATCTGCTTTAAACACCAAAGAAACATAGTAATTTACTTTTCAGCTAAACTCTCAACATGGAGGAGAGGCTGTTTCATGATATACTTATCAGGCGCCCTTTAATGACTTAATGAGTTTACTCCAGCCAAGTATGATGTCATTAGAATTTGTGAAGGTAATTAATCTACTTTAGAACTGTTAGTATGTTAATCTTTAGTTATGATTGACTTTTCTTTAAAAATAATTTTTTGTGATCTGATTAATATTTTTAGTTGTCATTTTCTGTAAAATTCTAAGTGCTTCCAAGGCTTTCTTATTAATATATTGTAATTCAGAGTAATATGCAAGAAACTGGTATGATGGAGCTGTTAGGTACTTACTGTGGGTTCATAAAGCAATTATAGCTATTGTCATGTGCTTTCTGCTGACAAATAAGAATTATGTCAAGGGCAAGAAATCTACAATGCATAGCAGTTTGTTAGATAATGCAGTGAGGATGGCTATGAAATAAACATTCTGGAAGTGCTTTCTTATGCCTTTCATAAATTGTTTTAAGCTCCATTTTGATTCACAGAATTTTCAGGATTCTTAGAGTGGAAACCATTTTTTCTTTATCTGCTTTACTTTGCCAGACACAGGAATAAATCTGGTCAGCGTGTGAGCTGATGAAGAGCTCAATCTTTGATGTCATTTTTTACTAAAGCTTGAACATGAGGTTTAAAAATATTTCCTACTGTTGAAGTGCATGGAATATCCATGCTATTTAGAAATATTGTATTAGTTATGGAATAAAGTCCTGCTTTCAGAAGTTGTATATGTGGCCTATATCTGTAAAACCTAAATCATTCTTATACTGTTTTTATGTTTAGAGCTTTAGGGCTGAAGTTTTAGAGCTTCATTTTAATGTGTTTGGAGCTGATTTATGCCTATAAAACATCTGATTTGCTTCTGACAGAACAACACGCTTTTGAAATATTCTGTAATCCAGAGAAACTTGCCTGAACCAGCAATGGGAAAGTGGGAGATTGAAATCTTCATCTCTTCAAATTTCAATTCAACATATGTTTTTTTACATTTATTATAGTTACAGAATCATAGGATCATAGAATCACAAGGTTAAAAATGACCTGCAAGATCATCTAGTCCAATTGTCCTCACTATTGCAACCACAAGCTACTAAACCGTATCTTGTAGCTCCTCATCCAGACGCCTCTTGAACACTGCCAGGAATGGTGACTCACCGCATCCCTGGGCAGCCATTCCGTTGCCTGACCACTCTCTGAGAGGAAAAAGTTCTTCCTTATGTCTAACCTAAACCTCCTCTGTTACAACTTGTGGCCATTTTCTTGGGTCCTGTTTGTTGCCTGGGCGAAGAGGCCAAACCCCTCCTCATCACAACCTCTCTTCAGGAAGTTGTAGAGTGCAAATAGTAGTTAATTTCATCCTAGAAGACTGAAAGAAAAGCCTTTAAATACTTTCAAAATCATTTTATATAAGGCAGTAGAGATCTTGTTGATTTATTAGAAACCTGTGAACATGGCAAGACCCGGCGTCATCCAGAACGCTTTTCTGCTGATTTCAGCTATTTTGACTGTCATGCCATTATTAACTTCAATGCTGTTTGAGTGATAGAAACCAATTGTTGATTGCCAATATTTTATACTTAGCAGATGAATAGCTCCATTACCTACTAGGGAAGTGGCTATTACGCCTTCGTCCAGAATGTAGTCTACAGTGTAACTAGAGGTTTCTCTCCAAGAATTTAAAACTTAGTTACAGTTAATCTTGCTCTTGTCCTGCTGTTACTCTTAGTCAGCCATATGACAAAACATGATTTAAAATTTTGTATTTGTCTCAGTGTTGTTGGTTTGTTGTTTTTTTGTTTTGTTTTTTTTTTTAAATGAAACAACTCATCAATATGAATCTGAGTAATCCAGTCATCCTCTGCTCAACTCAGGTGCTGAGATCTTCAGGCAGATATTTTTCCTTCATCTAGTGTCGTATATTTAAAGTGTAACAGTTTGATTATGTGCATCCCTTTCAAGATTAAAGTGACTAGTTTAGCATGTATTTTTTAATATGAGTCAAAAAGCCAAGTTTATAAACTCTCTTCACTCATCACTTCCCATTGCTGGTTTTGCTAATAGTTTTTGTAGCCATTCAAGCTGGTAGGCTTTAGTTAGGCAGATCTTGAAAGAAGAGTTGTTTAAGAGTGGCATCCACATTCTTAATGACAGTATCTTCCCGTCTGGTGACTGATGTTTTTGGACTGACAGATATTTATATTCATCAATGAAAATATCTTAGTTTGTATAGTTTGGCAGTATCTGTAAATTACAGTAATTGCTTAAAAGTAGAATAAGTTATTAAAACAATATTTTCCTCTATTGGAAATAAAAGATGAGATGAGACGCTTTCCATTCACTGAAAGTGGAGTCATCCAGGATCCTTTTAGAAACTCAAGCACCTAGAGTCTGAAAAATCTGATTTGTATGAAACATTATATCCTTGGCTTAAGAGAAATGATGCTTGATAACATCTATATTTACATGATTTTAATTGTCTTTAAGTGGCCATCTTTCTTGCAGGGCTATGGATAGAAGGCAGTAGTTTGTTCTGTTCTTGGTTCGCTAAGGCATCACTATGGAACAAGACTTTGAACCTGTCCAAGTGTTGGATTGTTTCCAAACTGTAGGAAACAAACAGATGTACCAGAATTCTCTTTCCTTCACCAGCTGCACTGGTTGTGCCACCACTCTGTATCTGTAAGGCTGTCCTTTCCCAGACAGCACTGTCTAGCAAGGCAGCATGTGTGTACCTTGTTCTCTTCATAGCAGTAACTAAGGATTTCTTGGAGTCTTTTCAAATGAAAAAAAGATCAAGCAGTGGTGTTTCTTATTGTGATTTCAAGTCAGTCACAACTGTTTTAAATGAAAGGAGCACATGGATTAGAGTGGATGTTTTTTGGGAAAACAATATTTGTCTGGAAAATGATCCTAAGAAAAGTTTCATCTAATTTAGTTATATTTTTTAAGAGCACCATATATCTTACGTAATTTTGGAATGCTGCTTATTGCCTGTAAGCAGCAGCACAAAAGTGGCACTGAGTGTGTCTTGACACACTGAACAAATAGCATCTTGACTAAAAGAGTTTGTTCACCTTACCTGATGAGTTTGTCCTCCTTCTTTTCTGTTAGCAGATAATGAACATCCCTAACCAAAGCAGATATGTTTATTGAACTTTGATTTAGTTTTAAGCATTAAGGAATTCATTACTCATTTACACTGTGTTTTGGGTCAGGTTTCATCTGCTCCACTAGAATTCCTTGGAGTTCTGTTGCCTTTTATTTTATGGACTTCAAATCTGTCTTGATATCAGATTACCCTTGACAATCTTAAACATCAACAAACTGTTTGTATACGCTATAAATGTCCCTTTGTCATCGGGGAATTATGTGGGCATTCAAATCTTTTTTGGGGGAGGAGTGTTTCATCTTACAGGTGGAAACTATCTTTCCATTAGGTCAATCAGTATAATTTATTTCTGGTGAATACAGCAGGTACTTAGTATGCAATATATAGGCTTTATGTTATTCTATATCTGGATGGTCATTCGCCCATTCATCTAGAGTGCTTCCATGTCCTCACTTCTTGTGTGCAAAAAATGATCTCTTTCATGACAGTAGACTTCTGTGACTATTAATGACAAAGCCCTCTCATCCATGATTTTCATTTCATTTAACTGTTCTGTATTTGTGCATCTGCACATTTTATATTAGCTTAGTATTTTACAAAAAATTTGCCCTTTCAGATACCTGTTTTTCCTGCTATAAGAATGGGTTCCATTTTCTGTAGTTGATTCTTTTGACAATTATCTGGTCACCTTCCTAGAAGTTTCATGCTTGCTGAATGGTGCGGCCACTTGGTCTTGCAATACAGTAAGATCCAAAATGTTTTTTGTTTTTTTCTGTTTTTTTTTTCCCCAATTCTAAATCTTTTGTTGCATTCTTAGATTGTTTTCTGAGTTGTGTCAAAGTACCTCAAAACTCGAGTAGTATATGCATCTGGGAGAGATCTCAGGTATATGTATTCCAGAAATATTTGTACTGAAATAAAATGACCTTCTGAAGTTGTTGAAGGTGGAACAAATTAAGGCTAGGACTTAATAATTTCTTAAGATCCCTTCCAATCCCAACAATTCTGCGATTCTGTGAAGCATCTTCAAGAAAGCTAGCTGCATGGTCTTTCACTTCTTATCTCCATGGAAGTGATACTCATGCCTTAAATCCATGACAATAAAATAACGTGTTCTAAAATACAACAAAATTCATCAGTATCTTGTAAATTAGAATCAAAGAATCTGATACATAGGCAAAACATGCCATATAAACCACAAATGTTAGAAAAGCTACTCATATAAAAAGGTGAGTTGTTACAAAAACAAAAATTCCCTAACTGTAACAATAAGCTTCATTTCCATCAATGGCATAGTTAATCACTCTAGTCATGGGTTCATTTTTCTTTCATTCTGACTAAAAATACACCAATAGTGGTACTATTGTGAATGTTTTTAATGACTGAGTCAGTATCATATTGCCATACTTTGAACAACTGTAAAAATATGTGTATATATATCTTTCACTTTCTCTCGTATGGAGCTTCATTTCAAGATTACATGGATCAAAAATAAAGGGCATATGTTAATCTAATTATAAAGCAGTCACAAGGCCTGCAGTGTCAGACTTTCTGTCAGGAAACTAGTCTTCCTCCTTCATTTGCCACTTTCCAATACTATAAAATGTATTCCCTAACTTGGAATGGAATGGAATGGAATGGAATGGAATGGAATGGAATGGAATGGAATGGAATGGAATGGAATGGAATGGAATAGAGTAGTTGGAGGGGACCTTCAAAGATCATGTGGTTCAACTACCTGACTATTCCATGGCTAAACAAAAGTTAAAGTTCAGTTATTGAGGGAATTGTCTAAATGCCTCTTGATGAATACTGACAGGCCTGGGCCATGAGGCACAGTGTCTGACCACTCACATGGTAAACAAATATTTCCCGATGTCCAGTCTGAACATCCTCTTGTGCAGCTTTGTGCCAGTCCTGTACAATCTACTCAGTCTCCTTAGTTGTGAGATTCTTAATCGGAAGCTATTTCTTACATAAATTAGTAACCATTTTTGGTAGTGTTTAAAGAACCTTTTAGCATTAGTTTCTCTTAATATACTCTTTAACTTTCAGTTGACTTATAGTTCTGCAAGTAACAGCACCTTGTGGCTTTATGGGGTGAAAGAGTAAAAGAAATGCTCCCAACATCTCATCTTAAGACTTACATTGGTAAAGTTTTCAAAGATGCATCAGTGCAGTACTGTCATAAATCAAAGCAAGAACCAAAATATTTAGCAATTGTTGTTATTATTTTCCCTTTTCAGAGAGGCTGAGAATTAAAAGATGCTGGGGACAAGATACCAGATTCATTGAATGAAAAGAAACAGTGATATTGTCATGTGTAATTTTTTATTTTGTGAAACTTATTTCTTTGTACATATGAAACCATATTCTTGTATGCAGAAAGTGTGATAAATCTTAATTTGCAACCATTTTTTCAGTGTGTTACTGAACAGTCTTTTTTCTTTTTTTTTTTTTTAATATGCTGCACAGGAAAACGATCCTCTTTTGTTTGAACAACAACTGTAAACAAAATCATGAGCCTCAGTGCATGATGACATGTTAGTTATTTGTCTCAATAAAATGTATAAAAGGTAGTAACCTAAGCTCTTGTGCAAAAGGCAAGCTACAGGGTCATCAAATAGCAAAGGTCTTGCTCTGACCCATCCATGACCCTCTTATCTAAAATGCCTCTTGGAATTGATAGAATCTACTTTAGGTCTTGGCTAGAGGAAACCAGGAGTTTGACAATGGATCAGTATAAATATTTTAGAAAATTATGTACTTACTCAGAGGTGGTCTTTTTTTATTTTTAAATTTATCCAAGTTTCTGTTCAGAACTAGGGGACTAGCAAGTGATCATGAAAAGTACTGGTCGGAGTAGAAGGGGAAATGAATATTAAAGGAAGACATTGAAATATTGGGTCTGAATATGTTTTTGTAGATTAAATTTGATTCAGAGGTCCCAGGATGCTGCATGTTTACTCCTCTTTATCTGTCCATCTTCTATAATATGTAAATCTTTCCTAGTCTTTTTCCAAATGAGAAGCTTCTTTAAGTTTTAGAATGATACGAACTTATGTCCAGAAAGTGCAGTTTGTTCATAGCTGTCATTTACTTGATCCTTACTCAGGATTTGATTTGGCTTTTTTTTAATTACCATTTATTTGGTCTGTTGCAGAAGTGTATTTATGATGGTAGGTGGTCTTATTCTTTTCCCCACAAATAAGAGCAAAATCCTGTTTTCCCTTTTAAGTGTGTGGTTGTGCAGAGGTGTCAAGGAGAAGTGGACTTTTCTGTTCACATGTTCAGGCTGCAAAGGCGAAGAGATGTGCTCCTTTTGTACATCAGATGTGTATTTCTATTCTGGCCATACACAGGTCATTACAAGAACTGCTTGAAGAGCAGGAAGAACAAATGGACTTGGATTTCTTTTTATCTTTTTATTCTTCTTCTGTGAAGTAAAATATTATTTATTTCTTTTCTGGTAGACCTCTATAGCTTCTTTGATGAGATGGACTGGCAGCTATGCCTTGGCTTTTCTATAGGAGAAAGCTTTATTTATGAGCTTTTCTAACTTATACACTAGGGGTTTAGTAGCAAGTTTGATAGTACTAATCAGTAATTCTGAGTGTCCAAACCTTAACTGTAAGACCTATGCAGGCACAGCAGTATTCCACCTATTCAGAAGGTGATATTATCTTTACTAATTAATACAGTGCAGATAGAATTTTGGCATATGAAATACTTAACCTCATTTTATATCGTTCACAAGATTTCAAAAACATAAAGCAAGGTTTACATCAGCAGAAGTATATCAATGCATTAAGATTTCAATTCAATACATGTTATCTTGATCTTCATATTTAGAAACACTGTATGCATTGCTACCTCTGTCATGTAGCTGAATCATGTTACATTACACAAAGAAAAAAAAAGAGGTATTCGCTTGAAAAGTTTGATTTCTCCTGTAAAATTTCTTTTTCAATTAACACTTTAATATCTTGTGCTCCAGAATTCGGCCTGCTGTCTTCTTATTTCCAAGATTCAGCTTTCATTTGTAATAAGGTAAATATTTCTTGCAAAGTAAAAGCAATGAAAAGGTAAATTTAGAAGAGAACTGCCTTAAAACTTTGGCAGCTTAAAACTTTACTATTGTGTAATAGTAAGTAAGTGCATATTACATTTCTTAAACGTAGTTTTAATGATATTAATTAACTGGTGATTTTATTAAACTCCTAAGCAGACAAATTTGCAACATTAAATTTAAACCAAAAGACCCAAATTCCATTTTGTAGTTAGATGCAATAAATAAAGAAACCTACTGGGACTTTATTTTTTGAACTGTTGTTCTGTACTGGATTTTCCATGTCCAAAATTGCTTCTCTGCTCAAGAACAGAGGTCATCTTTCCCAGTTTTTCTAGTAATATTCAGATTCTATTTAGTGTTACAAGTTTGCCATTTCCTTATGGATCACAGTCAATTTGCTTATTTCGGTGCTTGTTTGTATGTTTATTAGAGAAATACTTGTAATACTGGATGGGTTATTAAGGCATTGTGATTTGCACATGGAGTTTTTTCTTTCAGTGCATCTTGTCCACACACTGAAGAATCACGAGAACTTAATTTAAAAAATCAATACAATTTAAACTATTATTTACATTAAAAGCACTATTTGAACAAGGCTTTCAAACAATAAAGGTAATCTTGTAGATTAAGCCCTCATTCTGATTATGTAGCAGTGACTGCTGGAGAGCAGTCCCCTGACATTAATAGTTGCTATTGTAACTACTGTAAATTCTGTAGAGAATCAAACCCTTTCTGACTTTGATCTAGAAGCTTGCAAGTTCCACATGCACTTGAACGTTAATGGGACTAGGTCCCAAACGAGCGGAGCCTTAAAGGAGGTACCACACATCTTTAGGCTCTTGGAACAGTACTTTGAGATTAGTGGAAACTGTCAAAATTTGTTTTCATAATCTATATATTTTGCAAGATACAAGGTGATCTGGTAAAGATTTGCTGGTATTTTACTAGTTCTTTTAGAAAAGCTCAGATCAGAAGACATAATAGGAAAAAGATGTCTACGCTAGAAGAATTTATTTTGCTTTCTCAGTGATAGCTGTCACATCTCTTCAGAACCTTTCAAAATCAAAGTCTTATTAAGAACACCTCTGCCTTAACCGTGCTTCTAACAACTGAGTACTCTGGGGAAAAAAATCTGAACAAATCTTAAAATACCTTGTTGTCTTGGTACTTTAATCCTTCACTTTATCTCCTAAAAGGAAGGAAGTATTTAATACCAGTTTCTAGTTTAAAAAATGAAACTGTGTTTGCCTCCCATCTTCAACAACTAAGTGAGCAGTTTGAATACATTTGGTTTCAAGTAGCTGCATTTTGAAGAGAGGCAGGTTTCAAACTTTTTTCCTGGAAAAGGAGCATGTTGTCTATAGAGGAGACAGTATACCAAATACTATTTGTTTTTTTGTAACTGGACTTTTCATTAGCCTGTTAAGTATTATCACAGAATTGTAGGGTTTGGAAGGGACCTCTAGAGATCCTTGAGTCCAACCCCACTGCAAAGCAGAGTCCCTACAGCAGGCTGCACATGTTGGCATCCAGGCAGGTCTTGAATGTCTCCAGAGAAGGAGAATCCACAATGCTAGTGCTCTACAATGTTCCAGTGCTCCGTCATTCTTACCATGAAGAAATTCCTTTGCATATTGGTGCAGAACTTCTTATGCTCAAGTTTATGCCTGTTTTCCCTTATCCTTTCCCCACGAATCACTGAAAAGAGGTTGGCCATGTCCCTTTGACTCCCAAACTTAAGATATTTATAAACATTAATAAGATCACCTCTGAGTCTTCTTTTCTAAAGGCTAAGCAAACCCAGTTCTCTCAGCCTTTCCTCATAGGGGAGATGCTCCAGGCCCTTTATCATCTTTGTGGCCCTCCACTGGACTCTCTCCAGGAGATCCCTGTCTTTTTTATATCAGGGAGCCTGGAACTGGTGTACAGTATCTCACGTGAGGCCTGACCAGCGCAGAGTAGAGGGGGAGGATCACCTCCCTGGACCTGCTGGCCATGTTCCTTTTAACGCACCTCAGGATCCCATCGACCTTCTTGGTCACCAGGGCACACTGCTGGTTCATCACCAACCTGTCTACCAGGAGACCATTATGTGCTAATATTTACTTTATGAGATATTCTTAAATTGGCTTAGTTAGTTATCTGTTTTTTTTTCTCACAACTGAGCTGAGTAGTAGATGTTGGAGGAGACAGTCTGAGAGAAAGAACACTGAAATCTTGGAAATGCTGCTTCTAGCTACTTCCATTTGGAGTTGCAGTATAACAGTAACAGCAAAGTCGCTCATTTTCCAAACTAGATAAAATCTGTTTATCTACCCTATTAAATCTAGGTGCCAACTTTCAAGCAGATGCAGTTATAAGCACTGTAGATGCTAAATCCTGAAACATTTGGTCTATAAACAATAAGCTGACATCAAATATAGCATTGCAGCTAGACATAGTAATGGTGTGTATATGCTATATTCACAGAAAACAGGGAGATGATGGCTCTTTTGTATGTTGCTTGGGGTTTTTTCTTATGTTAGAGTATTAAAACAGATATTAAATTTTATCATTAATGCAGTGCGTGGTCTCTCTTCAAATCCCCTTAATTACAGATTGACTCCAAGGATTACACAGCATGGATTTTAATTTTAACTGAAACAAAAGGAAAAGCTTCTTAAAAATTATTCTTGTTGAGTGACTTGTTGAACCACACAACAATTTCTAACATCTTTTGACGAGTGTTGTCAAATTTTTTGAAACATTAGAGCAGAAGAACTAAGTACACCTTCAAACTCCAATTATATCATGTCTACTTCCCAAATAAAATGTTTTATTAACTTTGTCCTCAGGAAGGAATGTCTGCTTCTCATATTTTTGTTTTTTCAGTTATCCTTCAGGAGAAAAAGGCTGTAGTCTTGCTGAGATGTGTTTATGTTTCAAGAAAATGACATCAGACTCCATATTTCCTTTCTTTAGTAATTTTTTAAAAATTACCAAGCAAAATTGACGCTGTAGCTGCAGCAGCTTATTTCACACCCTTGCATTGTTCCCATTCTAGCCCCTATCTTGAGAGCTTAAGAGCTCCTCTCTGAAAATCTCATTCCAGCCTGAGAGTTAAAATAGCATGCCTCAGTCCAGAAACAACATTTTCACAAACTGGGGCCTAATCCAGTAAGCCTCACTCAGGAAGCTACTTCTGTGAGTACGTATTACTTATCACAGTAAAACTTGCAGGATCAGGGCCCCATTCTTTAATCAGAGGTTTCTTTCCCCATTTCTTCAAAGATAATGGCAGCATCTCAAGTTGTTAATTTCATTTACTAACGCTTATTTTTTACAGTTAAAAGATTGCTAGTCTATTTTTACAGTCTTACTATCCGACTCCTGTTCTTCAAGACGCATAGAAAAAAATGAGTTGCTCTCCACAGTTGCATCAAACAATAAATCTCAAATCTGAGTGTCTGTGATTTCTCCTGAAGTTAGTGTAGTCGAAAGCGTCTCTTGCCTCTCAAAACATGAGTGTGTGTTCATTGCTTCAAAAATCATCCCCTTTTGTGACCGTGTAATAACTTCAAATACAAAAGGCTGAAAGAATGAGAAAGTAGTTTATGGCCAGGAGGTCACTTTAGTGCCAAGGGATAAATCTATCATTGCTGTTTAATGGTAGTTAGTGGTTTGATAAAGTTCGCCTAACTCCAGCTTGTTAGCTTAAAACTTGCTTCCTGAGGCTTCCCAGATCTGCAGGTAAATAATGCCATTATTGCTGCGTCTATGTATGGGGTGAAGTTTTTGCCCTTAGAAAGGTTATTTCAACAAGCTTTTCTTTCTTTTGTCTTCAGCTGTCTCTGAGTTGTTGCTTTGAGAATGTTTAATGGCTTTCTCCATTAGTGTATTCATGCACTCTTTTTTTTTTTAATGGATCAAATTAAACTCTATTGCTTCGTATTACAGCCAAGCATAAATCCTTCCAATTTTAATGGAAAAGTATTTCTAATGCGAACCAATAAACAGGCTAATTTATACACAGTGTTGTTCAGTCTAATTTATCCATTATGTGCAATAGTCTCAACAGTATATGATTTTCAAGTCATACATGCTTAATGCAGAGGCTAGAAATAGCAACAAATGAGGCTAAATTGTGAATGCACTTGCTTTTTATGGCTTTTACTGCAATCTTAGCAGATGTAGGTTAAGAAGTGTGCTTATGTTTGCAATTTAATTATTTGCTAGGTGGTACCCAGCACTGTGAGTGACACTGGTTGGTACAGAAATGTACTATTATAGTTGTGTTATGTTGGTTAGATACAGTAAACATTTTGTATGTATTCTTGGTTAAACTTTTAATAATAAAGTATACAAACTAGTGCGTAATTTGAGCATAAAATACCCTATGAGGAATAACAATGTCTGTTTTTTCATGTAAACTTTAATTTTGCAGGTCATATTTTGAGGACTATTCTGTGAGACTGAGTGGTTTTGAGTGCCCAGGGAGGTTAACAAGAGATGAGAAGGCTCAGGGCCTTTCAGAGAGATCCTTTGATAAATAATACTGACTCTGCCATATTGGACAAAATCTGGAAAAAAGAAAAATCCTATTTGCGTCCTAACATAAATAAATGTGTGCATGAGTGCTGTCTATCTTACAGAGTAGTTCATGTTTGTTTAAGTTAGAGTGCAGGACACGCAGACAGTCTGGTGTCTGGCTTTTGAAGCAGGGGTGTTGTAAGCATCTATGTCAAAAAGAAAATCGTTCAGGAATTTGAAGGCTGAGACTGACAGGAAAAATCATCCTTTGCAATAAATAAGACCTGATTTTGACATATATTATTGTTGAAAGATAATATATGTCTGCAGTGCATTCAGTGTTGATATAGCTGTGAAGCCCACCTCGTTTCCCATATAAACCGTTAGTATTTTTTGCTGAATTTAGATTATGATGTTTAGATTGTGAATTTTGGGGCGAGTGTTCTTGGGGCTGTAGATTCAGTCCAACTGTCACCATGTCTCTTTCATGCACCAGGGATGCTACTGTGACTGTCAGCAGCTGTTCCTTTTTTGCCACTTGATTACTATTTTCTTCCTTTTTTCTTTTCACATAGACTGCATGTGTGAACTACATGCACTAACTACATAATTTTTGGGAATTAGGTCACCTTTTGCTTTCCATGGTTTTTCCTTAGTCAGTAGTTCAAGGCTGCTGAACAGGATGTGCCGTTTCCTGGAATAGCTGATTTTAAAGCAAGTGCATTTTCAGTTCTGTACATATTCTTGCACAATAATAAAAAAAAAAAAAAATCAAGGTTCATTCTTTCAGTTTGGAGGATTTGGTTGTTTTTTTTTTGTTGGTTGGTTGGTTTTTCTGGTGGGTTTTTGTTGTTGTTGTTTTGCTTTGTTTTAGTTTTTTTATCCTCTTATCCACTGGATTAAATCTCTTGTTCAGCTATTGCAAAATCCCCCAACTACCTTTCGTTGAACCTGAATCATGAAAATGAGGAGTATGAATTACATTTTGAGGAAGGAAATGTTCAACTTGAAACATGGTGTTACAGGTAAATTGGTGGACACTGAAAATAAAATGATTAGAAATAGAATGGCTTTTTTCTATGTAGTTGATTTGTAGTTGACTACACTTGAGGAGGAATGAAAAAATGACCTCTCTGCTTGAGATTTTCCAAACAATGCTATAAGCTCCAAGTAATTTTGAGGTGGTGAAAGGTGAAACATTTGACATGTTCTTTTGGGGCAATGCATTAAAAAAAAGAGGGCGGGAAAGAGGCGTTGCCACATCAGAGTTAAGGGTGTTTGTGGTTGTCCGTGACAGCGGCTCCGGTTTTAGAACACCTGTGTTTACCTTCCAGCTTTTCTCAATCGGCCTGAAAGTGGCCTAAGAATGGCACAGACAGACCTGCAGTGTGGCTGTGGTGCCTTTGCAACGCACATGCAGAAAAAAAAAAAAAAAAAAAAAAAGCAAAAAAAGACAGATAAATCTCTTGTTATGCAGGTAATCATTAACTGCATTTTTATGCCAACCTGAAAACATGGAACTTTTCTAAATTTTCTAGTCTATCAGATTTTGCTTATACTTTTTTTCCTTATCTATTAAGCTTTTTTTTTTTTTTTTTTTTTTTTAATCTCGTTGCTCATTTATTTCCTAACAAAAATAGAGTTAACTTACTGGAATTTTTAAATTACTATTAGTTTTAATTGTAAAAATAATACCAAAAAATTACTAATTTTTGCAAAGAAATATCTCATTCCAGTATTCGGAAATATTTTCAACTGATTTAGCACCTCATCTGCCTTTCTGCTCCAAGTGTTATGTATGACACTTTTGCTTGTAGAAATGTCTGCCTCGTAATTACTATGCTGTGGGCTTTTTTGTGGAACTCCACACAAAACTTGGGTTTTGTTTTCCTGACATAGAAAGAAAGAGAAAATGAGAACAGTGAACAGTGCTGATACAAAGGCACAGGTGATTCCTCCCTTAGACTAATTCCTTCTTAGAATTATGAGCATGAAGGACAGCTTTAAGGTGAGTGTAGTGGGTGAGCAACTACCTTTACCTAAGACACCAAATCTAACCACAGCAAAATTACTTTTTTACTGTTGATTTCATACAACATCTCAACAGAGCAAAGTGGGAACTGGCCAGTTGTCACTGGATTGAGTGCTTTGATTAAACCAAGAGGTTGCACTAGAATGATCTCCTTTGTGCTGTGCAGCAGAACCACCTCTGCTGTCTTGATTAGAGAGAGGTAGATAGGGAACTAATATTCAAAATGAGTCTCTGTGGTTTAGATGCCTCTTTCTTATGAGTTTTAGTAGTACCTAACTCACATCTTTTGAATCTACTAAGTACCCATCTTGAGCTGCCTCAGCACTTCTAAAAATTGGCTGGTCATTTTTTGACCTCTGAAAATTACTCCCTGCTCCTAATATTTAAATAAGAGCAAAATTAAAGACTGCAGTTTCCTATCAGTTAAAACTTGAGTGGCTTTAAAAATACATATATTCAGTTTGTGCTTCATCTTGCCGCTTTGAATTGTTCTTTGAAACTACAGTGAGGAGGAAGCTTTATAAAACTGGTGTCCTAACAGGATAAAACTATGGCTTGTTAAGTCTGTCATGTTGTAGCTGTGCATCACTTCAGTCTGTAGACTCAGTCTGGTTAAATCTACATGTGCATTTCTCTATTTTGGTGATAGGAATCTCGTACACAGCTGAAGAATGCAGTCTTAAGTGATTTATTCTATTATTCTGCCATTTCTTCTTCTTTTTCTTCTTTTTCACTAACTTCACTTTTTATTCAGTGTAATTCAGGCTTGAGTTGTTAGTGTGCTCAGAATTTACTCTCCCCCATCACTTCAGGTACTGTTGTGAAATTCTGGTACAGAAGTTTCCTAACCTTCTGCTCCATCTGTATCACAGTCAGGAAGTTGTCCTACGTAGAATTAGAAAGGTCAAAAACTATTTATTGTTTCCCCCCAGTGGCTTAAGGTGGATTCTGTCTAATAAGTCATTCTAGTCATTCAAGTTTTTCATTCAAGATTTTATGACATTAAAATATCTGTGAAATACCACAGAGTCCTTACTGATATAAGACAGAATCAGCCATCAAAGAAAAGCCATGATTATTTAAGCAATAGACCCTTGTCATCTTTGGGAATGTATACACTGGTTCCAGTCACACACAGTTTTTCTGATCTTGACCGTAACAGTGTTAGGGTGCTACTGATTGCAACAGTTGATAGCTAGCATCTCACTGTTTTGTATAGACTCTCAAGAAGAGCCTGTCTGGGCAGTTGTAGTGAATCCGCAAAGCAGTTTCCTGGGGTCCTTCTTAAATCTACTGGGCTTGGCACTTTTCCTATTCCTTATTCTGCATCACATCAATATTGAGAAGGTCATCTTTCTGAAGCAAGTGAGGCCTACAAGAGCCAAATACAGTCAAAATACAGAAGTTGCACAGTGCAGTTTTGTTTTGTTTCTTACTCAACAGTGCATCCTTTGCTCGCTCCTTCTGTTATGCCTAAATTTATTGTAGAATTTGTTTCAAGACTTGAATCAAACAGTTTCATCCAAAAGCCTGATGACCTTTTTGGGTTGTCTAGAGCTGATTTTGAAAACCCAGGGAAAGTATTCCACACAGAATTTCAGTCACTATAATTAGTTGGCTATGGGAGTATTTTAGGGAGAGATTGTTCTTCCAGTTAATATATGCACCAAGCAAGACACTCTTCATGGTCCTCCTTTCCTAAAATGAATTTTTTTTAAATATGCTTGAGTGACCTAATGCAGGCTTGATTTGCTACAGGCTTTGATACCAAAGATCTTGGATATATGGCTAGAACCTAGATATCATGGATTACCTTTCAGTTTAGTCAAGGCGGGTGTGCTAGCAAGATTGCTGTAACCATTTTGCTTAAGTCACTTTATTCTTTCCTGGTCCAGGGTGGGGATCTTGTAGGTAAGATACATGTTTGTCAGCCTTGGCATCATCTCTTTCTGCCTTTCTCGTAGATATTATATCCTTAGAAGAGTGTGCATAGCAGAATTTTTGTGTTTCTGATTCAGCATGGACTATGGGTGTTGTCTCATCTGTTCTTTTTGAAGGTGCAGTCTGAGGTAAACCAATTTATTTGTCTTGTTTCTAAAATATTCAATATCTGAGATTTGCAAAGCACTTCATTCTTTTTTGTAAATGTCATTTAGTTTCTATATTCGTTCCTTGATTTGGGAAAGCTGCTTTCTTAGCCACCTGGTACGTTGTCTTCTATATCTGATCTTCTCAGGGTGGTTGCCACCTGCAGAATTACATATATACATGTGTGTGTGTAATTTCTAAAAGCTATGGGTCTTTCACTCACTGTAAAAACTCAAAACCATAAAATCTGCATTATTCATTTTTCAGTCAGAAAACTCTGAACAAGAAGAAAATGAGGTAGAGTTTCACGTATGCTCTACATTTATGTCTGTGTTTGCAGCAATTGTTTATACAATGTATGTGAAACAATTGTTTAAATATGTCCAAGTTTGCAAAGTGAGGCTCATCTTCATCTTCCTGAATTACCTTTTATTGTTCTTTTCTTTTCGTGTGTACCAATGTGACTGGAAGCCATCTGTGGCTTTTAGATCACAGCCTCTTAGATAGGAATGATTTCTCAAGAGTATACTTCATGAGAATGCATTACCTTACTTTTAAATAGAGGGGGAAAAAATAAAGGATTTTCAGTGAAGCAGGCTGTATTTAGCTGTTTCCTAAGAGAATGAGGCATATATGATTATGTAGTCTTTAGTTTTTATGTTAGCATTTTTAGCTTTCTTCAGTCAAACTTGACAGAGGAATAGTGGTTGGATCCGTAAGAGGATTCTCTCTCTCAGTGTCCCCCTCAAGGAAGACATAGGAAGAACTTTATCAGCAGTTATTACCATTTAGCAGTGGGCAGCTGTGCAGCAATAGATAACTGCTATATAAATTGTGAAAGAAAAAGGTAAGTGGGGGTTAAGTAGGAGTTGTAGGCTGAGCTGGAGGTGCGTAATAAAATGCTATATACAGGTAGAATCCGAGAATTCTATGAGAATATTGGAAGGAATATGGGGATGTTATTATGAGGAAAGGTAATATAAGGAAAGCATAAGAGAGAGAGGTTGAAATAATGGACAAGGCTTCCTTAGCATTGCAAGTACAGAACTGACTTGGTTTGCATATTTGTAAAGAGGTCCTTTTCCTCCAGCGAATTATAAACATTCTAATGTCAGGTTTTTAGTATTCTATATTTCAAAGTGCTGTATATAGCAGTACAACTGCAAATTTAAATCTGTGAAGCACAGTGCAGAGCTTCAATCATTTCTCTCTGCTGCTCTTTTTATGCTACATTTAAAGTGATAACATTAAGACATGAAGAGTTTTTAACTTATCAAATTAAAATCTACACTTTTCATTAATTTTTAATAGCATGAATGTCAGCTGATATGTGGCAGTTTTGTGGGGAGCAGTAGAGATTAAGCGGCAGTACTAGAATTAAGTTGGTGTTGAAAAGATGCTGGCACCAAAGCCACCTCTCATAATTTTAAACTCATTCACTTCTACGCTCAAAGACTCATTCAGTGTAATTATTTAAGATTTTTTTTTTTTGTATTTTTACAACAGTTAAAAAGAAATTATTTTCTGATACTTGGAATATTTTGAGTTGCTTATCCTTAGGAGAATAATCGTTTTAATATCTATTAAAAGATGAATTTTCTTTATGCAAATACTTCAAAACTGAAAGGTTAAAAAAAAAGATTTTAAAAATCGCAGAAAAAATTGATAAAAGAAAATAGGACATAAAAAAGTATTTCATTTAATTTTTATTTTCATATTATATTCTGCTCCTTCTATCTTTTGTCTTAAATCCAAAGAGTACATTGAGCTTCATGTTCTTCTTTTCTATTTTTCCATTCAAGTTATCACTTCTCCTTTCTCACATCTTACACCATACCTTCAGCTTTCTTCTTTTTCCCTTGTGTCAAAAATGTTTTCTTTTGTCTTCCCTAGTTGTTCTCCTAACTTACCCTTCCCTTTTTTCAGCCTGGATGTTTGTTTCTTCCTCATCTGTCTCAGCCACTTCATTGCACCAACAAGAGCCTGAACATCCTCAAAGACCTTTGTCCCATGCTAAGAGCTGTACCTAAGATACTGGTATTTTCGTGTATGTTGGCTTTAGTTGTTCTGTGAAGCAGAAAGATTACTTCAGGTCCTCACTAATCAAGCGGAAAATGGGTGACAAGAGCAAGATGTGAAAAGCTCATTGGTAGCCCCTGGAGAAGTATTGCATTCAAAGTTGACAAATTGCAGGGGATTTAAGGAGTGCATGATAGGGCAAGCAAATGGTCTGGCTTTCCACAAAGTTGTTTGTCAGAACATTTGTTCTTTTAGGAACAGTTTAGACAATTGTTATTGAATATTTTATACGCATACAATTCTGGTATGTTGTTTGCTATGCATGCCAACAGTTACACTGAGGTAGCTCGTTAATGAGGAGTTAACATCAGTTCTGGCATTTCTAAAGTGAGTGTCTTCATTTACTTCCCTTTCCCCTGAAACTGTGTTAACATTTTTCATTACAGAATCATGTGTGCTTTATTTCACAGCATTCCTGCTTCATACCATATTCAGAGAACAGCCAATCAGTATATGTTTTTTTTATCTTCCTTGTTCATTATGTGTGCCAATCTCTTGTTTATTGGATACTGTTCAAACCTTTCCCTGAAAACAGAATTTTGAGTAACAATCATGGGGATTTTCTGTAATATTTGGTGTTATAAGAATGAAAGATTTAATAATCAACTATACTTTGTATTCTGTAGGAACATTTTATTTGTATTTTTTGCACGTCAAGTAAATAAGATCAAAACTATCCAGAGTTTTCATAACTATTTGAGACATACAAGATGTTACCTTCTGGAACATTTATAATTCATAAATTCCTAGCATTTAAGGCCAATCCCAGAACCCATTTCTAAGAAAAATAGGATGCATTTTGTGGCATTGTTCCTCAGAGCAATGCATACAGTAAAATCACCCAGTTTTTATCCCACTCACCATCTTTTTTTTTTTCTTTTTCTTTTTTTTTTCTTTTTCTTTTTTTTTCCCCAGGCGTGTCTTAGTATTCTAAAATTGATTAAAACCAAACATTATCCAAACAGGTATCTTCTCTAACAACCCTCCAAAACCTGAATTGAAAACTGTCATAATCTGTAAAAGCTTTCCTTCTTAGATAGCTAGAGAAGTGAAAAGTACTTATTAATTCTGTGTAAAAATGTATGTAGCTATGTATGCCTCCTGTTTTGTGATGCTGGCTCGCGACATCAGAGGCAGATGGTGGTATGGTGGTAGAGGTTGAATCTTCCCACCAATATTTCATTACTTGTTGCCATGCAACAGATGGCAGCAGAGGGGCAGTCTGACAAAATGGTTTCTGACATGGGAGTGCGAATGAAGCAAAGGTGTGGAATTGAATTCTTCCACATGGAAAAAAGGCAGCCATTGACATTCATCAATGCTTGCTGAACATTGCTGGAGATCAACCACTGGATGTGAGCACAGTGAGGCAGTGGGTGTTGCATTTCAGCAGCAGCAACAGAGGTAGTGCTCACCTCCACTGGTGCAGATATTTAGAAGTGCTGCATGCAGGCTAATGGTAGTGGCTATGTTGAAAAATAGATCTTTGTAGCTGAGAATTAGCTGACAAATAGTGTTATTGTGATCTTAGTAGCAATTGTAGATTCCATGGAAATAAGAAGAAGGCATTATTTTGGAGTGACTTGTGTAAATCTCCAGCACAGTGACTAACATCTCTTGTGTTGTAAGGAGGTACAGATTGTATCATGCTGATAAATAATGTATGATTTTTGAAACATACTATAACGTTATACTATAGTTGACCACCAAATACTTTCAGCTTATGTCTCCTAAATCCAAGCCCCCTATAGTGTCATTAGTTTTCTTTTCAAACATTATAGATAGGTGCTGAAGAAAAGCTTGTTCCCTTCCCTAATTAGATTAGCTTGCCAGCAAGTCTCTATTTGTATTAGTTAGCATATTGACCTGTATGTATTGAAGAACTGTGGTTCTCTGTTACGGATCATTGTAAAAAGAATAATGGTATGGGCCTTGTTTTTTAAGGCATCGGGGTTTTTTTTTACTACTTCTCTAGTTGTTCATCAGATGATTTTAGTAATGCTGGTTACATAAATTTATTCCCATCAATGAGAATTTTCTCTTCTTATCTAGATTTCTAGGATCAATACATAAACACAAATGAAGAGATTATTTTCATTATATTCTTTGCCACATTGGTTCCACTTTCTTGTTAGGTGCTGAATTTGATCATGTACCTCATTTGCCTTCCAAATAACCTCCTCTTGTGTTGCTGACTTAATATCTCGGCTGCTCCAGCTAGTTTCCAGCTGAGAAGATTAGCCTCCTACTTGTGTGGTGTGGGCTATCCTGTTCATACAGTCCCTCCCTTCGTTGATGGACTGTTTCACAGATCAAAATCTGTTTCTTTTCAGTCCTGGATAACAGGCAGATAATACTGGAAATAAACTTTCTCACTTTGATAGCCGTAGAAAGCCACTTACATTTTAGTTTTCCTCTTAATTGTTTTTAGTGTAGATCAAGCCTTCAGTAATTTCCTATCAGGCCTGATGTGTGGACATTATATAGTATTTATGTTCTGTCCCCCATAGACTTCAGTTGCAGCTGTGATTCTACAGTACTTCTGCAGATTAGACCAGGAGATTTGTCTTGCACAGTTGGAAAATGGGTGACATACTGTGAATCGCTCTGAAAACTTTCAGTTAAGTCGTGCTGAAGTATCTTGACCAAAGCTTGGACAGATTCCACTAATGCCCAGCAGCACTTCCTTTGAATATGAGGTGTATTTGCTCAGTCCCGATCCTATGGCTCCAACAAAAGGAACAGGAATAAGCAGGTCCTTCCCTGGGCAAAGATGACTCATTCCCTCACTTAGGTCCAACCAGAATAATCTCTTACCAACCTCTTACCCCTGCAGGTCACCAGCTCAGAAGAATTTTCTTATTTCTATCCTGATTTTAGTTATGGTAAGAGATGGTAAGAATTACTCTGGTTCGTAAAGAACAGCTTTGAATGAGCTGAGAGTTTCTCAAGATTTGATGCATTTAATGGGCTTCCATCTAAATCTTGACAACACATTAAGCAGCAAGAGGTTGTCTGACTTTTGTCCTTTCTTGTTTATAATGAAATACATTAAAGATGTATTCACTGGAAATGCAATGGTACATTTATTTTTTTTCCTTAATCAGTTGCTAATGATATCTGATATTTTTAAAGATATACATTTAGGAGATAAGCCTAACCCTGAGACAGGTTCCCAAGCATTGTGCTCTCTTCTCTTTTATGTAAAAACATCAGATATAAAGCCATTACGTGTCATTTTAACAAGCTCTTCTTTGTGTTAAGTTCCTGAAATGTATGTTGGCATAGCTTTTTCCAGTCAGTATTCTTGATTTAATTTTTGTTCTTAGTAACGTTGGTTACTTTTTTTCTTCTGAAATAGTAACTACAAAAATATTATATACTTAATATTTATATTAAGTATATAATATAAATATAACTATTTATATTATATAAAATAGTAACTACAAAATATTTATCTGATGCTGGAAAGATTATGAAGTTAGTTTAAATTATTGATTTTGGGTTTTTTGTTTTGTTTTGTTTTTTACAAACTTTGGGTCAGGTAGGTGTTTGGCTTATTGTTTTTTGTTCTTTTGTTTTTTAAAGAATTGGTTGAGTGCAGCAATAATGAAATATCAAGATCCTTGTATTAGCAAATATAATTTCATTTTGTTAATTAGTATATACTTAGGCGGGATTTTTTTCTACTGAGCTGAGAATAGTGTAAAACAAGCAATAGGGAATGTTAGCAACTCAGTCAAAGGAGTGGTCACCTGAAGTTAAAAAACCATTGCTGATTAACAACGAAGTTGGCAGTTCATCTAGTACAGATGCAGATTTTGTTTAATATACAACGATTTGTTTTCAGAGAAATGTGTAATTTTACTGCAGTCTGGTTGATGTTAAAAGTTTTTGTGAAAAGTTATATATCACATAGCTAATGATGTAAATTTCAGATTTTTTCAGAGTACCACAGTGCAGTAAATTAAAGAGAAAATATTAAATTTTACACTGTGTTGCATTTTAAATTTATCTCATACCTTGAAGCCTCAGCAGACATTTGGTATTGAATAATGTTTCTTTGAGTGCAGAAGTATCATTTTCTTGAAGCCTGAAATATTAATTAATCTTTGTAGGAATTAAGAAGTTAATTAATTCTTGACAACAGTGACAAGTCGTTACTGACTAGAACAGAAAGAAGTCCCTTGCCCCTTCTGAGATACTGTGACATCTTTTATCAACTTAAGTGGCAGCAGTGTTGGGCCCTGTGTAAATAGGTTCCAGTGAACTGTAAATATGCATATGAAATAATATTCACTGCTACAGTCCATCTTTAATTATTTACATTTCATGAGTTATCTCTAACTCTTTGCTAAAGACTTTATTTGATGTTTTGAAAAACCATGACCAGTTAATGGCTTCTCCATTCAGCTGCTGGTAATATCTCCTTAAGACTTGGTATGAATTTGACAGTACTTTGCATCCCCTCAAGAGGTCCAGGATTTCCATGGGATGAAATGATAGGATTTCAATGTATCTTCACAAGTGATTATCTGAAAAAACACTATTTTGGGGGCCTGAACTTGGACGTTCCTTAATTTTGTGAGTACAGTCTTTTGGGGTATTTCAGTGTATAGATCATTCATTTTATTAACTCTGATAGTTGAACTGAGTTTAGGGGATATCTTTTATTGAAAACAATTACATTTTACCATCTGCCAGGATTCTGGGCAGAGCAATACTGCCATAAATGAAACTGATAACTTACACTCTTCCTTACAAAAATGTAAATTCAGTCATATTATGAAATACAGAAGAAGAAAAAAAGTGAGTGATTTGAAGAAACGAATCTTGATTTCTTAATATTTAACTTCATATTCTGTTAAGTTTTTCCTACTGTTTTGACCTCTAACCGTAATAGCCACAGACGTTCATACAGTATTTCATTTCACCCGAGGCTGTTGATAATTTAGTCATCTGAAACAGCTTCTTCTAAACAGTGTCACTAGGATGTAGTTCCTCCCTCGAAGGGGAGTGGTCTTTTGTTAGATTATGTAAATCATGAAGCTCATTCATTATCACTGCATTAATAACTCCTGCCGTAACCTGTAGAACCAGGGATCAAGCAACACTTTTCCTGCATGCAGTAAATATTAGAAGCTACTGTTCCTGCATTTGCTTTAGTTTCTTGGGGGAATTGCATAAAAGTAAATTCAAATCAGCGAGGGATTTGTTTGTCAAATTTTGCAAATCATGTTCCAGAAAAGGGAGTTTTGCAAACCCTGCTCAGGAGCCCCAGATACCAAACTCACTTCAGCTTTAACAGTAACGTTTGTACTGACTCGTTCAATCTTAATTTTGATTGATTACTTACCAGCAGAAGTATATACTAAAATCTTTCCTTTGTCCTCTTTATCCCTTACTCACCTTTTCATTCTTCTCCTGTCAATTATTAACAGTCTGACGTTATTTGTTGCTGCAGTAACTTTGTTTCAATGCAGCTGTTGCCAGGTGAATTTTCTTGGGAGCTTGGTTGTCACACTTAGATTTTGTGAGATAGCTGAAAAGGTGTTTCAGGCAGCAGTCTTCAGGTTTTAACTTTTTTCGTACAGAACAGCCTGGCTGTTTATAGACGTTTTATCTGAAAGCAAAATGCAAAAGGAAACGTGCTGTGGGTTGGTTCCAGACCATGCATTCTAGGCTTTGTTCCACCAGGTAAAATATGTATACGATTGAGTTAAATGGGACAGATTTGCTGTGGTCTGGCATAGTGGAGTTTGAGACTATTAGGAGACAGAGTGTGCCTGCTTTATTTGTTAATTCAGATCTTTGCAGGCCTGTTTCTTGGCTGGGAAGTGTAACTGTAATTATGTAGGGAATCCAGTCATGCTGTGCATTGCGGGACTGTGACTGTTGCAAAACCTGAGACCAAAGTCCAGGTGCTTTTAGTTCCCTGACAGAATGGCCGAGGCCAAACAGCACACACCCTGCCGTGCTCTGCTGTTGGTACCGGGACTGGGGTTGTGCCACACGCACAGTAGTGTCTCTTATGATCAGCTTGCAGGCTGGAATGGGTCACCCAGCTGCAGGGTTTGGTGAGGCATCTAAGGGCCTCACCACACACATGCAATTTGAAAGATTTTGGAATGTCTTGGCTGTGGTAGAACAACATCCACTACAGTTTTGGTGTTGTTTTTTTTTCTTACAGGATAGTTTCTTCTTGCTTTGTGGTGATTCTGCCATGAAAACCCCTGCAGGTCACTAGTTCAGAAGAATTTTCTTGCTTCTATCCTGATTGTAGTTAATACCTTTTCATATAGCTTATAAATCCCTCTTCAGATCTCTTCCTAAGGCAGAGGGTCTGCCCATCACTCTGAAGAGTTCCCAGCTGGCACAGTCCAAATGTTAACTTTTCATTGATTGACCACAGCAAAACAAGACCAAAACTTAACCATATTCCCCCTTTCCCCCCTCTACCAGCCCTCATAGCTCATTAATGGATAACAAGGAAAAAGCAGAGCCAATTTTTGTTCTCCAGGGGAAAACCCAGTGCAATGGCCTAAATGCGTTGTAAGAACAGAGGGGAGCAGCTGGAGAGAGAAGGAAGGAATGAAACACAAATGTGAAGCCATTGCTTAAAATCATTCCATCCTCTTTCCTTTTCCCACTTTAGCATTCTTCTGGAGTAAAAAACCCAACTAGGCTCTGAATTGGCAACTATTTGTTTTTACAGCATGCTGCTAATAGATGTAAGATTTTGTATACAAGGATGCATTCTAATTTTGTTGCTGTAATGATATGTGTTTTTTTTCTCTTGAGTCTGAAGTGGAAACACTGAAGTACAGTTGCTTTCCTTTATTTCTAAATTATATACCAATATCCTTCTATGTGTCTCTCTTAAAACATCACTTCCATAGCAGTGTGATATACTTTTACTCATCTCTCTGGCTGAAACTTTTTTGCCAGTTGGCTTCTTTATATGTCTGTTAAAATGTTGGTAGCTTCTGTTAATTGTCCAGTGCCTACTGATGAGCCCAGAGCTGATTGTCAAGCTTCCCTACTTAAAGTCCAGAGAACAAGCTGCTTAGGATGACCCAGCAGAAACATGAGGGAGGTCTATGAAAGGGAGAGTATTCAACCAGTTTTAATCCTTGTTTTCATAAGGCAGTGTCTTTAAGTGCCGACTAATTAGTGAATAGAAATGGTTGTAGTTCTTGTAGTCATGGCTTTTGTTGGCCTGAGATGAACTGAGCAGCTAATAGAAATGGTTTAAAATCCCTGCTTTGCTTTTTTTTTTTTTTAAATGCACTTTAATAGGATATGGAGATGAGGAAATATAAATCAAAGCAGGAACAAAAGTAAGTAGAAACTATCCGACTACCTATCTTGATACACTTCATTTAGATACTAGCAATTACACTTGTGACTCCCACTCGAGGAAGTCTGGCTCAGTGCTAAAATAACTATTCATTTTATAAACTTTGACATATATTGATACTAGAAAAGTGTGTAATTTTTTTTCCTGTTACAGTAATGTTATACAAGCATTACTTTGCATTTCAATAGCATGTTAAAATCATCAATTACAAAGTAATCAATCAAGATAAATATAGTTCTCCCAGCTAGCAGTACTGAAACCAAATTCCAAGAAGTGAAGTAAATTTGTTTAAGAATTGACAGCACGCCTAAGACTACAGCCTAATTTTCAAGAGGGATAGCTCCCTCTTTAAGCATTTGTGTATCATATCTTATTACATATTGTACAATAAAATTTTTCAGTAGGTACAATTAACCATTTTACACATTCCAAAAAGTCATTTCTTGTAAAATTGAGTGCAAGGAAAGAGGGAAATTGAGCTAATGATAATGGCACCTGAAAGAGAATGCATTCCTTGAAGATCAGCAAGATATTTGAAACATAGCAAGAAGGTTAGAAAAAAAGTTGTGGTTCTTTTCTGTTTGTATTTCCCCTGCTACTTGCATGTTGCTTGACCTTGACATGGTGCAGACAAAAAGCAGGCAAAGCAGCCTGCAGCAGCTTACTGTTCTATTCATTTTCTAAAATTAAACAGAAAAATCCAGTGATATTCAATAACAGCACCTTGGTTATTGAAGCTCATAACCTTTTTGCTGCCTTTATCACCTGTATTATCGATTGGAGATAATTACTGCAAAGCAGCTGGCTGTTGGTTTTAGAGAGCATCAATTGTTCTCCTGTCCCAGCTGTTGGCTAATAAGGACAGTCAACACATCTGTTTCAACAGCTGGTAATTAACAAAAGCCTAATTGCTGCAACTCTTTTAACAACAAATCTATGAAAGAGTAGGGATGTGGAGGAATATTATTTACTCTGTGCTTTGCACTGTCTTTGACGAGTCTCTTTTTCTACTTTGAACACCACTGCCTTTGTCTGACACATTGAATGGCAGCAGAACACAATATGGTAATCCAGAGCTTAAGTTTTTCAGATCTTTGTTGGTGTTTCTTACTGCAACGTTTCTTTGCTAAGTTGCAAGATAAAATGGATCAAAAGCATTTTGTGGAGTTTCATACAACAGCTACAATCTGCAATAGTATGCCTAGGAATAGGGCTGCCAATCCAACAGCTCCCAAAAGAAAGTAATGGGTTTTTCCATCTCTGTATGAATGTAACAGCCTTGCAACCTTCCACAAAAAAGGTTTCTTCATTCTAAAAGCGGTGCCTCTTTGAAAAATTTTATCACTGCTGTTAAGATGTTTCACAAACCCGGTTGCACAGATGAAACCTACTATATTTGTCAGCTTAAAAGTTAATATCAAGTCGTACCTCACCCTTCATAAATGTCACCATTGTATCCGCACCAAATTGGAGAGAGTTCTACACAACGTTTGCCTACATATCTACATTTGTAGTATTGATCAGCAATACAGTCAAAGACATTGCTCTTGGCTAGGTTTATTCTGTGGGTTAGCCTTGTATACAGCACACATATAACTGGAATATTCAGCACTAAATAGAATGCATGTATATACAAACACAGGGAAACGTTAATCCCACTGAAGTCAATAGCAAACTTCTGTTGGCTTCAATGGGTCAGGACTTTCTGTGCAAAACTAAATTTTCTTAAAAGCTAAAGACAAATTTGGCATTCATAACACTGCACATGAAAAGAAAGTGTTCAAGTATTAATGGAACGATTGCCTGGAGTATTATGCAAGTCAGGCATGTATTGCAGACTGTGAAAATGACTGAGTCTATACAATTTTCTAAGACATAGCGTTTAAAGTGGCTAAACTGATGATGAAAAATTGTAATTCTTTGCTAAAAGTTAGTCAAGATCACTTGATTAAACTTGCTGCACTAGCATTTCAGTTGGCAAATATTTTTGTACATTGAGTTCTTTAATTGTCTTCTGGGTATGTTGAAAGGTATATAAGAAATTCTACCTAAGTGCTTGCCATTGACAGAATACAGATTGCATAATTAAAAGTATTCTGGCAAGACAAGTTTAGTTCAACAGGTGTTCAAGTGAAGAAATATATAGTAGGTGCAGTGAAAAAGTGTAAGATATGCTTTGAACAAGTGAAAACAAAAGAATTGGTTGAAATTCTAGTTGTAGGACAGTAACAGAGAAGTGTTTGCTGTCTGGTTTCACTGGAACATAATTTCTGTACATCACAATCTGTGGTGATTGAAATGGTCTCGTTTGCCTTGCACAGATAATATAGGACAAATATACCTTCTGCATTACATTATATCATGGAAAATTGCTGCAGAATTTGATAGTTAAAGCATTTGAAATGTTTTTTTTCTCTGGGTTATTTTGTTTTATTTTGCCAACTATGATTTTAAAGAACATGACTGCAGATGACCCATACGCTTCTCCTTCCCTTCCATTTTCCTTCCTCAAATTATTTCAAGTATTGTAAGATATGCAGGAGCCCCTTTTTTTTTTTTCCAGGTGAAATGTGGTTGAGTCTGAATGAACTGTGACAGAATTTTAGAAGTGTTTTGCAACTGTGCACCTAAACTTCAGTAGAAAATGAAATGAATGCTTTTGCCTGAGGCAAAGATTTGATAGAATCAAATCAAATAGACATGCAATAATGACAAGCATAATTACCTCATATAAAATGTAGTAAATAGATTCGTTTAGTAGAAAGGATCAGACATCTTTTGTCTCAAGCTTTTGAGTTCTGATTGAATGTAACTTACCTACATTAAAAGATCTCATCCAAAAGTATAGAATTCATAACAATCTGTGGAGATGTCTGTCCCCTGCTATTTCCATGGGAAAGTGCTATCTATTGAATTCTCTCCTGCATTTTTTCCAGCAGATCAGTGGTTCCGATAAGACTTGAATGTATACGTATGTTCTCAGAAACGTCTATATTTGCCTTTGTTAATATAATTTAAATTCCTGACTTGAAGTTCTACTTTTGTGAAAAACACTGCGGTAAGAATATGGGGGAAAAAAAGATTCAAGGACTTGTTCTGTATAAATATGATCTAAATCAGTACCAGGTACTCAGATTTAGAATATCTGATCCCTTTTATACGCCAAGAACTACGCAGATATTGAAGCTCTTTTAAAGTGCCTCTTGAGGATCCCCTCATCACAGGAGACATGGTGGTGTCTTGCTCATAGTGAATCAGCAATTCACAGCCATCCCAGATGCATTTACGGCTCAAGGTAATAAAGTCTGTCATCGGCCTCAGGAGCAGGCATGCGGCTTTTGCCCAGAAGAGCTAGCCACAAAACTGATCCAGCTGGAGAAAGAGCCCAAATTGCTCCTCTAGCTAATCTGATGAGAACTTCAGATATCAAAGGAGGAATATTAACAGACTTGCCAGATTCAAAGTCAATTTAAGAATGTCTGGGTTACTTAAAGTCTGTACATGTCTGTGTGGGACGTATGGTCACTTTTTTTCTTTCTTATACCTACATTTCATAACAGAAACATTTATTCAGTAATTATTTATTCTTTTCTTAAGTTTACCTGTTTTGTCAAACTCAGCGTGTTGATTCTGTGTTGTATGTATGAAAATACCAGATAAATTTGAGGGTGTACTCCTCCTAGTAGGTTTTTTTTCCAGAAATGAAGACTAAGGTAAAGTAGTAAATACTACCTCAAGCTTTTTCTTAACTTTCATTCCAAATCTTGCAAGAAGTATGGACAGACACAGTCAGAATGTAGCCAGTGGGACAGTTCATTTTTATGATCCTGTACAGACTCATGGCCTTTGTGAAAGTTTCATAGTTTGATTGTAGCAGTCAGATTCTGACTGCTGCCTCCTGCAAAAGTACTTTCTGTCAAGAGGTAACAGTCACTCTGTCTCCTTGCATAGGTTACAATTTGGGATATAATGTCACTTGGCACCAGTTATGAGCCTTTGAGCGTAAATTGTCAACTGCTTTTTCACTCAAGTTACTGCCTCGTGTGTTTTTTTCTGTCACTTTAATGAGGCATGGATGATTTCAATGTACATATTTTCTTATGGAAGAGGGATTTGTGAAATGTCAGTGTCTCACTAAGGACCTGCTGTCAAGCTGAAATCAAGGATAGGGAGCTCTAGTAAGTGAATGTCTCAATGCAGAAACCAAAGGATAACCAAGTCCAAATTGTTCTGGAAGGGCATGGTCAATAGCTGGTCATAGGTCAAAGACAAGAACTTTACTGTAAGGTGGAGTCTGCAATAAAGGCTAGGTAGTGAAATAGGAGCAAGAATTACTGCTATATCTCTGGAGCTGCAGGTGAGACCTGATAATCAGGAGTGCCTCATCTACCTACCAGGAGAGAGAAGTAATTTATCAATCAAATTCAAATATAAGGCTTATCAAGCTTGTCTAAGTTTGAGTCCCTGTTAGTTGCCAAGACTTTTTGTGTCTACTGTAGTAACTAAAATAGGATCAGGACAGGTATTTGCAGAATGTTACACAATCATCTACGCTTTTTGTTAGAAAGCTCCCTGGCATGGTTTTAACCTGGAATCCCAGACAAAGCCTTTGAAAGATAATTGTATACCAGGGCCTGTTCCCTTAGACAACCTGGTAATGGCAGCCCTGCTTTTTGGAGGTTGGCAGAAGAAGTTTTGATGTGTAAACCCAAGCCATGCCAGAAGGTCTCAAAGCAGAAAATGGTTCCTGGATGGTTCTGTTTAGTAATAGAGGGGTGCTGCTGTGCTCAGGTTTTGTTAGCAGAGCCTGAAAATGTAGCAGACTGAGTACTGAAAGTACACACTGGTTCTGCCTGCAGCTCACCTAAAATGTGTCTAGATGTAATATGAACTTTCTTCTGTTCTTCTGCCAGCACAGTTCCGCCCCAAACTGGATAGGACACTTCTGGGGCTGAAGGGAATGTGCTTTTTATTGAATAGGGGCTTTGTTATTGTAAAGCTTCTGAGACAACATTACAACACTACCTTTTGGATCCTGTGATGATGACTTACTGTTTGTAGCAGATATTGACTTGATAGGCTCGAGTCATTTATGTGGACAACGGGTTTATCATGGGTACTGACATTTGAAGCTTTCCCATAGCAGCCTGCCAGTAGACAACCTGGAGAGCTGCTTGCAGACTATTGAGCTTATTGCAGTCTACATGGTCATTTCCTCCTTGATTTCCTCTAAGGAGACTGCTGGTAAAGATTGCTATAAAGTGTAATAGTCTTCATGGTGCACGTGAAGCAAGTGAGATCTCTCAGAGTTGAAAGAAAGATGCCTGTTATTAAAGCAGATTAAAGAGATTTTTTCTTTTTTGTTTTAAACTTACATTTGATAATTCTCGCTGTCTTTGAAAGGGATATGTGTGTTTTCTAGTCCCGTTACCTAAGCAGCCATGAATGGGGCATAAGAAGGCTTCCTCAGATAACCAGAATATTTTAAATTCTACAGAACATATTTTCTACTTTAGACACACCTTACCCAAAGCAATGTGGTTAAATTCAAGTTTTTCTGTATTAGTCGTGTCTCTCCATTATTTGAAACTGTATTTTTAGATCAGAAACAAAGTATGTGATGTTACTATGGCCAAACTTGAATTACAGATCATAGAGAAATGTGCCCTTTCCACATGCCCAGAGCTGAAGGCATTCTTTAATCTGGGAAGTAAAGGAATTTACTGTAATTTTTTAAATTTGCATTTTTCTATAAGTTAATTCTAAAGCCATAGATACCTTGCAAATATAACTGTTGTGAATGGCTATTTGCCCTTGTTTTAAGATGAAGGCTTCTTGGTAATTTCTTTTGATTTTATTCTCACTGTGTGCATCATAGTTTAATAGCAAGACAAGCATCTACCTATCTGCATATGGAGTCTCAGCTACTTGGTATTTTAAATTCCCTCCATCTTGTGTTCTTATTTAAATATCTCCTGCCAAAAAATCTGTGTCCCTGTACATGACATTGCGTGCAAAGTCTAATGCAGCTATGAATATATATTTCTGGTGCTGTCATGCTTGGAAGTTTTCAGACTTTGCAATATCCATAGTTGTTCTCCATAAGCATGGAGTAGATATCTATGATGGTATCTCTGTGTTCTGTAGCGTTTCACTCCAATAAATGGAAACCATAAATGAAGTCTTGACCCCATGAAGTCAATTACAGTTTGGGGTCAACCTCACGGGCAGACTTTCCAATTAATCTTCCTCACTGTGAATCATTCTGTACAGTAAAGTAGTTCTGGGTGTTAGTCTTAGAGACTCACCATGTGTGTAGGATTGTCCTCTGAACAGGTAATACTTCCTGCAATTTCAGTATGCTGTATATTGCTAAGAAAAAAGATAGAAAGTATTACAAAATAATATGTGAATGGTGAGGAAATTTGCATAAATGTAGTACCTAAGTTTAGGTAAGCAAATTCTCATTAAAAAATATAATTGACATTTCATATAGGATTTTTCTTGTATAATGTGATAACGGACTGAATCTGTCTAATATGTGCTACTGGGGACACATCACTAGGTAAAAGATTACACTGCTTGTTAAACTCTCCTGCGGCAGTGTGATGTGACTGCAGTACAAGAATGAGATATCCACCTTTCAGACATAATGATTCAAATGTTTTTTCCTTCAGGATAGTTCATAGATACTAAGTTTGTTCTCCATGTAATTTAATGAACCAGGTGTGTGCGTAGTCTAGTAAAAGGTGTTATTGGATCCTTTAATTTTCCTTGACAGAACAGTAAGAAGTTCTTTGGTAATATTTTTTTTTTTTCTGATTGCACAATCTGCATAATATTTGTTATGGCTTGTTCCTATCATTCAAAACTGCAATGGCACCTCTCAGGATTAGTGACCGTGCAAGCAATATTCTTAGAACATGATCATGTATTCTTACTGGGAGTTTTTGTTGTGATGAAGACAGAATCTTATACTTAGTTTGACCAACAATAACATTAAATGGTAGAGTAATATCTTAGTATTATTAATTGGTCCTAATGCTAATTCATAAAGGTCATGTTTGCTATGAGATCTCATTCCCTTGTGCCCAAAGGGAATGTCCACCTGGGTGTGAGTGTGGCAGGGTGCTGGGAAATCTGTAGTTGGTTCTCACTACCACTGACTTTACTCCAGAATTCATGTGCGCAAACAGTCCTCAGTTGGTTCTTTAGGGTAATTTTCTAACTGATCCTCCAGAACAACACAGATCTGTCAGAAAACAGTATTACAGCTCCTTAATTTAGTCCAAGTTAATGTAACTTAATAAAAACTATTTCCATTAGAGAATGATGTGTTGAGAAACTAAACTTTCTTGAATTTCTAAAATTTTCAGTTAGCACTCCAAGCTTTTTCATCTCAGTTTATCTCCCAGAATTTTCGTGATTATTTTGTGAAAATTTGCATCTGCATTTTCAAGTTTTCATTTGTTTTAAATTTGGAATTTTTCTTTAGTTACATATTACGTGGCACATCAATAATTTGTAACATCTATCATCGTTCAGTTCCAATTTTTACTTTTCATTTTTAAAATCACCCAAGCCAGCTGCTACTTAAACACACGTTGCAATATTTTATCTAATGTTCTAGGTCAAACTGTCCCCTGTTTGCATTGTAATGAAATGGTTTGACACGCTAATGCTGTGAGTTAAAAAGGAAGGTGATCACTTAGCTGTTAGTAGGGAGTCAGCCATTTTCAGATCCTTCCTGTTAGCTGGAGTCTTGTTCTTGACCCTGAAAACCTCTGATCCCCTAATTAATAAGACAAGTGCTCATATTCTTTTCCAGATCAAAGTATCATCTGCTTCTGTCTGGGAAAAATTTGATGTGTTGACATTTTGAAATAGAAAACAAGATGAGATGTTGTAATCTGCACTAAGTAGCAGCTGCTAATGTAAAAATAACAGAATGTTTAGAAGTTGGATGTCATAATGTGTCACAACATGACCTGCTCTATCATGCAGCACGTGTTACTGTTATTGACTGGAGATGTAAAATATAAAGTGTAAAATATAAATAAGCCTTAATATTTTTAATTTCTTTAAATTTTTTTTTCCTTACTCATTCTAATTCGAAGTGAAAGAAATCTTTCCTGCCCTAACCATCTCCTGCTGCTGTAAGAACACAACTGACCTTTTACTGCTTCCCTAGCCAACTACCATCACCAGAAACATAATTCTGTCCCCAGGAGAAATTGGGTAATTCTCAGTTGACCACTTACGTCTAGTTTCCATCTCAGACCCCAGGTAGCATAAGACCAAAGGAGCAGAATGACACTTTGCTGTCATCTCTCCTCATTACACAGCTCTAACAAATGTAAATGATTGAGCCCATAAATTGCAGAAATGACTGTTGAGACTTATTATCTAGCCTTCCTGTACTCCAGAGGAGTATCCCAGATCAGTTGAAAGAAAGCAGTTGCTAGCAGCCATTACTAATTCAGGTAATACCTACCCATTAATAACTCTATCCATTAAACCAGGGAAAAATGTTTGGAGGAAAGAGGGTCAGTTCTAATTGGCTGAATTATGATCTTGATAAGAATAAACTGAGCATCTACAAAAAGGAGAACTTATTAACCAACAAAGTTAAATCATAGACAATAGAAGATACAAGAATTAATAGAGATTGCAGGAGGTTAAGCTAAATTGGCCCGTAGAAAGGGAGTTAAACAATAGTGAAACGACCAAAATGAGAACAAGGAAAGAGGAAATGTGCTACCATTCTAAGAATGGCACAGACATCAAGGATAATCTGTATTAGATCCAAAACTGCTTGATCTTTGTTTTTCTATCAGCAGTGAGAAATGATGATGTTAAATATTAGGAAAAGGGTTAAGAGAACTGAAGGTATGGAAATTGAGTTTATCACTGCTGTTGAGTAAGTTATTGTGCTCATATTGGGATAATGGTTGCCTCTATCCAAAATTCCAAAAGAGCTCCTAACTAAAATTGCAGAAATGTTAGTAAAGTTATTTAATAAATCCTATGAGGTTCTGTGTGATATGATTTGACAATTAGCGGAGGAAGCACCTACATTTAGAAAACAAACAAACAAAAAGTAATTCTGGCAGTTATACACCAGTTAGTATTTATTTTGAGTCTTCAGAGTAAATTTGGAAGGAAAATACTTAAAGCAGCAGTAGATTGAAGAACACTGTTCACTCACATGATTTCATGCAAGTATTCTTAGACACGATACTGGTTATTTAGACAAGGAAACTTGTTATGTATAAGCTGACAAAAAAGTAGACTTTCTGTTCTGGTACCACGTGGAAAATTATTAATTAATAAGATGGAGCTTGTGTATGCTTTACAAGCAGCCACAAGCTTAGTATAGGAAATCCTGCTTGCTATTAACTGGGTTCAGCTAGCATCTCTTGTTTGGAAGGATGGGCAAGTTGAGCTCCATCTGCAAAATATCATGCACCCATGAAGGTGGTGAGAGATTATTCAAAGGCAATAAGGAACTAGTCAGCAGAAAGGCAACAGCAAACAGCTTTGAAAGGAGTAGTGTTAAAGTCCAAGGATTTCTACTGTGAAGTTTCTACATAGTTTCTCACCAGTTGGTGCTGAACCAATTTTTTTTAATGTTTTCATTAGTAACATTTGGTATGAAGAACAGAAGTGTACTAGTGAAATAGCTTGATGCTGTAGAGCTAAGGAGTGTTATTAATATGAAGTCCAGGCTGTCATGCAGAATGATTGGAATGACCTCAAGTACTGGAGGAAAAAAAAACAGTGGATGATGTTCAGTGGCACCAAGAATTTTTACTATTAGCTGGATTGTACCAGTGGGCAGGCAGACAGTTGATATAGGGTGGTGGCTGTGAGCAAAAGGAGTGCAAGAACATGTCAGGTGAAGTGTGTCCATTGGAGTTAAGTAGCACTGTTACCAGTGCATGCATGAGAGATAGATTTGGAAAGACTGAGGAACTGGAGAGCCTACCGACTGAGACATAATGGAAGAAGCTATGTTTAGCCCACATAATGAAGAAAATTTATATTCTGTCTGTAAATATATGAAGGTGAAAATATAAATGCTCTCTATAAGTGCATGAGGAGAAAAAACCATCAGTAAGACAATCATACTATTCAGTTTTTCTACTCAGGGTCATTGAACATTTTTTCCTTCTGTTGGCTGCAGAAAAACACTGTAAAAGTCATCTGCCATCCATACGAACTCTGACAACATACACATTCTACATTTTTTTAATTAATAATTTTCCATGTGGCACCGTATCAGAAGCTTTAGATCTGTGTCAGCTTACATATAACAAGTTTCAAATTAGATTAGGGTTTAGGATGCTTGTGTTTGCCCTAGGGGAGTAGGAAAAGGATAACAACTCTCTTTTCCATTGCTTTAGTTTGCACATAGGATTGTGCTTTAAATATTTTCAAATAAAAGCAACAACAATGAGATCAATAATGGCATTTTCTTATTCAAGACATGGCTATTTTATGTTTCAATATGTAGCAATTAACTTTTAGATCTAATTTAATTTGAAAATACAGTTTTTCTATAAGTAACTATTAAAATGCAAAATGGGATAAGTGTAGAAATAAGGGTATTGTTTTTCTTTTGACAGAAATTGGGCTGGGAGGCAAAGAGAGAAGGATCTATCCATATTAAACCGTATGTGAAAGCTTTAGAATTTGCAGTCAAACAAAAGTTCTGAGAAAGAGACCATATCCAAATACCGTTTCTGAGTTTAACGGAAACTTCACTGAGAGCATCCCATATACCAAGGTGGTGACCAACTTCACCACTAAGTGAGTCTTTTTGGGGAAAACCTCCACCAGAGGAATATGGGTGTAATTCTTTTGGTTGTCAACGCTCCTTCTTTCCCCTACTTTCAAAATAATAATAATAATAATAATCAAAACTGATACATTTCAGTGAGAAGTTCTGATATCCACATTGTGACATTTTCCAAAGAAATAATATTTTGTTTAAAAGTTCCCATAAAGCTATTGTTATTACTGGAGGTGAGGTCATATAGGACTTCTGCCATGTACACTGTGGATGGATTTCAATGTACATTATAGAAGTCTTCAAATATTTTATAGTTGTGCAAGCGACATTGTTGCAGTTAGCAGTTAGCATAACATCGTTATGTGTGTTGTTCTGCTTTCCTCCTCCTAGTAAGGATACTTCAGTCATTTGTTTGTGTTTACCATCTTCAGGCTGTGAATGATGGCCATTTTGTTGCACGGTGGCGTACCGTGCACCAAGACACCTGGGCTGGAATTTTGATTGATCTCATGTAGCTCCCTAGTATCAACCCACTCAGGGTTGCCTTATTTTCTTCCCTTGAGATTTTTTAGCTGTTTTTTGGTATTGCTTTATTTTTTAATTTTTAATCCAGAGCACCTGATTCTACTGTTAATTTTGCTGGTGTAAGTCAGATGAGAACCCAGTCAAAACAATATGGTTTTTCTGATGAAAATGGACATAAATAAGAGTCTTCAGACTCCAATGCCTTCTGACTTTTGTCCTGAAAAGTGAGTGGAACATGAGATGTATTTTTTATGATAGTTCTCCAAAGAGACTAGCCGTTAATCTCCCTGTGAGTAGGTGTGTCAGCTGCAAACATTTCCTTCCAGTCTCCCATTTCAATCACACTTCACAGTACACTGAAAATTGGCAAGGATTTTAATTATTGGCCTCTAGAACAAACCACCTACTTTGATTCAAGCATGTTTTCCAATTTTTAAGAATGTTGTTTCACCTACAGTACAGTATAATTATAGAAAATAGCTTGGTTTGGCTGACATTCCTGTGTTCTGTGCGTTCTGCTTGCAAGGCAGCAAGCAGCACCAGGCAAGCAGCTCACCTGCAGAGGATTTTAACCTCTTGCTGGCAGAGTTAGGGCTTGCCAGCATCCAGTACATTGTTTTTGATATCAGAAGCTCTATACTACTGTCACTTGAAGGTTAAACATTAACGCTTTTTGCCTTTCAAGCTGCAGGAATGCTCTATATTGTAAGAAAGTTTGTTTTTATTCTCCAGGGAGCCCTCTGTTAAAATTTTATGTATGTCTGTTACAGGAGCAGCTGCAGCAATGGGTCCTGAACCCCAGTGACACAAAGCCCTGGGTACAGCATGATCCTCTGGTCAGCACAGTGCTGACTGGCTGTGTGGCTGCATTTGCACAGAGCAGTGCTCAGTAAAATCTGCCAGTAGTGAGCCATGTATCCAGGACATGATTAATCAGCCAGCAGGATAAATTGTCTATAGATGACTGGGAGTTGACAGTAAACACTAAAACACCTGCCTTGAAGACTTACAGTCTTAACAGACAAGCAGGAAACAGAAGCAAGCATGAGCCCTGTTTCAAGAGACTGAGGCACAGACTGAGTTGCTGATGATTATGCAGTGAGTCTGGCAGAGCTCAGAGCTGAATTCTCTATCATTCCCTTCGTGTGTTCGTAGCTCATGTAACAAGTCTTTAATTTACCAAGAAACTGTTCCACAACACTGTCCTGAGAAGTTGGCAGAATTCACCTCAGCATTTCTCTCACACGTACCCCTTGGTTTGAGGCTCTACAATTTGTACAGCTAATAACTTACACCATGAATTAGAAACATTGGAAACCAGCCCAATGCTCAGGCTCGTGTGTCAAGGAATTGCTGTGCAAGCCCAGTCTTATTTGTTGTTACAACAATTAATCATCCAATGATTATCAGGTAATTTATATGGTATCTGGGCCCTCAAGGGAGTTCTGCAGTGCTATTGAAATTGGACATTTTAAAATTAATGGTGATTAAGCTGTAAAGCCTCATTAAATATGCATGAGTGCTATTTCTCCTTCCTCCTCGCTACCCGTAGCGCCATGTTGGGGCTGGCTGCCTTCCTGACCTACCAGCCGTGCACTGCAATCTCCACCATGGCTGTGAGTCACAGGCTGCTCAGCTCCACGCCAGCAAACAAAGGCAGGGGAACATCCGGGACGATGCACAGGTGGGAGATGGCAGTGGCTGCTCAGGGAGTCCCTCGCCCCACCATAAACCAGGTTCTGGATGGGAATGCAGCCAGCTCCTGGAGCAATCAGCACTGCCTGTCTCAGCAGACTTCACCAGGAGCGTCAGGTGGCTCTTAGGGCAGGAGCTGCAACATGGCCACATGCTGACCAAGAGGTGCACATCAGTAGCTGAAGATTGAGTGCTTTGTGATATAGAGTATGTCGCTTACAGAATTTTGCAGTGAGAATGTTATATAACTATGACGTGTTTCTCAAGAAACTTGGCTCAACTAAGTATGGTTAACCTCACCCATTCAAAAAGTTTACTGTGTATGCAAAGGAAACCTTTCAAAACATCATCCTGCTGTGAAAAGGAATTAGAAACAGTTATAATGCTACAAGAAATATTTTTTTCTAAAAATGGCACAGGCAGTGTTATGGAATAGTATAACCAAGTACTTGTCTTACAATAAAACATGGCTGAAATGAATGCATAAAAGATTGCAATGTTTTCAAAGAGATATAGATATTCTGAATAAATTGTTTCTCCTTTGCTTACCATTCTGCAGGCAGAACTGATAGCCCTGCAACAAGAAAAAGAAGCCACTCTTCAGCAGTGCAGAAAGTTAGAAGAAGAAATCCAGAGATTGCATGTACATTACAGGTAAAATAATTAATACCAAAACAAGTCAGTGACTCATAGGGGAAATTTTCTGTATGGTGTCTGACTCTAAGTAAGGAAATAGCTTTATCAAGTAGGTATTTGTTGGAAATGTGAATACATCAATGAATCAAAGCTGCATTTCTGCTTTGTTGCTCGCCAACCACCTCTTTGAAATAGAAGTCCTTCTCTTGTAACCTAAATATTGTATTAGTTTCTTCTAAGAGAAGGGGAAGGTTGCTGGCAGTTAATTCTCATAAGAATGAAAAACCTGTCTAATAATGATTCATTCGCTTAAAAATACCAGGGTAAAAGAACCAGTAGTCATAAACACTTATTTTTTCCCTGTTTGCACATACATGCATAACCTTTTCAACATAGATTTTAAAATAATCAGTAATTTTTAAAGCCTGTTTTCTAACTCCCAACCTCATGTATGTGTTTTAATTCCTTATGTTCTGTAGCAGTACATAGAATAAGAGAAATAGCCATTCTCTCATTAATTTAGGTGGGCTGCACTGAATGTTTGCATGGATCAATGGATGGTAATCCCTAAGGAAGAGCTCTGTGTGGTCCAGTGAAGGAGTTAGGTTGTTTTATGGAGTGATGTTGGGTTACAGCTCTCATTTCATCCTGACCTCCTATGTGAGAGGGGATACAGAGCTGCCAGCAGGTTAGAAGCAGGAGAATTGGCATCAACACAGCAGAAAATTGTGAATCTGAAGGCTGAATGTCTGTGATGAGGGATGTGGGCTGCAGAGGTAAATAATAAATGTAGTGTGAATATTACGTTCATTGGAAATAAAGGGAACTAGTTAGTTATAACTAAAAAAAAAAAAAAAAAAGCAGTTGCAGAACTGTGTTTTCAGTGTTTCAGCATTTACAAGTGAAAAATACTTGGGTTTCCAGAGGTTTTTAGAGTTTCCCCTTCTCATTAAGTTTATTAAAACCTGGGAGGGAAGTTTCAAAAACAACTTCTGTTCCTAAATCTCACAGGCATTTATTTAAAACCTGTTAATAGTGAATAGAAACCCCAAGCAATTTGTGATTATTGCTTTTAATGAATTTGGTCAGCATTTAGTGTGTGCACAAATTATGGTATGATTTACCGAGCTAGAAAGAATTTATTATAGTGCCCTTATTACTCACTTAAATGGGATTTGTAGAATAATTTTAAAATAAAAATGCAATTTTTATATTGATATTTTAGAAATAAAGACTTTGCTTGTGTTGATCTGGACATCGTAGGGGATTTTTCATTGACTTTTGATTGTTGAGATAGTCTCAGGCTTGCTGTAATATATTTAACAAGTGCAGTAGACAGCAGCTGCAATTTAGTCTTGTAAATAACTTAAATCTCAGAAAATAATAATGGCTTGCAGGAGTCACCATTAGAATGTAGCATGTTAATATCTTTTGGCTCTTGAACAAGCAGAATTTCATTGTAAATTTGATTATGATCTTCTACAAGATTTACTTATAAGTTGTGACAGTAGTCATCTGAATATCCTTTGGGGCAAGAATGTTTTTTCATTACTTACTTATTCAAGCTGTAAGATAATTCAGAACATCAAAAATTATTTTCTCTCTTTTGTCACTGTCCTTAGGGAGTCACTGAGTAGTTCTCATACCAAATAAGACAGATGAAGAAAAGAGTATCAGACCAACATGGGATTGATCATAAAAACCATAAATAGCAAAGCAATGCATTTTCTCAGGCCATCTCAAATGAGTGAAAACTTATTCTCTGTTTCATATGTTGGCTATTTCCAACAATGGTCTTGATACCAAGTTCAGAGTAACCTTGTCTGATGAAGTAGAAACTGCTAGAAGACTGCTGGCTTGAAGAGAAGTTTTGAGAAAAATAGGAGCAGGATTTGCAAGATCCAAACCAAAATTAAAATGAAAATGAACTCTGCGGGAATACATCATGAAACACTGCTTTTCATATGAATTCTGACTTTTTTTTAAGAGAGACCAGGTCCCAGTACTATTACAATCTTCTTTGAAGAGAATGACAAATAAAAATGAGGGAAAAGAAAAGGTGGAGGAATCTAATTCACATAGAGAAGGGAGAGGAAGTTGGCTCACAGTAAAGTTGAGCAAGTTCACCACTTCTGTTTACTCCTCCTATATTGTTCCTATGTCATGTCTCATAAGGAAAGTTGAATTTTCTGGAAAGTAACCTGAAAACGCTTATCAGAAATGAAAATTTGCATAACAGTTAGGAACTGTATAGAGTTTCTAGCTTACTAGGGTAATTGTTTCACCACAATGCTCTTTAAGCTAGGGATTAATGCAAATCATAGATCATCAGTGACCGAAAGAGGCTATATCCAAATAATCAGTTTTGAACTGTGTGGGAGTGTTAATCCCACTGCCACTTTCTCACATATTTCTGTTGTTTGAATGTCATCATAAGTATTTCATTTGCATAGTTTTCAGTTGTGGACTACCCGTTTCTATAATCAATTTCCTTCTATTTCAGTAATGCTTCAGAAGTGTACTTCTGCTACATATAAAATGCTGGCATAGACATATGCTGTTGCATACTGATTATTTTTTCACATATCAGATACAACAGCATGACTGTGAATAAGGACTATATTTCTATATAGTGAAGTACCTATATATTTTTCCAAATTAAAAAAAATAAATAACAACCTAAAATACTTCACTCAAAAGCTCTGGGACTGGGAGTTTTCATAGGTAGATAATTTGAACAGATTATAAGTAGTAGAACAAAATGATGTGTCTGACTTTGAATTGGATTTAACCTCCATTACCAAGAAAGGTGAGAGAGCAAAATATAAATACAGGGCTATCTCTGCTTAAAAGTATGTTTTTGTAGGTTTCATGTTGGGGTCAGATGTAGGGTTGCTCAGTTCAGAAAAACTGTAATATTTTGCTCCACAGCTGTGTAAGAAATGCACACTTGTGTTTACACACTTTTGAATAAAACTGCTAAAGAAAATAATGCGTATGTCCAGCAATAAGAGTTAATTAGGGGTGTAAGGTAGAATTTAGGAATGCTATTAGAAGTGTGAGTAGTTATTTCAGTGATAGGTACGAGTTTCATTTGTGATTTAATCAAGCTCTTAAAAGCCACATATTTACCAAGTCTAAATTCACAGGGGAGGAGGGACAGGAAGAACTTTGGAAAAAATATTTACCCAGAGGTTCCTCCAGTTTGCTGTTGAAATGTGTAAGATGCAGTAATAGCTACAGGCTGCAAGTTACAATAGGAAGAAATTTACATTTATTGCAGCAAGTTTCCTATTGAATGGGCATTTCTTTCTAACTTGCAATGTTAAAATGAAATCATAATTTGTCTCGTGAAGAATTGAAGTTTTAATAGATGGATGTCACAGTCTGGGGAGTTGCATGTAGAAGAGTAATTAGAATTGATAAGGTATAACCAGCATGAAAGAAAACTACTTGTATTTTACAATTTTCGATAATGAGATAGAAGTCAAACTTCAGTGAGATCCTTGTAATAGCGAGTAGTATGATTTGAAATACATATTTTTAGAATCAGGCATTCAGTCAGCATGGGCAGCTTCTCTTGCTACCTAACTAGTTGTATCACTTTTAAAAGTTATATAAATAACTATTTATATATATATATATATATATATAATTATATTAATATATATAATATATAAATATATATTTATATATAGATAGATATATAGATATATAGATATATATAATTATATATATATATATAATATATATATAATTATATATATATATAAAATATAAACTACTGTGAAGAGATTTAATAAGATTTCAGTACCAAAGCTGCTGGTGCTTCTGCTGCTTCAGTTAACCTAGAATTCATGGTTTAAGTAGCACAAGCAAATAGTTGAAAAAACAATTGATTTTGCAAAGGTACGTAGATTTTTCCCACAAAGTGTGTCATAAACTGATGTGCGGGTTGATCTTTTTAGAGATGGAAATTGATAGAGTTGAAAGGGAATTGAGAGTTTTTGATTATTTCTTCAGATGAAAGACACATAAACACAAACTCAATTTTCATTTTAATTACAGTATTAAATCAACATATAACAGGAGAAATAGATGAAGAAGGACACTATGCAAGACAATATCTGCACCTCTGGGGGAAAAAAAAGGTTGCATTCTATTCTAGTTCTGAATACAGTGATGCATTCCATTCTATAGATTCCTGGCCAATGTAATGGATTATAATACTTAAATGATGCCATTTTAGAATCAAAGAATCATAGAATGGTCTGGGTTGAAAAGAACCTCAAAGATCATCTAGTTTCAAACCCCCCCCCCCTCCTCCTCTGTTGTAGGGAGGGTTGCCAACCACTAGACCAGGCTGCCCAGAGTTACATCCAGCCTGGTCTTGAATGCCTTCAGGGATGGGGCATCCACAACTTCTCTTTAGCACTGTTCCATGGGTTCTGCAAATGGATAGTTAGTGACATAATAATTACGATTATACTGTCTTCTTGTTCAGGTAATAAGGTCTGTTATAAGCTATAAAATATTTTACCTAACTCCAGTAATCATTCTTTTGTATTCAGTATTCAGCTTCACAGTCACTGTAATGGCAAGTCAGAATACAACTGCCTATTTAGTCTCCTGTTCTCCGAATGACCCCCTGCTCAAGCCTCTTTCTTTATTTCAGCCTTATTGTTTTGCCACCTCTTTTTCAGAGATTTATCCAGGCTGTATTTATCTCATGCTTATAGGATGTGTAGCAGGAGATGGGGCTGCTCTACTGCCCAGCTTCCCAGTCCAAATGAACTGAAACCCATTCACACTGGAATGAGTGAGGCTGCAGCTGTTAGCTCAGAGGAGTGATCTCAGTTCTTCCTTTGCAGCTGAAGCAGGATACCTTGAGCACCTGCCACTGCAGCTTACCTTGAAGAACTGCTCTTTTCATTGCTAGTTTTCATTTCATTTTTTTCAGTTACATTTGTTGACTCATCTTCCTGCTCTTTTCAACCTGTCTGCTCAGTGTTATTCTGGCACTGTAGTCTCAGTCTTAGTTGATTCAGACATCATAATGTGGCTAGCTATAGTCATTAAGAAGAGTGCTGTTTTTGAAGAGTGATTTTGGGGAGATCAGAGGAGAAGATGACAGTTGTGTTTTCAGTATTCTGTGTGCAACATTAACTTCCATTTATCCAAGAGTTTCAGACATCCATCTTCAAAAGTAAATCTTGAGCTAAGCAAATTTCCCACTTCCAAGAAGAGGAGAGGTTATTTTTTATACCAGAGATGAGATGCTTGCATGCGTTGTACAGTGAGAGACAGTATGGTATGTCTTCTTGTGAGAAGAAACCTAACTCTCTGCAATGTGATATGGCTCAACATACAGAAAACGTCTCTGTAAGGGAACACTAAGCCTTTGTTTGTCTTTTGTTACTACATAAAAAAAAGCAAAGTCATGTACTACCCAAGCTATATTTTTTAGTTTATTCTCTACATAGTCCCACAGATTTCTGTGGGAGATTTGGACATTCACTGAATGACAATTTAGCTTTGTTTTTCTGTGTATGTATTCTTCCTGTTCATCGAACCAGAGTTCTGAAATCAGTTGAGAATGTTGGCTTTTTTTTTTCTGTATTACTTTTATCAGATTGGTTAAAATCCCACCTTCTCTGAGTGACCTGTGGGGCTTTCAGAGAATTTTAGTCAATTTGTGGGTGCAAGAGAAGGCAGCACCCAGAGGACTGTTTCACAAACTGGATCAGATAGCTGAAGAGAGGAAAGTGGATCAGTTGGCTGCTCTGCTTTGTCAAAGCAGTTATGTAAAGTGTTACCAGGGCTGCGGAGATGGCTATAACCTGCAGTGTCTAGGTGCAGGTGAGCAGACGACAGAGTCCTGCTCTGTAATCCATACGTATTTCGCATTTTAATGGGTTTATTGTCCTCTTCCCTTCACCCCATCCTCAGACTTCATGTTCTCTAGCCTGCAATTGGTTATTCTTTCCTTCTGTAGTTGCTTCATTTTCTAGCAATGATTGCCAGAGAGACTGACTTCAATAATCAGTAGATAAGGAGTTCCTTGGAAGTGTGGCAGACCAGATCGTTGTGCATACTCCAGTTAACACTTGATCATTTGCCCAGAAGAGGAATAGTAAAGAGAGACTCCAGCATGGACCATAAGCTTGGTGTTTACAGCACCTATGAGGCAGGCAGTGAAAAAGCAGAGCAGTGTCTGAACCTGTTTGGAAGGATGGTGTTTTTCTTTTTTTGCCTCCCAATGGAATATTTTAGCCATCAGCATGCTCTCTCATTCATTAAGACAAACACACACGCACGCACACAGAAAAGTTTTGAAAGTTTCTGTTTTTGCCCTGACATGATTTTGAAGATTTTCCCATCACTGGGAAAAAATGTTGCAGCATGGAAAAATAATTTCCTTCTCAGCTTTCATGATTTATAATAATGGAGAAAGAGAGGAAGCACTGCACTGCCACAGATCCCCACTGCTGGTGGAACAAGCTAGCCCATGCCATCCCTGCAGCCTGGGGTGGACGTCAAGCATTTGCTTTGCCTTATGCTGCTGTTGACTCAGGCAAGGATTGGTCTGACCTACATTTAATGAAAACTTTGCGCCTAATTTTTCCACTGGCTGGCTGTTGGCCTTCAGAGGCGCTTTGCCAATAGGAAACACTAAGCAGCAAATCTGAGGAGGAATGTGGGCAGCATGAGTATGGACTGAAGTGCTTTACATGCTCTCTGATGCAGTTTTAACTCGTACTGTGCCCTGGGCTGAGTCTGCTACTGCTTCTGTCACTGGGTGTGTTATACTGGCAAACCTTCTCCAGGTTTTTAATTTTTTTGTGGACTGATCAGCCCCATGTTGTGCCAACAACATTAAAGCTAGAAGCACTGCACACTGGATTATGGTGTATTTCATCAGACTTGCACAGACTTCTTCCTACCTACTTCTGTGGGGTAACTTGAACTGAAACAACAATTACCTTGTCAGTTTTGCTATGATAGACTTCTTTAGATGACTTTCTGCTGTTCTCTAAGAGCACAGATTTGCTTGACAGAAAGGAATTCCTTGCCAGTGGACGCTGCCATGGTCCTGTGACTCTGTATGCACTGCGCAGCTGACTTTCTGTTAGCAGCTGTTCCTGGTTCAGGCTGATTCTCTTCCCCCTCTGTTTCACCTGGGTTCTCTGTGGTTTTCTGCTCTAACCTTCTCGGTTTTGCAGTGAGCTGAAAAGTGTAAGAAGTGTAATTTTGTTCTGTACTTTTCGGAATAAGTGCATAGCTAGCGGTTTCTAGGAATTGTTTTTCAAATTTGTTAAAGCTTAATAAAGTGGAATTGCTGGAAGGAAGATTTAAAGGCTCTGGAATAACTACCTGCAAGCAACCAGCTGGTAGTTTGGAGCTAATTGTTAATACAAAATATACTACTGTAGACATACTTGTAAAAATTAGGGTATTGAGTTCAGTGAAGTTAATATCAATTCTGTGTTAATCAGAAGTATATACTTCTTTTCAAGTGTATACTTGAAAAAGAAGGTTCAAAATCTACACAGAGCATTTGTAAAATGGTAAAATCTTTTCCTTCATAGAAAGGGTGTGTGACTAGAAGCTATATGTTCTGATTGTGCAATTTAAACACTGGGTGAATATGGATGAATCACATCACTAATCAGAATCACAGAACGGTTTGGGTTGGAAGGGACCTTTAAAGACCATCTCGTCCAACTCCCTAATTTCTTCAGCTGCTTTATTTGTATGAAACAAAGTATTACCATTTTCTGTCATACTTTTAGATACGTATAGTCTATCAAAAAGTGCTCTTATTTTAAAGTCAGAGAAAGAAAACAGACACAGGATTTAAAAAATAAAATTAAAAAAAAAAAAAAAAAGAGAGCCTTCTTCGAAGCAAGAAATACAGAAAAGTTGTGTAGTCGGAGCTGTTTGGAAGACAAATTTTCCCATGAAAAGTTTAGAAGAAAATCTAAAACTACAACAAAGAGAATTCAACTTGCCCTGCAAATGGTGTATTAAAGGGAATTTCTTTCGTTATAAATATGGTATTTAGGAATAAAGTCATAACATTGTCAGAAGGACTTTAAATGCCATTTATTTTCTGTTGATTTTTCACATGACATGTTTTTATGCTAAAATTTCAATTCAGTGGGAAAAAAAGATTATTTTGACTTGTGTTCTGGTTCAGTTCTCTTCTGTTGAAGAACTGAAAGAAAATAGCATTTGAAGTTGAAATCTGAAGGTGAAAGGAAAACTTTCTCTCAGAAATTTGCCACAGGAAGCCAACATATTTTTTTCACTGGAATTTACCTCTTCCAATAGAAAAACATTTGTTTGTTGAGAAGACTTTCCACATGAAAAATTTTTAGGCAGTGCTAGACATAACACTACTTACTTAGCCCTGCTCCCAGTTGAGTCAGTGGAAAACTTCATTTAGGAAACAAGTCAGAATTCAGGTGTGAAAAGAAGTGTTCTCTCTGCCTGTTGCAGAATGTAAGCTACAGGACTGCTTACCTGCAATGCTAAGAGCTGAGAGCAAGATAGTGTTTCTATTCAGCTGGGGGTTTTTTGTTTTTTTTTTTTTGTTTAGTTTTTTGAAAGTTAGAGGCTTTGTTAAGCTGCTACAAGCTTATCTTGCTGATGCCTCTCCCTGGAAGGTGTCCAATTTTACACTCCATCCACAAGCTGCTTTGCTAACTAATGAGACCGGGGTCTGTGCTTAGGAAGTGGAAGGCTTTTAATATTGTGTCCAAAATTACATAATGCTGTGTTGCTCCTCCAGTACAGATAATTCTTCCAGCACAGGTGTGATGGTTGTCATTTTTAATTGTAGAAATAGGAATGGACTTGATGATTTCTGTCAGTTTTCCAGTAAAGAAATGGCACTGCTGTGATTTGCACAATTCTAAGCCTTTGAAATATTTGAATAAAATACAATATATTCATAATGCTTGTCAATTCAAAGCTGAAGTTCATACTGTCATGAGAGGAAGAAAAAGTGTCCCAGAACACACTGATAGCTTTTTCCACCACCATCAAGAACATATGTATGCAGTGGTGCAGCATCACTGTCTCCTGGCATAGGGGCTGTGAGCTAGACAAGAAGAGCCACACAAGGGCAAGGAGGAAGTTAGGCCAAGCATACAGTCAACTTCCAAGTGACTTTACATTTCCTTCCCAACTGGAGACACTTCATATCTTGTTTTTATCTTCCCTTCACCCGTACTATACCAATGATTCAGATTGGACATGCCCACCCAGAAATGTATTCACTGGCAACACAGATCAGATGGTTAGCAGTGACACAGAAGCAGCAACAAGCACTAACAGGTGAGATTATTAACTGCTAAAGGAGAACGTCTTGTCATACTGCAGCCTGAAAAATCCCAGCGATGAGCACATAGGCTCTGCTCTCCCATCTGCAGTTGAAAACTTTGCTGCTTTTAGCTAACATAATTGAACTTTATTTTAAAGTTGCAGTGGGTTTGAAAGCCTGTTTGGGGATCACAAAGAATTTTTTTTCACTGCACCCTCAGGCTTGATAGGGGTTTTGTTTCTTAATTTCCCATTCTTCAGTAACTGAAACAAAGCCCCTATCAAGCCTGAGGGCACAGTGAATAAAGCTAGCACGAGGGCTACTGAAGTGAGACATACAGTATTGCAGTATGTGGTAACACCATGTTCTTTTGGTACCTGGTGACTTGTGTCATAAGGGAGTAAAAGAATCTAATCTCAGCATGTTCTGTAATCTCAAGGTGCAAACCAATGGGACTGCTTATAATTAAATCAAATGAAGTCATGGACTGCCACACAGAATATATCTCTGTGTCTGTTCTGTCTTCAAGAGAGGCATTTTTATGTGGTCTTACCACATACCAGTTCTTAGGGATGCTGCTTTCATATTTGAAAGAAATTTCTTGGCTCTGATAATTTCAACATTTTTGTTTTATGCTTGATGTTTTTGCTTCTGAGCTTGTGGAGTCCACAGCATGTATCTGTGGTAGACACTAGTATGAAAAAATTGGTCACCACAAAGTAGGCTATGAGGTGCCCAGATTGTTTTAAGAATTTTATAGGAAATAATTAGGGTAACTGTGCAAAATGTTTGCAAATACTATCATGAAAATTGTAACTGTAAAGGATCTCTCTCTTCCCATGTAAATTTGTATTCAGTGCTGGCCAGACTAGACTACTGTGTGAAAATATTATCTGCCCAAAAGCCAAAAGACAATACTGTAAATATAGTAGTTTATTTGGGATATGTTTGCTTCCCTTCTGTATATTTTTTTCAAAACAAAGGAGGAAAGTAGTGAAAAAAGAAAGAGTGCTTGTATGTGATTTTTTTTTAATCATTTTTATCAACCTTTTTATTTCATTTACCTTCATTTTATTCTTTGAAAGTAACATAGAAAGAAGCGTCGGGTAGAAACAAAGAGAGCTCACAGTTGGATTTTACTGTTACAAGATAGGAGATGACAATAGTATCTTTTTAGTGTATCTGTTATCTGTGGTATCATTAAACTGAATGATGTGCTAAATAATAAAAGCAGCCTTATCACATCACAAGGCCTTGAATTGTATCTCAAAGTTGCATTGCCTATGGATTCCGTTTGGCTTTCAGAAAGGGTTTGGAGTCAGAAGAAGCTGCAGTTCAGAGTGTATTTCTGCAATCAAAGCTCTTTAGACAGATGGCTGCTAGCACTCCAAAATGATTAAAATATGTTCCAAGCAACATCAGTCTGTGGGCTTGGGGACCCAACCTTTCATTAGTCAATAAAGGGTCTTGAGTTCTTGAAAATGAAATCTTTAAAAGCTAATAAGGCTGCTGGTTTGCTCTGAGCTGTTTCTTTGGATTTGCAGTTGTAGATTGGACTTGGGCCAGTATCTATTCAATAATACAAGGCTTTAAAAAAAATCCAGTTACAAGAGGCCTCCCGGCAGGTCTGTGTTTTAAATAGTGGGGGCAAAATTTTTGGTGTTGAATCCATAAGCTCAGGCACCTGAGTTTGCATTTAGGAAGCTGGGAAGGGACCTGCGAGTACCACCTTGGACAGCCAGTCACTTACTGGATTAAATGACACTACCAATGCTTGGCCATTTGGACCTGTTCAATTTTATTTGTAAAAACATTGTGAGCTGGTCTAGCATTGTCTCCAGAATGCCTTCAGCATGCCATAACCAAGATACTAACTCATTAAGCAAATTTTCTACTGCTTCTAGAAGTCAGTAATATTATTTACAGCATCCCTGAGTCTTGTCAGTGCTTGTAAATTATGAATGTGCCGTAGATGGTTTGGTGCTTCAGTGCAATCAGGTTTTTTCTATTGTCTGCAGCAGGGTTATGAGAGAGAGCAAATGGGGGCTTGTGCAAACGCAAAGTGTCTGTAGCCTCTGCATATGTATGTCAGGGCAGTAGCAATAAATGTCTGTTCAATAAGGTATTAACAAGTCCAAGCCTTCTGTTTCTTTTTTTTTTCTCTCTCTCCAATAAAGACCCCTCTCACAATTTGTAAACTTCTGAACTTAAAGTGCTTTTGCCTCATAAACTCTTTCTACATGAAAATCTGAAGATACACTCCTTTTCCCAATCTCTCAAAAATCTGTCAAGATTTAGCCCACTGCTAGCTAAAAGAGGATTTTTTTTTTGGTCAGTTTTTACATACACCAACGGAAGCAAAGCAAGTCTCAGTGATCTCATTAGCTTCAGTGTGATCCCATTAGTCAGATTGTTCAGCATGTCTTTTTTCACCTTGGGAACAGTTCTCACATTCCTTTTGTCAGTACTTGATGGGGCCGGTGACTGAAGATCTACCCCCAGACACACCACAATTACTCGGAGAATATCATACTCCATTTTACATTCCCATAGTCTCTCTCTGAAGGTTTTTCTCTGCTTCAGCATTAACAGCCAGTGATTATTTTTTCTTGTTTTAAGTACAGGCAAAGTGTTACTGATTTTGTAAGCATACAGCAGATTTTGGATTCTGATAATTTTATCGGGCTGCTATTTTTCTTCCATTTGTTGTAAAATACTTGCTTTGTGTTTCCCAAAGGTTTTGCTCATCAAAACAATCCCATCATACATACTCTTAGAAATAACTTCTGAACTGAGTCATTTTCTTGCTGGAAAACATACAGTTGTAGGAATAGTTTTTTCTTCTTCGAAATTTGCATGAACTTTTTTTTTCCAACAAAACTAAGAGGTGGTTTTCCCTGTCGTGTTCTGTAGGTCACAGAAGACAAGAGAACGTACTAAAAGCTCTTTCTCTTGATGTCTCCCTTTCTGGAATTCCTTAAAAACAGATATATTTACCCTGGACACTCTTACAGTATTTCGTGTTCTGGTGTGGTCCTGATACTTTCTATTATTGTTTGATTGTGCTTCCTAAAATTTACAGAGTTGACCTAACCACTTAAACAAGTCAGATCTTCTGAATAAGGTGGTGCACAAAGTCTTCATTTAAAAAAAAAAAATTTGTTTTGAGGTTTGATAGATCCTGAAGAACTAGGAAAGGAAACTAAAAAGAAGAGATTCATAGTGTATTGGGAGAAGACAGTTCATTTTCCTGTGTAGAAATTGTCTCTCATTTATACATAGGTCACTCCAAAAAGCAATGCCTCTTATTTCTTTCCATAGAAATTGCAGCAGATACAAAGAACACAGCAACACTGTTGGACAGAGCAAATTCTGAGCTACAAATCACTGTTTTTCAACATAGTCACTACCATTAGCTATGCATTTTTGCCAGCAATAAACAAGAGCCTGCATGCCGCACTCGTAAAAATCTTCATGGGTGTATGGATTCTTCATGGCTTGGCTTTCATGCCACTGTCACCGCAGCTGAAATGCACCACCTCAGTGCACGTACATTCATTATTTGGTCTCCAGAAATGTTCAGCAAGTGTCAATGAATGTCAACAGGTGCCATGTTTTTTGCATGGAGGAATTCAGTGGCACACCTTTGCTTCATGTCTAATGCCATTTTGTCAGGTTGCCTCTCCGCTGCCATCTCTCACACAACAACAACAAAATGTAATGGAATATTGGTGGAACGGTTCAACCTCTACTGCCATACCACCACCTCTGACATTGTGGACCAACAAAATAAAATAGGAGGCATTACTTTTGGAGCAGCCCTTATATCTCCTGGGTCTACACATCTTATTTGTCACTTTTCCCTGTACTCCAGGGAATCATATGAACTCTTGTATTAAGCAAACCAGCATCCCGCATTGTCTGTGACACTTTTGGATCATTTTCCAGAGCCCTACAGGATCTGTTTCCAAATACAAGGTAATGAGAAAATGCCTCAGAGTGCTCCATGTGCATACATACTCAGGCCTGAGAATTCCAGGAACTGAGCAGGATGTCCAGAGTGACTTGAGTCTGGAGTAGTGGGTGATTTTTACATGCTGCCAAAATTTTTTGGGGGGATTCTATTTTGAGTTTTGGGATTTAGCATTGTTTTCATCTGGACCTGCAAGTCCTGAAACCTGTAAATATCAAATCCTAAAAGTCTCCATTTGGGGAGTGAAAGTGAAGGGCCTCTTTTGGAATGTTTTTTCTTTGCCTCTCGATTACCCTAGCTGTAAGATGTGAATAGTGCTACTCATACATTTTTGGAAAATACATCAATTTAAGTTTTCTTTATTAGATTCTGCTAAAAGTTAAGTGAGGGAAACCTAAATTTATCACAGTAGCTATTGTATTCCAGCAGTCCTTCTAAAATGCAAGTACAGAACTGCCTTTTCCAGACAAACGATATACTGTGAGTGCCTCATTAATACATCTAATGTTTAATGACCAACTGTTTCTCCTGCTTCCTCTAAATTACTGTAAAGTTACTATTCCAAGGAGAGAAAGTAGCTTTTTATTCTGGAGAAGACTGTGGCATTCATTGCTTTGAGTAAAAATGTGATCTCAAATAGTTCATAATATTTCCTCTACTAAAAGGCAGAAAGTACTTGAAATCCTTTGAAATGATGCTGCAAGACAGAAAAATATATCTGCTTTCTAGATAGGTGAATGCAGTTGTATTATTTCACATTTAAGGATCTTTTTGGTGAAATCAATGAATATATGTACATAACTTTGCTTTAGAAGGGTTGCAGAGTTCCTTCTTTCTGTTTGTAACACTGCAGCTCTTTATGGAAAGAAAAAAAAAAAAAAAAAAAAAAAAAAACTGGTTTAGCAAAGGAGGTGTTGAGCCTGCCAAAGTTGATGGAGTTGAATTTGGATAGCCATTTAATGTGGGACAGCTAGACAGGAACAGAGAAGCATGTAAAATGAGTAGATTGCTGCAGATTTATGCTTGCCAGAACGTAACAGGTAAACTGTGAGTTTAAAGATCCTGAGTTTGCAAACTTATATTAAAACATGCCTCTGAAAAAAGGTTGAGAAGATGTTGATATAATGATAATTCTTCCAAACATTATCCAGAAGGAAGGTTACAGTAATGTAAAATACTTCAAAATGATTTTTGCTCAACTAATGCTTCAATAATGGACGTTAATACTGTTGACTTTATTCGTGGATTGAATGCAGGCAATTTAGACAATAGATAGTATCAGGTGCTAATAGATCAAACCTAATTACTCTTGATGAAATAATTTTACACAGCTTAACAAAATCGTTTCAATTATTTATTCATTGTAAAAGAAAACATTGAGTAAAAGTGGAAATACTAAGCTTTCTCCGGTAGGGGCATTGTATGCATCTCTGAGTCATAGTTTTTCTTCATAGCAACCTTTCCTCTACCCCAACTTCCTGTGCAAGTTATTACAATACTTTTTGCATAAGATAGGTCATGTGAAGTTCAGCTGTAGGTGGGGCCACTGTAGGAGATTGGGGGACAGTCTTAATAGATCCGTTTCATTAATTAAGTCATGCATTTTTTTATTAACAAAACCTGTATGTCAGGTTTAGCCAGCTGGGAACCATTCTTACGGTTGTTATCTTTGTCAGAAGGAATATTGTGAAAATAAGGAATTACTGTACAGGCTTTAACTCCTGATTAAACAGAGGAATGACATCCTCTCATCCACAGTCCATGAGAAAATAACTTAGAGGCATATCATAGGTTTGATTCAGATGCTGTGGTCTTATGTATCTCGTTAAGGTAAAAAATTGTGTACTATGCATTCACAATTTATCATGAAGGGTTTGTTTCATACCTATTCTGTGGTCACTGAGGTAAGCTCAAAAAAAATTTTAGGCCAGAATTTCAGATATCTAGATTACTTGTTATTCTTGCTTGCTTGTTTGTTTTCGTTTGTTTTGTTTTTTGTGGTTGTTGGTTTTCCATTTGTTTGTTTCATTAGCTATTGAAGAAACTGCAACCTACACCTCTTTTTGAATGTAAAAAGCAATATTTTCTTGTGTTCTTCCTCTTCTAGTGTTCTATTTCTGTACATCAGAGAAAGGTGTAAGATTTTCAGGAAGTATTTTGTAATAGACGTGGAGAATGCTGTAGGCACCTAATGTTGGCCTCAGCCTTTAGCTTCTTGATACAATTAATTCAGGTCTTTCTTCACAGGGCTACATCATAGTCCTCAACAGGAAATGTACAAATGACTTCCACTGTCACTGAAGAGAATTGAACTGGTGGGAGGACTCACCAGGGAGGAGTGCTGTGAATTTATCCCTCACTTGTGCCTTATACAAAAGGAGTGGGGAGAAGGATAGGTAATACTGTTCAGATTGTTTTTTTTCCTTGTCCTTCTGAGCTAGACAGGATCTTTATTTTACCTAGGTTTGTCTGATTAATTGCAATCTATTTATTTCATAATACTAATATGTACATGTATTAGTATAGTGTATTATCTTGTCCTGTCCAAAAAAATGAAAATATGAATCAAATATTGTTAAATTCAGTACTGGCTAGATTTCACAAGAATTTTCATACTCATTCATTTTCCTTGTCAGGTCCTGAGAAAATAATTAGATCTTTGGTTTAGTGCAGCCAGTTTGTTTCCTGCTACAATTATTCACTTTTACCTGCTGGCTATGGAGAAATTATGTGCTGGCAAAAAGAAAAAGCTGCAGTTTTTCTCATGAACTTCTGCCTCATGAAGTTACCACTGGTGTTTTCTTCTTTGCTCAGACTGAGTTAAAGGACACAGAAATGTTACTCTTTCACAGATTTTATTTCAATAGCCCAGTGGTTAAAACTCATGAGGATAGAAGAAGAGAGAAGTGAGGAAGCAGATTTAAGAGTTCTAGGATAAAGAAATCAACTCAGCATCACTTTTTAGTATCTTTCCAACCCTTACCCTTTTGAGCTTCCTCTTCAATTATCATTCTCTACTAGCATCCAGTCTCATCCCTCACATTTCAATAAGAGTGATATTGTTCAGCTTCCCTCTGATGGGCCCTTCCTGCCAATGGTCTTTTCACCTAGGAGGATGCAAGAGACATCCTTGGGTAACACAGTTTTGGGGCTCACAGCAGAGGGGAGACTGCTGTCACTGCTCACACGTTGTAGTAGCGTTGGCTGCTTAATCTACAACAGGAAGGCAGGAACTGCCTCCTTGTGAGAAGCTGCAGAGATTCCTCTGTGCGGGTCCCAAACCTGGATCTGTCTCCTAAGGTTAACCAGGCTGATGTGCATTGCCAACATGCACACAGTATTAATTACCTCTTTTGTATCTTCCCATGAATACTATAAATCTGTGCTGAGACTTCAACCAAGATTAAGGCATCAGGTTTCTAAATGTGGCACGCATATGTAACAGGAAGCAATCCTGGGCCCACAAGCTTAGAATTTAACTAGGAGAAGTGGTGAAGGAAAGGCACTTAACTTCCAGTTTCAACATGGCAGACTGAGGTGAGCATGTTGTGACTTGTTCTGTGCCACACAGAAGACATGAAACAGAAGAGGGAACTCAAGACAGAGCTCTGATCTCCAATCTACTAAATCATTCCACAGCATGTGTCCTTGTTTTGTACTAGGGAGAATGGCCCAGACAAGCCTGCCCCATCACCCCAGTAAGCACTGATACAATAGAGAAGCAGACTTCCCCGGTATTAAATTTCTCAGGCGTTCCCTTTATCATTTAAACCATCGTTTTAACTGCCTTGTTTCATAGTTCTCAACTGCCCAAGGAGATATATGATTTATATATGAACAAGGTTTGGCAGCTGCAGCTAGGCAAGGCATGGCTTACTGAGTAGCGATACACTGCTGTTATGTCATTTATGTGGCATTCAGGAGGCAACTTGCTAGGTGTATTTCTACACTGCTTTCCCCAAGCGAATCTTATTTTTGTAGAGGAGAAGCTGCAATAGCTTTAAGGTAGACACCAGTCAGAGCCAGTCTGGATGAAGGCTCTCAGCATGCAGCACCAGATCCCTGGTGACTCAGCAGCCATTTCAGAAAGGTGTAAGTACCAAGAGAGCGAGGAAGCCATGTGCTGGGCACAGTCATGTAGAGTTCATTGGCATACTTCATTTCCTGGCACATTGGTTCCCACAGCCAGGCATGTGTTGGAGCACAGAACATTTTGTTCCTCTATGTTCAGAGTTGCTTCATGTTTTTCAGTAACTCTAGTGAGAAAAATCAGACAAAACTGTTTAAATACACTATTTTTCTGGGGCAGCAGGGAAGTATACTCAGAACAAAAAGAAAAACAAACAAGCAAAAGCACACATTTATTTAATTTTTTTAAAATGACATTCAAAGATCATTCGCCAAAAAAGTAATGATAAGAGGACAAACCCTGTGTGCATCCCTTTCCTGGGTCAGTTACAGTGAGAGTTTCTAGCTTTAGGGCTACTCAGCTCATCCATTAGATCATCCATCTCTCAAATTCCAAATGTGTTTAGTTATTCCATCTTTGAAACACGTTTCCATTCTTTTTATTTCTTTTAATTGCCTTCTCCTGGAGAGACACTTCTCTTCCATCTACTCAGCTGGATGTTCCTGGCTATGCTGGAAGGCAGGACTGGCTTTCTGCCCTATGTCCGAAACAGACTTGCCTCTTAGTTTTCTGGTTCAGTGGGGGAGTTAAGCCATGTGATCACAATAGCAAATCAGGACAGCCATAAAATTCACAATCATGTATTATTTATAAAGATAACATTGTATTAAATAGAGATATTTCCTATGGTTATTAGTAACAGGCTCTCTTCAGCTGGTCATTTCTGGATGGTACCATGCACTTTACTTCAGATTGATTTATTTGCTTTTATGATTTTAATTAATACTGTTTTCATCAGAGACAAGTAGTATTGATTTGAAAACTCCTAGCTGTCCAATTTATCTGTGCCAGCATTAGGGAATTATTATTCTGATCTTTTTTTTGAAAATCCATTGAATAGCATCATAGGCACTAAAGAGGCCATTTAAACACTAGGGAAAATAATAGTGCTTATACTTCTGGGAAAACATTTATGGTGATTCACATTTTGGAAGCTGAAATGCTATCAATGTTTTATTCCCATATTATTTTCCAAGAAAAAGCTTGGATCCAATGCTGAATCAGTTTCTTCAAAATACTTATGCTCATAGTGGAGTTGAATCACGCAGAAAAGTCTGGAAGACGGTGCTGGTAGAGGGGATCAGGAGACTTCTCTGTGCTGGGACATTAGGCATGGAGTAATCCTATCTAAGTCCCTTGGGAGACATTTGGACCCTCCCTGGCTGGGGCAGAGGGGTACGTACACACATTAGGTGTTAAACTATCAGGATGAAAGTGCTTATCTATTATCTGGACAAGCTGCTCTACACAGAAAAATACAAAATGGAAAAAACACCTAATAAAGCTCGTTAGCTGAGTCTGTATCTACTTCAAGATGGGAATATTCACTTCAGGGGAGCGAAAAGTCTCTGAATCTTGTTGTAACAATCTTAAAAAGCTGGGTTTCTCCCTGGTGAAAAGAGGCTAAAAATTGAAGGTCTTCTTGATGTAAGCAAGAGCTAGGAATTTTACAGAAGCTGAAGCCTTGTAAGAAAATCTTAAATGTACACTAGTATAACAGGTTTTGAAAGAGTCTGGCGCAGTATTTACTACTACAGTATAAAGGGCTGGGTTCCTTGATGTATATTTCTAGTTGGCATTTTATCAAGGAAATAACTGATTTTTCTTTTTCTTTTTCTTTTTCTTTTTTTTTTTTTTTACATGGAGATTGAAACTACAAATTCTGTGTTCAAAGTCTTGATTTAAAAGCATTTTAGTACTTTTGTATAAAACTAAAATTTTAACTGAACAAATTATTTATGCAGAAAGAAACAAGATAGAGTTTCTTTCAAGAGTTCTTTAACATATCAGATTGATAACAGTAAAAACACCTTTACTGCCATTAAATATTTACCAAGACTTGGCTTTTGGAAGAGGGGCAGTTCAGTGCAATGTGTTTGGCTCCATGCAGAGCTATTGATTAGCTATCAGAAGGACATAGTTAATGAATAACTTAAGGTATTACAGAGCGCTCCACATTCTTGTCAAGTCTTTTCTCTGAAGATGACCTAAAATAAAGTCAGTTACAACTGGCGTTCACTCTGCGACAGATTGCACAAGCTTACCTACGGTATGAACAAAAGGTTCACAAGAATCAGTTGACCAGGGCTTAAGCAATCCTTTCTAGTAGTTGTTGTCATCACTGCTGGACTTTAGAACGGAACATGTTTACATTTAATTAAAAAGAACACACAGTTTACATCGCACAGTAGCTATCAGTATCGAATCAGAATTGATTTCCGCTCTCTTTCTCGAATGACTGTTTCCTTCAAACTAATTAAAAAAAGGCACATAACAAAATGACTCATATAAATTTTAAAGCAAAGTAAACAATATTCCCTGGAGACAAAAATAAAAGTCAACAGCACAAAGTCATTACACTGAGCTTGTTTTCAGGTGATTCCGATGCCTTGTTATAGTCTATACCAGTGCTATCAGATTTATTTTGTGTATATATATACATTTATAGGTATATTGGTAAATGTATATATGAAGTATCACTTTCTACTGCATGGATGCTCCACTGATTGTGTCAGTTTTCAGGGTCAGGATTCTTATTTGTTCCATCTGAATTGCTGCAGTCTAATTCAAGGGGTGATACAACAACATTAGTACTTTTTGCAGAAGGATTTTGTCTGTTCCAAATAACATAGTTTATGTGTAGTCACTCAGATAAAATGGAAATCAGAAGCCATTATCCTTACCAATGAGAAGCAGTAAAGGAAACTAAAGGCACAAACCAAATTAGCCCTAGCTACATGCGTAACACCTAACAAAGAGATCTATTAGATTTTCTTAGTTATGCAGGCAAATCAGAATTCAAACTATAGTGGCATGTTATTTAAGTCTTGGAGCTGAAATGCCTGACCCTTGAATGTGCACATTCTTTGTCAATAGGAAAGATTTCCATGGTTGGCATTTTGGAGACAGGAGGCTCAGGCCAGCTCAGGCCAGCTACACACTTGTTCTGCCAAGTGCAGTGAAGTCAGCGAGAGCCCAGAGGCTGCCTGCCAGACCTGGCTGGGGTTAGATGCACATAGCTGTACAAGCTTGTCCTGGCAAGCCTGCTCTGAAGACCTATGTCCATCTATCCCACAAAACCATGTAAGGGAGAGCACTCAGAATGGAGCTCTTGGCAGAGATCATCAAAAAAGGGACAAACAATACCTACTGTGACTGTTTTCCACCTGTTTTAGGTGAGGTACCAAAAGCTCTGTTATTTCAACATGTAACCAGAATTACTGCTTTCTTAATTATATTTAGCTTTGGAAAAAAAATTAGACCATTCTTAAAACTCATGTGATCAAAAACAAACTCAAAGCATGAAAAGTAAAACACTCCAATCAGGAGTTAAGCTATAATCCTCCATCGCTATTCCACCAAGGTTGTGTGCAAATCCCAGACACAGGCCTTTTCTCTACTGGCCAACGCTGCTGGCTTTGCACCACCTCTCACACACCTCTTCAGCCACCTGTGGAGCAGCCTTCAGCAGCCACTGGAGAGCCCAGGAGTTGGGAGGGTGAAAGCAGCTCATGTCTCTGGGGCTTCTCTGCCCACCTCCAGGCCCAGTGCCTCACAGCCATGGGGTGAGCACTTGCCAGGGAAGCATTCAGGGTTCTGTGGCATGCTGTGAAGCATGGAGCTTTTGGCATCATCTTAAACATCCTTTATATTCAAATACTGAGGTCACTCCCGATGACTTGATGCCAGTTCTATCTTCGATTAATAGATAAGGTTTCCTCTGTATTTGCAGTGTTACCTAAACAATCTATTACTGTAGGGAATAACTGCAGTATTACAAATACAATGTTAATGTTATTTTGTTAACTAAAGCCATTGGCAAATATTTAAGAATGGCCAAAGCATATAAATTGGCAATAAAGAGAAGATAAAAGATAGTAAAATTATTTCTTGTAACTTCTAGTGTGGTTAAGCACTATACAAAATAAAATTATTTATAAAATTTTAGATTAATTTCGTAGTGATCTTAGGCTTCACAAATGAATAGTCTCTCTCAGTGAATGCTAGGCTAAAATATACTAATACAGCTAATTTGCTGTCAAAACATGACAGGAGCATTTTATGGCGAGACTGCAGGAATATCATATAGCTAAATAAAACTGAAGAGTATCTACTATTGTAGGTAGTAGAGCCATGTAGATCGTAGTTTGCTGCTATTATGCTGAAAACACAATCCCCTAATTCATGGGGAAAAAAATGATAGCCTGTGGATATGTGTCTTGCAATTAATACAGATTTGTTGTGAAATCTTGTTATTTTATTATTCATGTTAACAAGTATCAAGTAATATTCAGGATTAAAGCATAGAACATATCCAAGTCTCTTCTGTAAATTCAGATGCATTCTATTTGAGAGTAGATGTGTGTGTGAAAAAAGCTAATGCTAAGTTATCAACTGCCAGACTTTCATTAATCAATCAGAGAAAATCATAGAATCACCGAGGTTGGAAAAAACCTACAAGATCATGCAGTCCAACTGTCCACCTATCACCAACAGTTCTCACTAAAATAGAGGGCCCTGTTCCATGTGCTGCTGCAAGAGAGCATCCTGAGCTCAGGAAATTCGGGAGCATTTCTTGGCCACAAGCTAGTAACTATGCGTCTGCATCTATCTGAAGGTATGCAAAAATCTTTAGAATGCTTTCTTCTGCTTATGGATACTGCTTCATGTATGGATGTTTTGCTTGGATTCTGTTTAACCAAGCGTTAGTCACCCATAAGATATTTTTGAGGGTTTCCTGGACCATTCAATGCTATAGTAAATGTGAGGAATAATGGGTAATATTGAATCTCATGTGCATATTGCTGGCATGTGAGTCAGTGCTATCTGAGCAGTTTGCCCATTGGCTACATGAGGTGATTTCTGATTACCATGTAACTGCAGAAATGAAGGGTTTGTAATGAAAGTATGGCTTCCAGTTATTTCTTGCTGAGAACATGTCTCAGCAATCCTTCAAGCTTGAGAAGGACACCTTATTTAATCATTTGAACTGTCAGTCTTTGCTACCTCTCACAGACTAGTCTACACTTGGGAATGGTGTGAGTACTGGAGGTGCACTGGAGAATGAAAATGAGATCCAAAAGAGAATGCTGCTTGATCATCAGAAGATTTAACTTTTCCTAAAATCAAATTGTGCTGGATTTAGTTTTTCCTGAATTCAAATTGTGCTGCATCTGACTTCAGTTTCAACAATGACAAGTCTCTTTTCAGCAGTGAATCACAGAATTGTAGGGATTGGAAGGGACCTCCAGAGATCATCGAGTTAATGCAATTGCTTTTACTGAAAGGTGAAAAGGTTGAGATCCAAGGAGGCAAATGATTTGTATTTGTTTAAAAATGGAAGGTCTGAGATGGGCGATCATCAGATAACGAGCCCATACAATCATACAGCAGCCCCATTATTTGGACCCTTGTACAGGTCACAGGTTTCTCTAGATGAATTCAGCAGAGAGGGATGAAACTCAGTCTACTGTTCTCCTAGGATCCAGATTAACAAGCAGTTAATTTTGGTGGCGTGAGCAAGCATGATCAGTGCTAATTTGTTGAGATGTTATCCTGTAAAACCCTAAGGTTATATCAACAGCCAACACAGGGAAGAACATCAGTAGTGGGCTCTGTCCTACATGTGCTTATTCTTGAGTTTGGTGAAAGAACGTAATATAAAGAGGATGCCTGAGCTCATGCTAGAGTTAAGATAGTGACACTGTGATGGATCAGAAGAATGCACAAAATGCAGTCTGTGTTGTACATAACGTGCTCAACACAGTCTGTACTAACAAAGCTGGTGCCATTGATTAAGCTAGTGAAAGATGTTTAGGTGGTTGTAGTGGAGAGAAAACAGTACTCTTAACTCTTTTAATTGTGGAGGAAGGAAGGCTGATAAAATATTTGTCTATGGTAGGGCAATGCCATCTAGCTACCTGTCTACCAGCTGTCAGGCTCCTGACTCATGTGTTATGCAAACTTCATCATTTTATATCCTCTGTTTTGCAGCAAAATGTCAAAGTCCTTCTAGATGTTATAGGCTTTTTAAATCTTGTCTTATTGCATTGTTTCCCATGAGTACCTCAGAGGTGGTATTTCCCAGATTTCCATGCTGCCCAACCCTTGAGAGCTTGCAGCAGGATGAACAGACCTCTTCCACACCAACCTGAGTGTGGGCTGGCTGCTGAGGGGTCTACAGAACCTGAGTGTCAGTGATACTTGTGGTGAAAATACCACAGATCAGATCTGCATGTGCTTGGGGACACTAGAGATGTTTATCATTAAGGATGAGGTGGAAGGAGAGGACAAATTGGGCATATTTGGTTTCTACTTTTTTTTTTTTTTTTTCCTTTAGATAGAAGGTTTCTGTGTGTTATTCAGTAATTGCTTCAGGTGGAAAAGCATTTCTCACCTTGCAGCAAAAGTATGCATGGCAAAAAGAGAGAAGTGTTTTAAGAGCAGCACTTCATGCCGTTGACTTTCAGCCAGTATTAAGGCCCTTTGGGAACAGTTATAATTGGTGCAATTTGTAGCAGGCTTGAAACTGCTCTGGCTTTGGGAGGACTTCATGCTATCTGTTGGAGTTGCGTAAATGACAGCATCACATTTGACTTTTTCTTCCTCCTGGACACAGAAAAGGCAGCCTTTAATTGAAGCTCTCAGACCTAGCTTGAATACAGTTATGTCAGAGTAAGCAAAAAGGTTTTGTATAATCAAAATGTGAATTACTTAAATCAAGTAGCTGTTTGAATGCTTTTGTAAACCACCCCCAGGCATAGAACTCTCATTTATTTTTGATTCATAACATCAACATTTTTTGAAGAAATAATCCTACGGAGATTAATGAAAGAATTTCAAATTAGTATTATCAACCCAGACTAAAGCATTTTAGCAAAGTACATATTCTTGAAAATTTGGCAGTTTTATGCTTCTGAAAAAAAGGTTTAAAAGATTATCAACCATGGTGCCATGCTGGCTTACAAAATGTGTATATATCTTGTATATATCAGAATCTATTTGTCTCTCAGGTGCAATCATTAAGAGTTAAAACGTGTAACTGTGTACTGCATGCTATATTGCTCACAGCCAGTCTTTCAGAAGGGGCCCAGTTGTAGTCAGACATAGACAGTATTTTGAATATAAATAAAAGGCTGTGTTTTTTCATATGTTCTAGAAAGAGGAAAAAACAACCAAAAAATAAAAACAAGTCACATTTGGTGTGAAAATGTTAGGATTTTTAGGTTTAGATTCTTATTTGTGTGTGTGTGTGTGTGTGAAAACCAGGGATCCATATATTCACTGAACAGATTACCGTCTCAGCGACTTTTTTGTTTGTTTGTTTGTTTTCATTTTGTTCTTGTACCAGGTGTTTAAGAACTGGACATCAGTTTGGTTTTTCATTACCCAGCTTTCAGCATTATTTGCATATCTTTGTATTTTTCCATGGTGATGATCAACACTCAACTGTAGTAGAACTTCAGTCAATAAATTTTATGTGCAACTGTAAAAGTAATTTTATTTTTAGTGAGACTGTTCTAGGGATTTTAATATCTCTTTATAAATATTTATATTTTCAATATGTCTTCATTTAATTGAAAAGGTTCTTCACTTTATTTTCAGACAACCTCAGGTAGTAGACGTAATGACATACCAACACTCTGACCTTTTAGCTTCTAGATTTCCATTAGCTTATTCACATTTTGCTTGTCCGTGTGTATTATATTTTAGTTTGTATATGATTTTCATCTATGGATTGACAGAAAGAAGGATGTTTTCAGTACAGACACCTTGGGAAGGAAGAAAGTGTGCTATTGCATACTAGCTGCTGACATGCAGTGTGTCTCAAATAGTGCAATTAGTCTGCACGGCTACTAGAAATTCACACAGAAATGACGTTTGATGGTTGTATGGTCATTAGTGAAAAGGATGATATCAAATCATACTCATAATATAGCAACAGCTTCTGATATCTGTAAAGTTGTCTTGAAATTACTTACGTTATTTATCTAAACACAGTGCTCATTATGATATCCTGCTGCCATTGTTTTTTATAAATGTGCTCCGTGAGTTTCTTGTACTACCATTATCGTTTTCACTGGTGTAAAATTCATCATAAAAATGTAACTATGAAGAGGAGGGAAAAAATCACTGTCAATTCCACGAAGAGCCTTCTGGTGCAGGCTTCTTCACTGGGAGTCAGTTATTAATGTGATTTTTGCATTGTACCTTAATAACTCAGGCAGTTGGACACCTGCTGCTTCCTTGGAAAATAATTCACAATCTAACAGGCTCCCAATTTTTTTCCCAATACACAGTCTTCTTCATTCTTCTTTTTTGAATTTCTGCTCATGACTTACATGTAAACTGCCTGTCCAACATCCTTTTTTTTGCTTATCATCTTTAGTTATTGATAGCTTTGGCATTGGTTAGCATTCACAAATGATTCATATTTCTGAATAGTCCATTTGTTTGTACATTGTTGCACTTTTATTCCTTTCATTATGTTGAAAAACCTGCAATTCTCAAATAAACCCCCTGTAGTTGTTCTGTCTGCTTGCTAAAAGAAAGGGCTGTGCAACATGAGTTAATAACACAGTAGTAATATTCACTGACTAATTCAACTTTATGTAAATCACACTAACAACTTGTTTCTGCAGGTGATGAAGTGATTGGGAAGATGTTGCAGTTGAAAAATACTTTTTAAGTTTTTGTGTAATAGCCTTTTTGCTTTTTAAACATCTGCTAGTTGTTACATACATTTAGAAGACACTTGTGGAAATCAAATGTTCTTTTTGTTTTCCATCATCTTTGAAGCAGAACTTACTTCATTATATATAGATAATATCTATATATAATTTATAACAGAACTTATTTGTTATCTAGATCCATATGTGATAATATTTATTAAACTGAGTGTACGATTCTTGCAGTTCAGTGTTATGCTGAAACCTAAGGAAGTGTGTATGCTTTTGTTTCCCCAGTTTACACAAACCTGTGTCTCAAGGAGTGAGCCTGAATGACTGGCTTCACTGTGCTTTCATTACTTCTGAAGGTGGCCTGAAAGACAGGGAGGACATTGTGACCATTACCTATGGCCAGCTTAAGGACCTGGCAGCTCAGCTGCAGCAATCTCAGTCCGAGCAGCAGGACACCGAGCTGAAGCTTCAGAAGGCCTTGGAGGCTTTGAATGAGGCCAATGAGAAGGTTCAGAAGTAAGTCACTTGCCTTCTTTCGGGAAAAACTACAATGGAAAACCAAGAGAAAATAGTGTTTCTTCTGGTACTTTTTCTTGAATGAAAGTATGATGCTACTCATAACTAAGTTCCTTTCAAATTTCTTCCTTTCTTTTTCTTCCTTTCTTTCTTTCTTTCTTTCTTTCTTTCTTTCTTTCTTTCTTTCTTTCTTTCTTTCTTTCTTTCTTTCTTTCTTTCTTTCTTTCTTCCTTCCTTCCTTCCTTCCTTCCTTCCTTCCTTCCTTCCTTCCTTCCTTCCTTCCTTCCTTCCTTCCTTCCTTCCTTCCTTCCTTCCTTCCTTCCTTCCTTCCTTCCTCCCTTCCTCCCTCCCTCCCTCCCTCCCTCCCTCCCTCCCTCCCTCCCTTCCTCCCTTCCTCCCTTCCTCCCTTCCTCCCTTCCTCCCTTCCTCCCTTCCTCCCTTCCTTCCTTCCTTCCTTCCTTCCTTCCTTCCTTCCTTCCTTCCTTCCTTCCTTCCTTCCTTCCTTCCTTCCTCCCTTCCTTCCTTCCTTCCTTCCTTCCTTCCTTCCTTCCTTCCTTCCTTCCTTCCTTCCTTCCTTCCTTCCTTCCTTCCTTCCTTCCTTCCTTCCTTCCTTCCTTCCTTCCTTCCTTCCTTCCTTCCTTCCTTCCTTCCTTCCTTCCTTTCCTTTTTTTTTCCTTGCTCTGTTATTGACTCATCTAAGACGCTGATTTTAACAGTGCTGTGGCAGTTAGGATGCTTTTCACTTGTGTTACAGAAACTGCTTTCTGCATGTGCAGTGTACAGGGAAAATGTTTCCATTCCCACTGAATGATTTACATCCATGGCACTCCGATGACAACAGAGCATTTACCTTTGAAACTGCAAGGTGGAATCTTAAGGCTCTCTCATGATTTCTTGTCTGTTACATATGGGGCAGGATTCATTCAACAGGAAATGCTGTTGGATTTGTTTAGGAGCAGCTTCAAAATCTCACTGAAATCAGCAGGAAGTCTCTGAATGGGTGAGCAGAGATTATATTCTCTTTCCCAAAGTGTAATTCTCAAAGTTTATCTCTACTGAAGTCGTTATTGTCATGATAGTTATTGCTAGCATGTAAGTTTTTGACAGAATGATTTCTTGGAAATAGGAAAATGTGTAGGCAGTGCCTCCTCAAAGTCTGGCACTTCTTATCTCTGTATTCCACTCCTTAGCCTCAAAGCACCCTTCCAAGGTTGTGAAGGCTGAACTGATGCAAATTTTCTCATCAGTCTATATTTGTTTTCAACTTCAGTGTCTGCAGTGTATTTCAAGAGCAACTAGGAATTGGCTGATAATATATTGCAGGGACCTAATGAGAGTTCTTCTTGAGTAATTAAAAAATCATACTGAGTTTTCCTATTTAACAAAATGCAAATCATATCATTATTTTTAATGTATTTTTATCTACCTAAAAATTAATTAATATTAGTATTTTTCATTAGTTTTTAATATGAAAATTCTTATTTTCAGTCATCACTTTAAAACCTCCAGTGACTGAGAATTATTCAGGTCTTTAGTATCACTAGTTAGGTGCATTTGAAACTTCAACAGATGCATTAAATGTGCTTGCTGAAAAAAAAAACTATGAAAAATAACTACAGCACCTAAAAGTGAGTATTGGTAGTGCCTTTCTGTACAGTGCATAATTTTAAAGTTGCTATTGCATTTCTTTTTATTTATAAACACTTGCAATCTACATTTAAGTGAAGGTTTTTGCTTTGTTTTTGTTTTGGAGAAGTCTTATTAAATCCTGTGTAACCAGAGTGCATGGAGCAGAAGTGCAGACACAACCTGAACTAAAGTTGCGCTGATGCACTGCTGTAGTGCAAAGAATTTATGCAATTTTACATGCTCAAGTACTTGGGAAATTTTTGATCAGGTTAGTTTTCATTGCTGCTGAGATCAGACCACTGAGCCTATAGCAAAATTAAACAATTGGGTGAAGTCTTTTGATGACAATAGCATGCCCTTTTTACCAAGAAACTGTGGAAATGCTCTGTGCGTCTTCCCAGCACCCAGAGTCATCCACCCCCATCTTATAATTCAACCTGCAAACAGATTAAGCAGCTGAGTTTGTGGAAAGTGTGTTTACTTTGAGCTAAGAACCCTTGTGTGACACTATAGAGATTCCTCTGACACCTCTGGGAGAACTACACAGACAGTTCTTACTCATCAGCAGGGAAACCGGGCTGAGAATTCCCAATTCCTTTGTAGCCTCAACTGCTTCATACAAATCAGTGTTTGGCAATTAGGCAGGAACTCATTTGTTAGCTTTTTATTTCCAAGATGTAGGATGCTCTACATTTCAAAAAGGAACTAGCATTTATAAACCTGTCAGCTGAAAGGCTTCATGATATTAATTGCGCTGGTAATAATTATTAGCAGTCATAAGAGTGTGCTTATTGTAATTGGAAATGGGATGCTAAAATTCATCACCTAAGCAGGGTTTTTAAATGTCTGTTTACCTGACTTCTTGTTCTTGTAAATGCCTAAGTAACATTTAATTCTGACATGAGACACACATTTAGCAACTATACAAAATAGTTTCTCGGTATTATTCAGTAAAATATCTGAATAAGTAACTACAGTTAAAAATTAGACAAGGAAAATAATTATGAGCTTCCCTAAAAAAGAATATAACTGGAGTAATTAATGTTGAAATAGAGTGTGCTTTGTATCTTTGTATCATGTGATTTATTAATGCTCACTGTGTCTTTGCTAATTGATTCTCTGTCCATGATTTCATTAATTTGTGTACTTACTTGCAATTGTTGCTTTCTAAGTGCAAGATCCAAATCAGAACAGTGGTCCTGGGCTCTCTGTGATCAGGACACAAGGCATCTAAAAAATTTCTGGATCCTGTCCCACATGAAACAGCAGCTGGGAACCAGAAGGGGAATATACTGGAATCTGCTTATAGTGAACTTAGATGTAGTCAAATTCTGTTGACACTGAAAAAGGGTAAACATCTCCCATCAGCTCACAGCAGTGTGATGGATGTGTGCTCTTGCCTGTGAAGCAGACAGGGATGGTATGAAACAGAAAACAGTGATGGGTGGAGAGTGGCTGCACAGATTTAGTAGCATTCGTTTGAATGTATTTTGGTTTTGAAACACTAACAAGATATATATTAGACTTTGAAGAAAATATTATTCTGGTTTATAAATCAAATACACATCTGAACTGTGCTGTGTGTGTAAATAAATACATGCTCATGTACGCATAACGTAGTAAATATTTTTTCAGTTGGAAATTACAAAAAATCTGCAGGACTCTAAAGATTTTTAACTGATGCTATACTCTGATTTTCACTGTGTCATTAACATTTACAAAGGACAAATACAGAGGCACAGGACCCCAAGGAGCGCTGGCACAGTGCCACAGCCTTGCAAGTGTGTCCTGCCGGAGCCAGGAGTCAGCTGCTGCAGCTTCAGCAGTGAGGTGAAGAAGGTGGCCGTAAAACCTGGCAAATTCATTAATGCCTCTGCCACCAAGGGAAGAGAGGTGTTTTAAAACTGGCCTTCCCACTGGAGCCTCTGGGATTGAGGAATGGCTACCAGTGTCAGTGAGATCAGAGGAGATCATGGTGTAGTAGCAAATCAATATGAGCCAATTATCACTAAAGGTTGAGGCCATTTTTTATGCATTTTTTTTTCCAGGAAATTTTTCTGCAATGACTTTGCAGCTAGAGTGAATTTTAATGCAGTTTATCTATCAAGGCTTTTATTCTTTTTCTCACAGTTTAATGTTTCTGGCTCAGGAAAGTGTAGCTCTGCATCTGTGAACGCAGCCTTTGCACACTCATATAGCTGTGTGCAGGAGATGGCAGTGGAGGGTATGCATGTAGAATTTCTATGTAGTCCTCTAAAAGTAAACACACAACCATGCAGTAATGGTGCAGTGCTAAAATATAAAGTAGAAATTCTTACTTGTTTTGTCCTTAACTGACTATTAAAGAAACTGTCTTTTTATTTTCTTCCTTTTAAGGAGGAGCTCAGGAAAGTTAGTTACAGATTAGATAAAATTTATCAATATTTTGAGTACAAGAAAAAAATAAACTAGTTCTAAACAGTCAGGTGGTTTTAGTAAAAAAAAAAAATTACTGCCTCTCACCAAAAAAAACCCCACAATTTGTAATAACACTGATTTGCTTTACCTCCTAAGGTGTGCCATTTGACCACCTAGCTTTTGCTGTTGTTGGAATGCACCCATGTATGAGTGGTCCCGGGTTTCCCTCTAGCATTTCTGAACATGATTTCTCTGTTATCAGAGTTGCTCACATAGTTTTGCTTTTTAGCTGATGCTGATAAATAAGTCTGTCAATAAGACAGCAGAAACAAACAGTTCTTACCAGCATTTGCCAGAGTATAGAAATGAAAAAATTACGGTTGAGCATTTACTAAGTGATTGGAGTCCCCTTCTGCAATTAAAGCTAATCTGCTCTGCCAGTACAGGAGCCGTGTGCATTTCACATGGATGTCCAGGACATTCTCCAGTGCTCACTGGAGGGCCTAATCTCTCTCAGAATGATCGGAGCAGTGCAGCTCAAGAACAAGAATGAATATTTGAATAATCACACCACAATGCGAGGTGACCTTCCGACAGGGGACTGACCAGATACACATATGGATTTTGGGAAGACGCTCTGATGCTGTTTTTTAACACAGCTGTGAGAAGAATGTGGCTAAGACCCAGTAGTCTTTCTGGAGTATAGCTGGCAAAGGAAACCATGAGGAGAAGAGAATTTAACACATGGGTGTAAGAGAGTCCGCTTCATTGATGCGATCTGAGGGGAATGTCTAATGACTGGAAGAATCAAACTTGGCAATGAAAACACAAAGCTCTTTTCATCAATTCAAACGCAGCCTCTAAAGCTGCAGATGGTTACCTCCAGCCTTGCCTATTCAGTGTGGGGTTGTGTAAAATGGCACTTTGGTGAATACTAATAGATCAAAACAAAGATTTAATAACATAAAGATGGAGTGTTCATTTTTAAATGAGGATACAGGTCAGTGTCTCAGAAAAGAGTAAAATAAGTATCTTTATGTATAGGTCTAAGGTCCCTGGAGATTTTTAACAGCAAACATGGTATCTTTAATGTACAGTTTGTATTCAGTACAGCACAACTATGCAGGGAGCAGGCTAAAAGCAAGCAGTTCTGGTTTATTATACCTATTGAGCCTCCTTGCTATATGCAAATGTTGTTAACTAGTTGTCTCCCTTTTAAAATCATACCTACGTATATTTAGTTGAAGTCTGTATTGTGGCTTGTATGCTTTCAGTCTCCTGTTGTAGATAAGAATAGAGCTAGTTAATTAGAAATTGCAGGCAGAAGCGCTACACAAAGGAAACAAGTTGCACATTCACCCAGACTTAGAGCTATTTGTTTTGGATGTAACACCAAATGCCAGATAACTTGATTGGTTTTATTTTAATTTGAAGATACATGTCTTTTATTTTCATCCTTCAAAAGAATTAATATAATTTGATTTCTTATTTTATCAAGATGATACATTTAGATGTTTGGATCTTCTGTCTATGCTAAACTGCTATTTTTTTTAGCTTACAAAAATACGTTCTGGTGAACGTGAGATCATGTCAACTACTGGCAATGAGAAGTGCAACTTTATAGATTTTAATAGTTTCACTGATTTGTGTCAAAAGTGATTTTGCTTTTAATGAAACCACCACATTGTCTGCTACTGTGAATTTCTGCTGGGATTTAATAGTTGGTAATCTTTTAATATCATATAGGGAATTTAATTGATGCTGGCATTTTGAAATGTAAAGGAAGTTCTGGTGACTTGTTGAAGAATGTAAACATAGAGGTACTTTCTTACTTACAGTAAATTGGCTTAGCTCTCTTGCACTGAGTTGCATTAATTTGTCCTGACTAAGGATCTGACCTCTAGTTTGCTATGAAACAGATGCTGGTGGCTATATTCAAAAGACCAGTAAGTGAGAGCAAAGTGTTATGAATCTGCTACTTACTGTAACAAGCAGTAGAAGTCAATGGTTATGAGACTTTGCATGGAAGGAGTCGAGGGAGGAAAATCTTGTAGCAGTCAGGATACCAATGAAAATCAGCAATAGCTCTGGACTCTCAGAACTGGATCAAAAGTCATTAAAGGATATTCAAAGTGGAAAAAAATGCTTGATGAGAACTGATGTGTTGGCTGCTTTGTGCAATGATTAAAAGCAGATTATAAACTCCATGGGGCCCATAAGAGATATACAATCTCCACAGGCGGGGTTTTATAGTGTTTAGGAAACCCACACTAGCCAGATGGAAGATTCCCAGACACGCAAAACTACCACATACCCCAAAGAATTCTGCAGTGCAGCAGAGCTGATGTAAAGTTTCTTTGGCATGCAAGGCATGAAGAGGAACATAAGAGAGTCTGAAATGCAAAATGTAGTAACAAGCATATTGTGTCTTATATGAAAATATTACCATTAACAAGGGTAGCAAAAACAGGCAGCGTGAAATTATCAGGTTTAGGAGTAATAGGCTTGGAAGTGGTCTGCTTAAGGAATTAGGTTTAGTGAGGAATTAAGAATAATTGAAATGTATTTAAAAAGTTACGTATGATCTAACTGAAAACAGTACATAGCAGGGACAGAATTTATTTAAATACTTGGAATTCTGCACTACCAGAGAATTTTCTCAGAAAAATTCCACTGAGACTACACTAATATGCCTGGTGAAATGATGAATTGAAAAGTCTGATAGAGATACCTACTTGCTGTAATAAAACCATCTAGTAAGCCAGTGAGGTTGTGCTCAACTTCAGAGAAATTCAGCATAGAGTAAAATCAGTTTAAAATTCACTCAGTTTTGCGGAAATAAATTATTGAACTAGTGTGAAATCTAAGGTGAGCTGAACAAATTCAGTCACTCATGGCATATTCTCCACTTTTGTTGATATGCTATGTTTCAGTATCACCAAGTGGATCTTGTTTTACTCGGTGTGCCCAACGTTCATGCAGTTCAGAAGGAAATACATCACTTCTGCAAAGCTGGAGTGAAATGTGTGTTAAGCATTGAATGATACTATCTTAATTGGATGACGCTTTTCTTGCCAGTTTTTGAATTACATGTTCCCTATTGCAGTCCAGTTAGCATTTGAAGACTGGGATGGAGGGAGCTGCAGATTCTAACTGTCTCTAATACTGATAGCTTCCCAGCTCAGAGAAGAGAAGGCTTGTGTTATCACAAGTGAAAAACTTCTGACTGAGTAACACAAAAACTCTTTGGCTGGTTTAGAAGCACCCTTCCCTTATAGTTGTTACAAATCCTATCCAAGGTACTGCCAGGCTTTCTCTGCAGTCTGGAGGTTGAATATACTAATGATTCATAATGTCTTCTGTCATCTCCTTTTTGTTGGAGGATGGGCCTTTGTAGATGATGTTGTGGTTTCAATACCAAAAGTTGTCGTCTGTGGTACTGCCACAGTAGGTTGTGAAATATGAATTTAATGGATGCTTTGTGTGTCATAAGTAATGGTTAGGTCTTTAGCATCTGTACGTTATCCTGGCATCGATCATGAACACCTAGCAGAATAAAGGCAAAAAAATCTCAAGCAAAGTAGAAATACAGAGAAGTCTTTCCTGCATTACTTGCACAACCAAGATGTCCATTGACTGCAGGGACTTTCATGTGGATGAAGAACACAAAACTGAGTGTACAGTCTAAGCAAAGTGTTTGTTTTCTTTGCGTAGCTATGATTTACACTTACTTAACCTCTGTAAATTGTGGATTGCAGTGCAATACTTTTCTTAAAGTATGGGTAGTTACAATATAAGCACAAATATTTATCATCATTTGAATATTTATCATCTGTCTTTCAGGAAAATATAAGCAGTGCTGAAACTTCATTCTCTCAAACACTAGAATGTATTCTATGAAAGTCAAATGTTTTCAGAGTCAACATAATCACTGCATCCTAGTTTTTGACCTGTGTGTTCATTTGCAGTTTGCTTATAGCTGCTTCACAGAGATGGAAGTTTGTAGATTACAACATGGTTTTATTGATTTATCAGTAGCAAAATACACTAAGTACTCTCAGTAAACTGGATTGGCTAGCTCTTGGGTTTGTATTGTATAATATCAGCTTGTTGTGGAATACTTCAGTGCAAAATCAGAATGTTGGCATATTTAACATAAATGGTATAAACCAGACTTGCAAAGGCCATTATTTAGTAAGGCCAATAACACAAACAAATCAGATTTTGAAGTTGTTTGCCCAATAGGAGGAAGCATTCTGACACAGTATTTGTAAGTTTATAGATAACTATTCTATGAAAAAAATATTTAATAACTTTGAGAAACAGATTGAGTTCTCCTTGAAGAAAGGAAAGAGAACTTTTTCTCAGAGTTGCTTTTCTACCAAGATGATAAAATGAGTATCACAGCAAATAATCATTTTCTTTAATATTTTAGATCCAAATAAAATAAATTAATGGCATTTGCATTGCCGTTACTAAATAGTATTTAGTTTGTTTGCAGGAGTCATTTATTTGTGGCTTGGCTGGGAATAAAAATAAATTTGCGGTATTTCTGTTAATGCTCATACTGTTTCCTAACATATGCAAAAGACTGAATACTGTAAATCTATGTGCAGAGCTGAACAAGAAATACCAGGCTTGCTGAAGCTTCTGAAATACATATAAACTTTTAGAGAATTGCTGGATTAGTCATCATCAGATAAAAATAATTGAGAAGACCCAAATCAGTGAAGTATTTAATTTTAAGCAAGCTTGAAATCGCTGAAAATTCTCCCACTCCTTAAAATTAAGTGTACTTTACTGAAGCAGGTACCAGTTCTTTAATGAGTATATGTGTGTGTGTGTGTGTATGTATATATGTATATGTATATACAAACTGTTCATGTTTCTAACCTAATACTAAGTCATCTAAGTAATAGCCAGATGTTTTAAAAGCCGTTTAATTTTTCAAACAAGATTTTTTTTTTTTAAATGCAGTATTAACGGTGTTTCTAGACATGAGCACCAGCAACATCTTTAACCCCATAATTGCCTGTTCTAGTTTTCTGCTATACGTGGGTTAAATATAAGGACACACAACTAAAGACTGAGTTGCCGTAAGACATAAATCTTTAGGACCAAATTTTATCATTTCTCTTTCGGGTTATAGAATTTTTACCTGTAGAAAGTATCAAAATTCATCCTTTGGATGGAAGACGCTGCAGATATTGGAGATATGAATAATAAAATGACTGTATTTTGCACTTTATTCCATATATCAGTTTCTATTACCTTATATTTTTATTTAGCAATATAATCATGTAAATGATTTGAAGGGTGTAATAAGTGCACATCTACATATAATGAAAAGAATATCCTAAACAGAAAACTACACGAAAGACATTTGAAGTACTCTGATTTTAAACACTAATACTTTTCAAGAATTTTAGAAGTTTTGATGTAAAGCCAAATTTTTATGCTTGCATCAGCAGAAATTAAAAGCCTTTTTTTTTTTTTTTAATATCAGTCTCATTCATGTCACCACCAGGCAGAATTGCTAGCAAGATTAGAGTCTGGAAGCTCACTAGTTGAGAAAAATTAAAGCTGTCTTCAAAATTAGCTTCAGGAGCACTGATTCTTTCCTAATTCATCCTCGCTCATGAATTCTCTCATCTCCCAGAAGCAAGAAGAAATGTGACACTGAAACTCATTTCCAGTTGCATGGAAAATGTAGCAAAATGGGCCTAGAAGGCCAGTGCAAAAAAAATATCTGTGAATTGTCTTGCAGGAGAATGTTGGAGATAGTTTAGGTGCCTGCTTCTGCAGGTAGCTCACTGAGGCTTAAAAGTGGGAAGACTTGGTTTTACTTCTTTACTTCTTTACTTACTTTACATGGCTTCAAATGGCTGGTAACATGGTGGAAGGTCTTGGTTGTGCTTTAAGGAATGCTACACATTTGAAGAAGACACTTCAGTTTGTGATGCTGATTCTCAGCTAATATTTTAAAATCCCATTTTTTATGTGTGAATGAGCAATGAGGCATTTTTTCTAGTTTTGTCCCTACACGTAGGACTCCGTTGCAACATCACTTCAATAACCTTCATGCTGATTTCATCTATCTGTCCTACTAAGAGAAGGAGAGGATGTTTCATGCATGTTTGGTTATTTTGTTGTTTGTTTGGGGGTTTTTTTGCTGATCCACTAGTGAGGAAAGACTGCTCTTACTTTCTCTAGAAATATTTTTTAGGAGGATGACTTCATGCATCCAGGAGAAGCCTTTGGGCATCCTTGTCTTCAATCAGACAGGTGGGGAGCTCAGCTACCAGTCTGAGCCCGTTATGAAGGGCTTATCGCAACTGAGAGCTCCACTAAATCCTTTCTTCTTGCATCCAAACCCTTTTCTACAGTTCTTTGATCTTTCCAGTTCCACAAAAATCTTTCCAATGTGGACAGCATCACATGAGTTACACAAGAGAGAAAGTCTATTGAAATACATCAAACCTATTTACATGTGATACTTTTAATGTATAGGGCAGGAATTTGACAGTATTTTATGGGAAGGAATTTTCTCACCACGAGTTCCAGATTGCTCTTGGTCACGACCACCTCAGGGAGACAGAACATAGCTGAGTGCTGCCTAGAGCCAGCAAGACTGCATCAGGTTTTATAAAATGGTTGTGGAATCATGAAAAGCTAATGCTGTCTTCATTGCTTATGATATCAAGGGGGGTCGGCCAAGGTTGTGCTTTGGTGGGGTGGACTTGGGAAACAGCCTGGGCAGTGCATCAGTGTTTTAGATTTTATGAACTCGCTGTAAGCATTGCTTAACTAGAACATGCTCAAAAGTGGTGGGACTGGCAACTGAGAGGTTCAGACCTGTCCCTACAAAAAAGGCTTATAAGAAACACACAGAATGGTGTAATAAGGTGACTTACCTCATATTAATCCTTTTGAAGTTTAGAGTCTCTTAGTAACCCCATTTTCTACATATTCTTATAAGTATTATCAAACTACTCTTCCTGCATCTGAAATCCTAACTCTGTGTTTTGAGCATATTAGTTGTTTTGGCATTAGATTTTTGACCTTTTTTTAATATTCGTGAGGAAGAATTTACAACAAAACAAAACTTGCTTCAAAGAAGGTCCTTTCTGCATTTACTGAAGTGTGTCTCAGCTGAATATGGAATAAGAGGGTTAAGTAGTGCCAAGTGCCAAGAGAACTGTGCTCTGTACCCAGCAATTTTAGACTCTTTATTCTGTAGACGTTTATGCCCGTACTTCTAAAATATGTGTGCATGCATGCGCGCACATGAGGAACCCAGTCCAGCTCAAAACTACTTGTATATAAAGTTAAACTAGGAAAAAAAAAAACAAAAACAATTGCAGGTCTTTTTTGTCTTCTTGGCTGACTGAGCTTCAGCAGGTCATTTCCCTTCTCTGCATGCTGTTTTTGCCACGTGCAAAATGTGCGTGATTCAAAATAGGTTTGATGTCTGCCTTTTAAACACATAACATTTCTGACCATTGTTCCAGATTGTGAGTGTTCAAATGAAAGAATATTTGCTTTTCTGAGACTGTATTGCTCTCAAAAAAGAAGGTGGGGAACTGTTCAGAGACAGAATAAGCGTGCCTGTAAGTCATGGCTCTCTAGTCATACTTTTCATTATTACCAGATGGCAGAACTAGTGCTTTTCAGGAGTTGATAGGAAGTATCAGCTCTCTTTTCAGATTATTTTATTCCTCTTTTGAGATGAATAAATACTATGACAGAATACTTTCTGTGGTGAAGATACATTAGCAATAAAGTAAAACTGCTGGCTTTTCTTAGGCAGATGATGGAGAGTTCCTGCAAGAAAATCTAGGAGATCCTTGCCTAGTCATATCAGCACAAACTATGTGGAAGTGCTGTCACAGTGAAGAGTAGGCTTATGTGTCAAGATTTCTTCTAGAAAGAGACTGTGATACAAAGAGAGTGGAAACAGTAACTGTCAGTACTAAAAGCATTTCAGGCTTATGGAAGGAGGTATGGAAAAGGGTTTTCTTGCACAAGTAAAAGTAGTAAACTTTGCATAAAACCAGTATATAAACTGTGGGACTGAAGCTGGTGTTAATTAGGTGAAGTTCTGTGATCTGATTAAATAATGTGATGAGTATCATTTGGCCTCCAGTATGCCAATATATTCTCTATTTCAATTACTTTTTGTTTCTTAACTCTTCAATGCCAGGCATATGCTTAGATCTGAAAGTTGGATCCAGCAGTACAGGTCTCTGTCTGGTCTAAAGGGCAAGTATACTGTAGATTTCAGTTTACTGAAGCAGATGGTGCCATAGCATAATAATTTCAGGGTTTCTTTTTCTTTCTTATAACTTCATTTATTTTAGACAATTGCTGTATGCTGTCCTGAGAAAGTATTTGAAAGCAAAGGAGCAATACCTTTCACAAGGTGGCATAAAATCTGGCACAGATGCAGAAGTGCTGATTCTGTATTATTCTGTACTTTCTGTACAGATCATTCTGTGTAGCAATCTACATTAATTCAAAGTAGAGTGAAATACTGTAAAAACAGACCAACTGCATTTATCACTTACTTTTCCTGCTGCTGGTGATGGCACAAGGTGAATAGTAATGGTGAGCTAGCTCATAATCTTCCAAACAGAAGGTAGAAAGCAAACAATGTGACAAGATTAGTTATTGTGGACCACAGATAAAGGCTTAATATTTTAGCCAAGGCCTGTGTAAGCCTGGTTTATTTTGAAATATGTCTGCTGTCAGGAGCCCAACTGGCTGTATTTGCTTCTAAGTTTAATCATATACAGAATTACTCTTTTGAGCTGAGAAGATGAGCTGAGAAAGGGATTTAATAGGAATGCTTGTTTTGTGACAGGGCTTTTCAGAGACAGAATGGCTTGCCGAGCCAAATTTAAGGTCTGTAAGTTTAATTGAACATACATTTTGGAGTGACATTACAACCAGTGTTGGTCAGGCAGGAATTGGCTGCAGTGTCTGGAGTAATTAGATTCAACACTGTGGTGTACCACAGTTTAGAGTTTGCTGATGCTGCTAAATCAGTCTCTAAGACTTATCTTTTAAGACTATTTATATGAGTCAGTCCAGCCACCTGTCTACCACAGGGCACAGAATTCTACCCAGTAATTCTGGCATCAGGTTTAAAACCGCTGCTGAATACCCAGAATCCAATGCAAAAAGTGCAGAGGAAACTTGGTTAGGCAGTTAGGAAACTGGTCCTTCTGAGCCAGTGTAGTCATTAACAGAATGATGGTTTACAAAGGAATTATTAGAGTTTGGTATATGACCCATTACATGCAGCCAGGTTATGTTTTTTAGTAAATCAGTTGGAACTTACTGTTTTTCTAAAGGCAGGTTTTTATGGTGACAAAAATAATATTTAAATTTAGGAGTAAGAATAGTTAAAGTTTCATTCACCCACATAGAGGGCAAGAGAGAGATGCCTCTGTAGCATGGCAGGCCACCTACTGCAAGGCCTTACCTGTACGTTCCAGGCTTTGGTGCTGTAAATATTTAAACATTTTATTCAAAGAGAACAGCTTCCACAATTGAAACTGAAAACAGTTCCTCAGAACCCAATGTTAGCACAGTGCTGCTTCCTGAAGAGGGAAGCCACTGGAGTCTGGCTCACTTCTACAAAACCCAGATCTGAACCAGTTTCCTCTCACCTCTAGAGTAAATGATGCACTAACCAAGCACCTAATTCTAGGAAGGTGCTTTTCTCAAAGCAGCCTCTCCTCTCTGTCTCACTAGTTTCCTTGACTTTTGCAAAAATACTCTGCAGAGTTCAGTGAAACATATCCAAGAGGAAAACCAAAGGAAAGGAGAGAAAAAAGTTGTTTTTTTTTCATACTGAAGTGAAATTAAGTGAATTTTTTTGTGTGACCACTCAGTGAGCGGTCAGTTATTCACTGAGCTTAGCTGCTAAATTGCTTGCAATGCTTTTGTCCAATGCATTGTACTTATCTAATATATTTTTAAATGCTTGGTTTCTAAAGGGAATTTGTGTTAGCAAAACACATTCCAGAAGAAGCTAGATATCATGCAAGTAAGGCCATCTTCATAGCCTAAACCTAATCTTATCTATTGGAAAGATAACTAAGGGTTGTAGTTTAGGTTTATAAGCCTTTATATAGCATTTCAAAATCCAGGAGGATTTTGCTTTTATCACTTACCCCCCCCCATATGCAGGTAGAAGCTATTGTTTTCTGCTAGTCTGTATGTTACTTTGCAGATTAGGGCATAGGCTACTTGAAGGATGCTTTCATTGGGTTTCTTTTCATTTGAACATACATTTTGGCCACTTCTGGGGCACAATGCGCTGGAAGATCATTCTGTGACAATGCAACTCTGTCATGTACAGAACTTATGGATGAAAGCCACCACATTCATTTGGAGTGAGTTCTTTTGGTCAAAAATGTAGCAGTGTGGGAGGAGCTATGTGGATTTACATGGTTTCAGATTTTTTCCTGATCCCAAGCTCCAGCTTAAAGCTGGATTTCTTCAGTAGTCAGCAGTAGAGAGGGTGGTTACACCAGTAGATACTGTTTTTTTCAACTCTACATCCAGCTTCTGGGCTCCTTAAACAAACTTCTCTGCAGTAAGAATTTTAAGTCTTATTGAAGCTGATTCTATGATCAAAATGTTTATGCTCAAGGGAATAAAACTCTATGAAGATCTGCTAAAAGTCAAATTATTTTGTCAGTCTGTTCAGGAACTATGTAAGAGTATTCCATGTAACATCATGCAGTCTGTTTAGGCTCTAGTCAGCTGTATAGATGGTAAGAGAATGCAATTTAAAATAATTGAAAGAGGAGCTGAGAATGATGGAGAATCTGTCTTGAGAAAGACATAGCTGACAACATTCATGTTCAGGCAACATTTCAAGACTCTTCATAATGATGTATCTTTTGCTCAGTTGTTCCAAGCGTCATATTGCACACTGCGTTTATACTACGAAAAGTGTTTATTCGCAAGGAAAAGAAACCTTCATTTGTTAAATCCATGTCTTAGCATACCATCAAGTGTAGTCAGTGCTGCTTTTAGCGAAGTAAAATATAGTGAGGCTGTACTGGTAGGTGAATCATGATTGCACAAAGCAATAGAAGATCCTTTCTTCAGGTCACTGCCCTCTGTATTTTGAATCAAACTCTACAGACCTCTAGACTTTCAGGGTAGTTCTCAGCATGTCTCATTTGGCTGTTGAGACATTTCAGTTAGTTTTGATTTTGAGGCATCGCACTATTCTTTTAGCTTATTGCAGATTAAGATGCTCACTTTCCAAAAGGAGCAGCCTGCAGTAAGCCACCAGGCTTGGTGCAAAGCCTGGCCAAGAAGGGGTGATTCTGTCATCCTCACCCCTCACAGGTAGTGCCTCGCTTACACAAATGGTCTTATTAGCTGTCTTTTATTACTCACAAAGAAAAATGTTGCTTAGCGTGAGTCAGAATGGCAGAGTTGGGCCCTGGGTGAACAAAGAGTCCAGGATTATCTTTCCGAAAAGCCCCCTGAGGCCTGTATCAAGAGTTATTAAGCACTGATTCAGCCCATAGCATTATTTTGTAGGCTTAAGAGGGATTTCAGTGGTATATTGGGTCTTGTGTCTGTGTAGGGGTGAATTTTGCCCTCTGTTTTTTTTATCTTATAAATAGCTGTTACTGTTTCTCTTTTACATTATTGCTTAAATCTCTTTCAAAGGTACAGTTTCTTAATCCCCTGCTGCATTTTTTTTTCCTTCTTCTAATAAAGAATAAATAAATTTGCAAATCCACACATGACTGAAACAAAAGGCAAATAAGCCCTGCACGGTCTGAATTTGGTGCTGGATACTTCATTTTGATTATTTCAGTCATCATTCATTTGAAAAGCAGAAGCTATGTTTGTTAAGCCTCATTATTTTCTATGAAGCCTGACAGTTTCAAGGTTAAACAGAAGACATCTACTTTCATCCCAGTGGCATTTCTGTTCAAACACGGGCAGCTCCTCACTAACTTGCATACTGCCATGTGCAGTGCCATTGGCTGATCCCAGTGTGGAGCACAGCTGAGCCTTACTGTAGGACCCCTAGCCTGCATCTCTGAAGGAAACCTCAATCATTAAATACATTTTTACCCCTCTTCTGTAAGCTACGTGGTTTCCTTTAGACTGAGCAGAAATTTTAATAAGCTCTGGCTTTGGATTTTGCTGTTTCTGCTGTTTATCAAGAAACAATTGGCAATCCAAACCTTCTGTTTTAAATGTTACTCCTTTCCTTTGTGTCCTGAAGCATATTAGAGAAGGTTTTAGTGAGAGAGTGGGGGGGGAGGACCTCCAGTGATGTTTAAAGTGGTAAAAAAGCTGCAGTGGTGCTTCTGAAAGTAGAGGGTACAAAGTCCTCATTTCTGTTGATATTGAGGGATGATCTGTCATTGTTTTCTGAAGTTGCACATGGAGCTGATTTAACAGGAAAACATCTCAGGAGGAGGAGCTGAGGAAAGTGTGACCTAAAAGTAACTATGAGTTAGAGCTGTTAGAACCCAGAAAGCATAGATTCATCCATTTTAAGGAATAAATATGCCTGACTTTGTACGTGTGTGAACAAACTGTAGTGTTTTAGAACTGTATGGGTAGCGCCTTCAGAAAGACAAAGTGCCATAGATTTATGTTACAAAACAGGAAAAAATGCACTTGTTGGTTAAAAAAGGAAAATCAGTACATGGACAATAGGAGGGAGAGGCATGGCTAAGCAGTAACTTTTTACCTATACTTAAAAAGTGAAATTGAAGTCATTAATAGTTGATTCTTCAGAATCCCTATGAAACAACTAGAACCAGGTGAACTTTCCACATACATTTCCTGGTGTCTGATAATTGTGTTAGGGTGGTGAATTCTTAATCAAGTTTCAGGAATTAAGTCATCTGGTGAGTACAATAAGAGGTGTAGTTTCATGTCACTTTGTGGTTCCTGGAAAACAAGAGTGTTTCAGTACGTACCATGCGTGTTAGTCACGACTTGTGGCATTAAATCCAAAATGTGTTAACTGGTTTTCCTGCTCTGATACAGCCATTAGATAAAATACATTTTACAGTTTTGATAAAATGATGTTATTTTTTACTTCCTATCTACATTCCTTATGTTATATAATATTTATTAAAAAAAAAAAAAAAAACTTTTCTGATAAGAAGCAATGGTCAACTTTGCAGTAGTGAATACAGCTACTTGAACTTGTGGTTCTTTTTGATCCATTGTAGAAGGTGTGTGCATAATATGCTGGTTCTGCTCTGAAAGTGTTCCATTACTTGCAGTGCCTAGCTCTGCATAGATAGTTTATATGTGGGATAGCTTTCATGGAAGAATTCCATGAAGTTGAAGAAGTAGCTTAAATGCAAGATTACTGGAATGCTGAAAATAAATGCCTGCAAATGGAAAAACCCTAAACACATGTATAGCCCTTTGTGTTTCCCTACCTACAAAAGGAAAGAACAAATGAAGCCCTCAAGGTGCTGGACATGCTTATAGCTTGTCCATTAAAATTAAGGATTAGATGCCTCTCTGACCCACTTATTTTGACTTTTAATTTTTCTGTAATCTCCATAACAATCATACAGGCCACCTTCAAATATCATTGTGCACATCAGAGACTTGGCTTGTCATTACTTTGAAAGAGCTTCTGACATAAAACACATGGGATTTGGGCATAAATTTATAAATTGAACGATAAAAATATCTTGCACTGCTGGGTAACAGCAGGGTGTTTTTTAAAGGGAAACAACAGCTAAGTGTTAAGTTTAAGAAGAGGTATGAACTGGCCAAATTTTTAAAAGTGCAAGAGCTGAACATTGTGCTAACACCAAAGAGTATGTGTGCCACAATTGCTGTACAGCGTTTTGTGTTTGTTCCTTATGGGGATTCACATACTCCATATACTATAAAAGAAAAGCAAGTTGCTATGTATCCCTGCAGATGGGTTGGGTTTTAGGTTAAAAAGTTTTCTGTAAGTTGTCTGTGTTTTCCCTTAATGTCTCTCCTTTACAGTAGTGCTTTGTTTCTGAGCGTGACCACCACCAGGACAGCTTGGTTCAGTGCAAACACTGTCTCTTTCAGCCAGAACATTCCTAACATTAGCTTCCTTTTTTTTCTCCTCTCCCTCTTCCCTGCCCCCTCTCAGGTTGGAAAGGCTGGTGGACGTCCTGAGGAAGAAGGTTGGAGCAGGGACCATTAGGACCGTGATCTGATTGAAAGCTTCAGTCTAAGGAAGCATTCACATCTGGTGACCAGGCTGCTTCATTCAGCACTGTGTAAACACTAAAGCCTTAACTTAGCAAACAGTTGTTAGAAGTGGGACACTCCAGCGACATTCCAAGCTGAGATAAAATCAAATCATAAATGTTTAACTACTTTGCTGCTGAGTTCTGTGATTTGTTGAAATGTTTCTCTGCAAACATATATTTGTTTTTAAGCAGATGCATTGTGGCTCTGTGTACTATGAAAAATGATGTAGATGCTTATTTTAACAGTCTGTTCCATCAGTGTAACTAGACTACAGTCTGCTGCAAGCAAGGCACAGCTTGACCGTGTGTTCAAATACCTCCAGCTTCAGGTGCAAAATCCTGGAAAACAGCTTCAAAATTTGAATCCCTTGTGTTATTTATGAAACTGCAAGCAGTCTGGTATTTGCATATTAAATACAGTAATTGATAAAGTAAGTTTACGTTCAAGAAATAGTTCTGTCCACTGTGTTGGAGATTTTTTTCCTCTTTACTTACAGCCCATTGCAGCTAATAACCATAGCTACATCTAAAGGAAGGATGCACTTATAGCTTTATACAACACTTGAATAACTGCTGGAGTACATGGTATTTTCAGCATACCTTCTAAAGAAGTGTATAGCTAGGTTTCACTGGAGGAACAACTGCATAAATAATCATAAATCGCTGTGTGAAAGCCTTGAGACATTGTGGGGTATCTCAGACAGTGGGGAAGGTTTCCTGGTTTGTTTTCGGTTACTCCTCTGTCCTTCCCTATAGGGTAAATCCTTCAGATGTTCAGAAATCACCTTACAGTCAAAACGCATCTATTTGTTGTAAGGTGAGTGGCTCAGACATTTCCTGCAAGAATGTTTTCCCAGCTTTATTTTGACCTCTGATTGCTCTGCAGTGCAGGAGTACCATCCGGGTTGGATTTGGGGCCAGAATGCCAGCCCTCTGCTTTGCTGACTCCCAAAGTGCCCTGGGAGAGAACTTGAAGGCTGAAGGACAAAATCATACAAAGAGGAAAGAAACAGAGGAGTGGGGAGGAAAATTGCAGGTACACAGTCATTGTAGACATTACCCAAAGATATAGGAGAGTTGGCCCTAGATGTATGTTTGGGAACCAAATATCTCCATGTACTCTGCATATTTTTATCACACAAGCAAATGCGAACTAAAGAGTCAGCTCAAGGCAGCTGCCCAACAAATCTGGCCCCTTGCAGGGAAATGAGTAGCATTCCTTCAAGCCAAATTTATCCAGGATCACTTCAGAAACTCCTGATGAGCTCCTTTTTGACCTTTGTTCAATCCTGAGATAGCCAGTGAGACTGAAGTCTCTCCACATGTATTCAGTGGGATGAAAGTTTCATGCTTCCAGTCCAGAAGCCCATCAACCCAGCACCCAGCCCCTTCCAACTCTCTACAGTGCTCCCATTCTGCATTCAGACAACTCAATGCTCTTTTTTCCATTGTCTTCATTGAACCTTGGATCACTAATTGAAAGAAAAGATCACCTGAGCTGTCAGCACTGTTGAACCAGTTCTGCTTGAAGAAATGGTATAACCTAATTTTTCTACTACAAAAACATCGAACAGCCATTCCTGTTTGTACCATTTTTTCATCCCTTATGATTTTACGTATTTTTCATCATTCACTCACCCATCTTCCAGACAGAAGCCCGAGTCTCTCATAGAGGAGCTGTCTCATGTTTTCAACTTGCCTTGTCATGCTGATCTATTTCTTTTCTAGTTCTTCGGTGTTTTTACCAAGATAGAGCAGGATTTGTGCATGGTATTCAAGCTGTGACTTTAACAGATGTCATAATTATGTTTTCTGTTTTATTCTCCAAGCTATTTGTAATTGTTTAAGCATTAGAATTTCTTTAGGAAAGCTTATGTCCTTTAAGTTAGTACTTGTATAATAATAATAACTTTAGATCTTATTCTTCAGTTATAATATCCAGTTCAGGATTCATCATGGGGTGTACAAGATCAGAACAGTTCAAAACCATTTTCTGAACGTTCAGCTGCTGTATTACTATGCATTCCCTGACTGATTACCACTTGTTCCTATTCCACAGCTCATCCTTAGCAATGATATTTCTTTAGGAAATATAATTTATCTCCAGATTATCCCCTTTTTCAAGGCAATTTCTTATGGCCTTGAAATAAGTTGAACAGCATGGTGTCTGACAAAGATTCCTATAGGACAGTAAGTTAGTTTATATTCACTGTGAAAATGATACATTTATTGTTAACTGTTGTTTCAAGCTAACTTTTAACTACATATTTTTCCGTGTGAAGATTTTCCATCTTACTCCTTTGGCAACTGTGTTGAGGGAGCTTGTTTGTTGCTTGGGAAATGCAAGTTTACTTAATCACGGCTTGTTTTCTATGCATGAATGTGCTAGGTTCCTCCTCCCCATGTGTATCAGAATTTCTCACCTTGCCCCAAATCCTTCCTCCTCTGAGCCAATTACTGTGTGAGTGCAGGCTCTGTATAGCATAGCTGTTGGCCCTCCCTCCCCTTGCGTCAGCTAGGTTTGTTTAGGAACGTAGCATCAGCATACTTCTTATTGTGGGTGTTACTTGATTATGTACATTTATATGGTAAATTTGCTACATTATTTTCTTTTTGACATGTTATACCTAAGATAAAAAAATATTTCCTGATTCTGTCTTACATCTTGTACCAAGTGACCATGAGATGTAGTGAGCTTTTAAGTTAGCTTTTTTTTTATATCACCCTGCACATGTTACTTTGAATCATAATTAAATTAGGCATCAATTTTTAAAATTCAGATAGAGAAGTTTGTTTTCTTTTGGAAAAGGCCTTGGGAAATTGGCTGTGCTGGGAGGTGAAGATTCTGAAGCAGTTGGGCTCTGTCTCCTCCTTGCTCATAGCATGGTGTGTGGTCCTCAACAAATCCTGCAGTGACTGTTGTAAAAGGCATGAAGACCCTCAAGAGGCCCACGGGCACCCTGGGGGGGATCTCAGGCACCTCTGTGGGTTAATGGCAAAACACTTTCACTTCTTCACCCGCTGTAGTGAATGACAAAGGTTGGGCAGTTCCAGAAATAGAGGCCCAGCCCTTCGTGCCTTCAGGTGGATTTCTGGCCTCAGTGAACTCAGTCTGAGTTTTGTCTTTGAGTGTAATGAGGGCAGGAACTCTGATCTGACATGTAGAAATAGGCAATAATGATAACACAGATTAATTGGCTTTTGTTGTGCAGTTTATTCAGTGAGAAGTGATTGATGTCTGTGAAATGTTCTGAAGGCAGAGAAAGCCTGCTCTATATAGCAGATATGGAGAAGTCACTTCTGTCCTAACTTGTGGACAAAGATGAGCTTGCATCAGATTAAGTAACAGAAATAGCAGTTTGTTTTCCTCCCGGTGATGAAAGATGGCTCACCATGGGCAATACTCATGGTGACAGTTGTAATTACTGGTCAAATTAGTGTCCCTGTTGTTTTGAAGAGTACTGAGATATTCAGGAATACTCAACCCCTGTGAGATTTCCTGTATTTCTCTTGATGATCCTGCAGCATGCTTGCATTGGGAGCCATTTCTGCAATATGCCAGGGTAAAATATGTAAATAGCATCATGTTGGCTTGGGATAAAAGCGTTATTAGTGCTTTTCGGCACTGTAATTATATTCATAGTAAGCCTTCCCTAAGCCCACACTAATTAACAATATTATGACAAATCAACTTTAACAGAAAAGAACTGTGAACCTTTAGTCATTTAGTACTGTTTTCATTCAGCCCATAACCCAAAATCAGTAGTGTGGTTTTCTGCACGAGTGCCAGAAAAACTACTGATACTTGCAAAGTTCAGAGCCAGATCAGTCATGTTTGCAAAATCCCAGAGATGAAGTCAGTTTGATTCTGCTTTAAATATATTCACAATAAAGCAAGATTCACTAGTTAACCATTAATATAGGGGAACATGAAAACAGCTCTTATGAATAAGCCATCATATTTAAATAGTTTAGTAAAGTCATTATGTTGTCACTGGCATACTTGTTTATCTATTTATTCCAAATCACAGGACACTTTACAGATATTCACCTTAATTTTCAAATTAAATGGCTTTATAAATTTTCTTATCAAATGATCAAGAATTATAACATCCTTAATCCATGTACACAAATGAACTTGCTATCTAAATGTCAAGATTCTTCTGTGCTATTATTTTCTTCATTTAGAACACTTCCTGATGAAGGCTGCTAGCATTTTTTTCTTCTTCTTTTTAATTTGTGTGCCACAAGATTTTTGTCACATGCAGGAATAAGCTGCAAGACACATTAAGTCTCTCACTGACAGTTTCTCTCATATTGATCTCACTATGATCGCAGTGTTATGCTGACTATTATTATTGTACCATTTCACATCAGATCTACAGAGCTGGACTTCCCTTGTTTGTTTTTCTCATGCATTGGTAAATAAAATGCATTCACGAGTCCAAAAAACAAAGTGGTGTTCTCATATTAGGTTGATTATAAGTCAGCTGTTGAGCTTCACTGGTCTAAACATTTCATTCTTCAGTTTTGTTGGGAGCACACGTGTTCTGGGAGGCTTTTAAACAAATGCTTGAAATGGTTGAAAGATTTACATTGCTGGTGCCTAGCTAAATATGTAGTCTTTAGAAAAGACATGGTTTATTTTGGCACCATTTGAAAAACTCAAATATTTTAAACATTTGTTAAGTTTGAGCTTGCACATTTCAACGAAAAGTTTGCATTCCAAAATTACATCTCAGATTACCTGTCTCTCTCTCTCTTTTGTATTTTGTAATCCTTTTATTAAAATAGTCTTTGCAAAAGAAGTTCATTTTTGGGGGGAGGTGTTTGGTTGGTTGGTTTTTTTAATTTGTAAAATATTGCCTTTACCTTAATCAATTTTTAAGGTAACATTTACCTGGTAACTCTATTCAACTAAACTTCAGAAATGCAACTACAGAATGCTTTCAGAATTTAGATCTTCATGTGAGTGGCCAAGGCTTGTTTGTAAAATTAGTCAAATACAAGAATTCTGGCCAAATCCTGCAGAGCTTCAACTTAGTCATTCTGAATGCTAAGATAAATAAGTAGTAACCCTAATGTTAGGGGTGCAGGGCCAGACAATAAAGAGAGCAGGCTGAATGAGTACTGAACTGATAAAATAGAACAGCTCAGGGAAAAAGAAAAACTTTTGCCTGGAGTTGTTTTTCTTTTTGGTCTTTCCCTCCCTTGGCTGGGGGAGGGGCTGCAATGTTTAGCCTAAATTTTTATTTTAAAATCAACTTCTACCTTTGATTTTCCCATAGGATTTAACCTGAAAGTTGTACTGAATTTTAAAAAAGTGAGAACGTATAAATTGAAAACAGTATATTTTGTATAAATCCTGACAGATTCCCAGTTCAACAAACACTTGAGCATACCACTTATGCACGTGCTTTGGTGCGTTGCCCAGTCAACAGCCAACTGGAAAGGGTCACACGCCTTTCTGTGAAGCTGTCATCAGGAGGAGTTTGGCGTGTTTCCTCCATGGTTACCTGGGGCCAAAGGTCCAAACAGTGCCACATTCACAGGAGTTCCTAAGCATTTGAATGGCTTCTGAACGTGCTGTGGCAGATCCATTGTCATATAGTGAAATAGCAACGTACCTGGCAGAATTCGTCACACCTGATAAACCTTGCAGAATACATTACATGAATTTAAGATGATTACTGGACATACATGAATATGAATACTGTATTTCACATATGACTGAACAATGACATGATTTCCTGAAGAATTCAAAAGGTGGAAGCTATGGGTTTGAGGTTTTTTGTTTCGTTTTGTTTCTGATAAAGTATATTACTAGAACTACTACCAAAGCCAAATTCATAACAGAAAAGGAAAATACAAAAATTTAAGATGGAAAAATGAAAATCTAGTTTAGTGCTATTCTAATTTATTGTCTGTAACCTCAAGACCTTTGCTCACAATTTTTGACTTTCACTGAAGTAGTGCCACTATTTCACAAATTCTTTCTTTTCAGATAAGTAAACAGTTTTCAAAAATGAGAAATGAGTCTAAGTTGAAATCAAGCAAGATTTCATACACTTCTATGTGACAGTTAGCTTTTCAAAAAGTTAACTAATATCTTCATTTGGATGTTTGGATTATTGAGAGAACATACACAGCTCAGATGCAGCCTATGTGGAAGTATACTAGAGTAGAAATAGAATAAGAAATGGTAGGTTTCTTCGTCAACACATGGTTTCCAAACATTAGTGGTACACTTAAGCAAAAGAAGACGCATGAGATAAAATTTGCAGTGTGATCTGCTATGGCATTTGTTATATCAGCATGCTTTGAAATGGAGGTGCATCAAATGAAACACTTGAAGCTATGACCTCCAGACTGGCAGACCAGTTCTACCACTTAACTGTATTCTCTCTGGTGAGGAGAGATTACAGCTTTGCACACAGGTCAAAAATATAGAGCTCTGTATCAATGTCATAGGATATGGAGCTGTAGGGCTCCAAAACAGCATATCATGATTTTCATACCTGGAGTTATGAGTTCTCAATGTGTGATCCAGTCAGCATACTGAGAAAGATGTAGGTAAATCCAAGTAAGTAGAATCCAAGTAAAAGCTGTGATTTACTTGGATTCTACTTACTACAAGGACATGGAAGGCATACATCAGGACGCCAGGACTGGTCAGCGCTGAAGCTGCATAATAGCAAAGTGCAAGTTAGAAATTACATTTTGAACAGAACAGCAGAAAAGAGTAAAAAAAATTGCATGAGTGTGGAAGCATAGTCTGCTTCAGATGGAAAAAAAGGAGGAAAATTTATTACAATAAGCAACAGAAGTACTTCACTTTGCAGACACACAGAGGTGTTGAAAATGTCATGGAAGTCATAGCACAACACGGATTCTGAAGTCTTTGAGTGTGGGTGTCTCACTGAAGCTAAAGTTGATGTGAGAGTGTGAGGATAAGAAAAATGCTGAAATTTGGTTGTGTTCAGTTTGTTCACTGAATTCTTGTTTGATATGACAAGATATCTCAGTTCTAAATTTTGAATAAAACAACATTCCTAATTAACATTTAGCTGGTTTGGTCACTGTGTAGCCAATATGTACAGTTGGCAGTGTCCCCCCTGCTTCTCTCAGGTTGAGCAATAGAAATCACACCTGTCCTATCGCTAAAGCTTTTTTGTTATAAAGAAGCATAAATTTAATATCACCAAAATGGTAAATATTGAACCTTCTTAAGGTTTTCATTAAGAAATCTTAGCACACATATAAAGGAAAGTGAAAAACAATAGCACTTTCTCCCAGTGATGGGTTTCTTCACACAGGGGATGATCAGAGTTGGTCACAATGAATGGAGGATGTTCTAAGTAGATTTTAACACCTCTACTGCAGGTATTGTGTGTCCATATGTCAGTTTTACTGTGGCTTGGGTGTGTGAAATGCCATCACCCACAGCTCTTTGTCACGTTTCTAACAGTCGCCACTCTGCCTTTCAGAGCCACAGCTTCATCTGTCCCATAGAGTAGTTCTCCATTCTGACCCAGAAGCATTGCTTATGGAACTTGCTGCTCCCATGTGTGGTAATTTTGAACTGGTAGGTTGAAGTGCAGGAGAGGGTCAGAGATGTGCAAACTTGCATTGTGCTCTGTGTTGAGCAAAGACGTACCAGGATGCAGGGAGATGTGTGCAGAGTGTGAGGGACAGCTCTTATCTGCAGACATACAGCATCAAATATCTGAGTACAGCAGTGTTGCAGTAGCATGCACTGGAAGAGAGGCCAGAAAGCTTCACAGTTTTGCCCTGCTTTGATCACATAATGGAGAAACTCACCTCAATTACTTTTCAAGCAGCTAAATGCCCCACTTCCTCTGCATTTTGCTAGTCTGCTCGTGATAACTTTATTTCCCAAGAGCTCTAACAGCCACTAGAGTAAGACTTATAAATCTGAACTGCCTCTGCCTAAAGAAAATATGGTTTCATCACATGTGTTTTTGTGAGTTCCCACAGGACTGTTCTCAGCATTCCTATATAGCAAAGCCACTGCTGCCTGTGGTGGCTGCCTACTCTGATTTTCAGTAGAGGTGCTATTCTTGTAATTTTCCATACATTGAGATTTGATCTGCAGGCAACAAACACTGCACATTACGAGGTGTTTCGTGCAAAACTTCACCCTTGCACAGACTGATTTCCTGTATCACCAACCATTTGTTATCGGGTGACCTGCTGCCTACTATCTCATTAAATGTCCAATTTCTTTTTTTCAGCACTGTTTTCATTTTCTCTCCTTAAAGCCACCTGCTGCAGGTACCTGCTGGGAGCAGTTACTGTAACTTCTCACCAGCAGTGAGTTGAGCCAGTGCCTGGCAGGCTGCACCGCACACTGACCTCCTGACCCAGGATGTACTGGAGTTACACCACCACCTGTCACTAACATGTCCTGTTCCCTACTTCACCCCACCCCCACTTGTCAAACCTGTAAATTACGTCTTTGGTTCCTGTTCAGTTTCTCTTCTACCCAAGTAATTCATACATAACACGTGTCCAGCTAGCTGCCATGTTGGTTTTTGGGGATTATAGCATGTCCATGTAGCATAGTTGTCCTCAAGGAAAAATATTGCTACTACTCTTCATAAAGGTGGGAAACAGTCCCTGATAGAATGGTTCAACAGGTCAACCCCCAATTTCCTTGATTTCCTGTTGCTTTCCAGGTACACAGGCTGCCTACGGGGCAGAAGTTAACCCAGCACCCCTCAGCATGTCAGAAAGAGGCCACCCTATAGCTGGCCCAGGTCTTCACATGGAACCACAGCCATGAGGTTTTGGAGCCCTCTAAGGGGCTGCACAGAGAACCCACTGCTGTTATTGGACTTGCTTTCTGGTCTGTCTTCTGTCACCTTCAAATCAGAAGGTCTCAATATCCTGCTTTTGCCTGTGGTGTTAAAGAGGAAATTAATCTCTCAAATCCTCCCCTGTTTTGATAACTGGAGACCCTGAATGGCCTAATCTTCCCTTAGACAAACTGACTAAAGAGAATTTCTGATACCACCTACCAGATACAGCTCAAACATTACAGCATTCCTGAGTTCTAACTCTTGGATGTGAGGATACTTGAACAGAACACAGCACTCCTTCCCTGTCTCAGACCTGGGCTGTACAGAGCCCATTCCCATTCTCTCACCATATGTTCTACCTATCCCCAGCACTATGCTCACCATTGGGGCTCAGTGTCACTCATGGCCTGGTGGATCACCTGTCACAGCCAACCAGCTGTGCAGCCTCTGTCCTGCTTGGGTGTCGTGTGTTCTTGATGACCTTGGTGATAAGGGAACCTGCCTTCAATTCAGGCTGGAATGTCTCTGTAGTCAAACTAAACTGCTGTAATAGATGTGAGGTTGGAGGGAGGTGAAGAGGAAAATAAGTGCACAGACTGTAGGAACATGGATCAGTGAAAGAGAGAGGGGAGAGATTGCATGAGGATGGAGGTGCAAGACAGTAGTGAAAAGGTAAGCTGAGGGAAATATGATGAAATAGAAGTAGGAGCTCATATTATCAAGCTTGTTGCCATTGTTTCCAATCCCCATGTCCTGTATTTTTATTTCTGGGCCACGAATAGTCCCAGTATGGAAAGAATAAAGTCCCTGTCACAGCTGTTTGAAAGTCACAAGAGGTGAAGCCAGGAAGATGTCTGATAAGGCTGCCAAACAGGAGAAAAAAAAAAAAAAAAAAAGAAAAGAAAAAGAAACCTGAAGTGATCATGCAGTTAATCTTGTTGGTTTAGTTGTGTTCCATGGTGATTTTAATTGCACTGTAATTTGAGCTAAGTCAAAGGATGGCAAGAAGGATGGCTGGGCAGAGGCTGGTGGAATGTGCATGAGAAGCAGTGGTGCTGGTGTTGGTGTCAGTGCTGGGGCGGATCTGCTAGGCAGGATCTGAAGGCTTTTAGGGGGGCCTTGGCACAAAAAGGCGGTAATTGGCTCTGGGGCAGGCAGGGCTGGCAGTGGGGGTGACAGCCACTTACAGGTGACATGATGATATAGTAACATGGTGCTGACCTTAGCAGGGGAGAAACACAGCACTGAGGATGTTTAGGAGGAAGTCAGAAGGACTCAGGGCTGTGAGAAGGAATATCACAAGAACAGGACTGCAGAGCTGAATGGCAGCATGGGGAATCCACCAACCCAGGCAGGCACCACGCAGAATATCTGAGGCCATACCTTGAGTCTGTTTGAGTTTTGCTTTAGCTTACAGCAAGACCTGCCCTTCATAACAGGAGGGGCAGCCAGCCCCCAGGAGTGGTCAAGTGCCCAGGCCCAGCAGCAGCAGCTGCACTCTGTCATTGTTATGGTACTGAGGAATCATAGATGACCACTGTTTAATTGAGAGATGCTATCAGGGATGTGTGTTCTGCAGCAATTGAAAGAAAGGTCATGTAAGTCAACTGGTATGGAGTGGCATAACCAACATATTCCTAGGAACATTAACTCTGGTTGAAATATAGTTGGCACAGCCACTGTGGGCTCTAAAGATGCAAAGGATGAAGCGAAGTTTCACTCCTTCAGTCTGTGCTGCAGCCTTCTTACAGTAACAAGGTGCTGACAGTGAATATTAAGAGCACTCATTTCAGTGATATTTGATATTGATCAAACAAACGAAAATTGAAATGAATTTGTGTTTCTGCAGTATATACTATGCATGTGGCAAATATTTCAGAGGCAAGACATGGCAGTTTGTGCTGGCATGCAGCATATCTAGAGGCCTCATATTAGAAGATAAAGCAGCTGTAGGAACAAGGCTGGCTGACAGAGCAGTGCAAGTAGAGGTCCTGGGGCTCCTCTTAGAGCCAGGAACTCCCCTTCAGCAAACCCTTACTGCCTCAGGGATCGAGCCCACAGATTTCCCCTTTGATTTCTCAAGAGCCCTTGTCTATACCAAAGAAAAGACAACATTAAATGTGTGCCACCTTTGTCCCTGAACTTTGGGGAGCTCTTATCACATGAGAAACTGCATTTTGACTACAGATTTTAGCCAGGCACAGAATCTCCTGCACTTCCTCACAGTGTCCTGAACACTGCTTCAAAGCAGAACACCAGTGATGGACAGGTTGCAAAACAAATGCCGTGGGGTTTTCTTTGTGAAGAAGCTGATCCAACTTTTTTTTTTTTTTTCCCACAACAAAAACTGTTTCAGAGGGACAGCTAGAAGCCTCGCTACCTTTTTCCCTTCAATGCAGCACCTAGTGTTATAGATTTAATAGCACATTTCATATTCAATTTATTTCTGTTACATACATGTACAGATGAGATTTTAATTTGCCTTCAGATTTTCAAGCGCTGGAAAGTAAGAACTGTGACATTTTAGGAAAAATGACTTGAGCTCCATGTATTATTTTCATAATCCCCTCTCCTATTCCTGTACATCAGCATTTTTTCTGTAAAGACCCTGTGGCTTCTATAAGGTCCAACTTTCTATAGTGTTTCCTGCCAGGTGTTGCCAGGTGCTGAGCAGCCTCTGCTGCCGTGGCTGTGGGTGCGACACCACAGCTCTGAGCTCCATTCTGTGGAATGCTACATTTGTATTAACATGTATCTCCCTTTGTGACTTTTTTTTTTTTTTTTTTTAGAACTGAAAATGATGTCCTTTAAAACCTCTTCCTGGAGAGAGAGAGAGAGAGGGAGGGAGGGAGGGAGGGAGGGAGACTGAGAGAAAAAAATACACTCCCCCTGGAATTTAACCTTAATTTGAACCAAGATCAGTGAAAGAAAAGCACTTTCGTGCATTGTTCGGCAGCTCCACCCAGCCAGCCCCTTATCTAACCTGAGTCTCTATTGCCCACAGCTTTGTAACTTTTGCAGCAGGAGCTCCACATGCTCTTACATGCTTTAAAGCAGGCTTGGAGACAGGGTGGCATTGGAATAGCAAGAAACACTGAGCGATCCCATCTTGCTCATCCCCAGACTGCACAGCACTGCACCTCTGAGGGCATAGAGGGGCCTGGGAGCAGGACTTGCAGCCTGGGGCCAGCTCCCGCCTGTACCCCGAACCAGGGGCTTTAAAACGTTTGTAACTCTTGGGTTTAACCCAGCTCCTTGGATTTCTTCTGCCTTCAGAGAGGCAGACAACCCTTGTATTGCATGACGTCAACTCGAGGTCAAAATTCAACCTTAAGCACACACATAAAACAGCGAGCTTCCTTGTTTGCTGTTCAGAGGCGGACTTCCACTGTACGTCTCCTATCGTCTAGGCTGGGGGAACAGCCCATGTATTGCCTTCCTATCTCTTCTCACTTCCTAGAGAAGGCAGGCAGCTGCTCCAGGTGTGGTCCACATTTACACCGTCCACAACTCCTGCCAACCACCTGCTCCCTGCAGCCACCTCCTGCTCCCTGCTCCTCCTTGGAACTCTCCTGTCCCTGCATGCCTGCTGCTTGATATCCGTTCCTCCATGTCCTGCTTCCTCCTCCTTCACTCTTGCCGTCCTTCAGGCTCTGCTTTTCCAGTACCACAGCCCTTTGGGCCTAGTGCTGCCTCCCTTCACCCGCACTTTTTTCTGTGGAGCAAATGCTTTAAATATGAGGGCAAGGCATGTACAGTAACTACTCAAAATAAAGACCCAATATCACAGTTATAGAATCGTGGAATCATTAAGGTTGGAAAAGACCACTAACATCATCTAGTCCAATCACTGACCCATCACCACCATCACCACATCATGCAGTTCACATGGAAAGGAGGATGCTTTTCAATGCAGAGCACTTTACCATGAGTCCTCCCCTTTTTAACAACTGTCGGCTGCTTTTCTTCCAAAGGGAAGTTTTGCAGAATGCTCTTTGGTTTTGTTTCAGATCGAATGCAATAAAACTCTCCAAGGAAACCCGGCATGTGGCTCTGTTCTCATGCGCCTCGAGTATTTGAAGGACCCCTTGGAAGGAGTGTGCACTGGAAGATAGAGAGAGGAAGCAGGAAAAAAAAATAAATCAGAAATATCAGGGAGACACGGTCAGCGTGAATCATTTCAGGCTCTCGATTGAGCCTGGGATGAGATCATGTTTCACTTCTACCCTCGATGGAGCGTTCTCGCACCCTTCAAACCCATGGGCACAGAGTCTAGTGGTTAGCATGGAGTCATTGGCAAATGTTTCAACCAAACGTACACGAGTTTTTTTGGTGTTTTAAGGTAACTGCTGATCAGAAGAGCGGTTATGCTTACGTTTATGCTTAAAGCAAAGAAATCACAGGTGCGGGCAGATGGGCAGCTGGGGAGGTCCCCCGGAGGGGAGCTGCAGGGGGGCGGGTCGGGAGGCTCCTCGGCAAAGCAGCCGCAGCCCCTGGAGCCGCCTTCCACGGCTTCCTCCGGGGCTCGGCCGGCGGCGGGAGGAGGAGACTGGGAAATCCCCGGCGTGCGGTGGCGCTCCGACCGCTGCCCCTCCCCGCTCCTCCTGGGCTCGGCGGTGCCCGCACCGTGCTCGTTGGGCGGGGGAGGGGAAGTCTCTGTGCCCTGCAGAGGATGAGGGCTGCGGTTCGGAATCCCTCTCCTGGTCCCAAAGCCTCACTCCGTTCCTCCAAAGCACCCTGCCAAGTGCCATCGCTGGGAGATGCCACGTGTTTAGTAGCCTGAGCTATCCGTTTATAATTTAAACCAGTGTTATTCTGTATACACTTCTTTTCACCTTTTTTTTTTTTTTTTTTTTTTTTCTTTTTCCCTCCCGTTTTCCAGTACCCCGCTATGCCGACGCTGGTGCAAGCGCCGAGACGCAGAGCCCACGGAGCACAGGTCCTTGCAGATATGGAAATCTCGAGGCTGCGACTGTGGGAATTGAGGAACTCCGTGTCCTCATGTGTCTGTGTATTGACCAATTACGTAAGGCTCTATCTGTGCTTGGCATCTCAGTACTGAAAGGCGTTATGATACTTAGAGGAGAAAGGCGAGAAAAAGATGGTATTGGTATTAATGGTATTGGTATTTCTATGGGTATTGGGTACGGGTGTTGGTATTAACGTTAGTGTTAGTATTTAGTTTCCCCGCTTCTATTGTATTCCCATCGCCATGGAGAGGACTGCTGCGCTGTACCTCCAGCACTGTGTGCTGGCTGCAGTCTGAAGGCTGTTAGAAATTTTCCATCCAACGCGTATACACTGGCTGGCTGTTGCCCTGTCATAGACAACGCACCCGGTTAGGTATAATGATACTCCTTTCTTTGAAATTAGAAATTTGAAAAAGAAAGACTCGTTTCCATGAATGGCTTTTCTGGTTAATGCACGCTGCAGCTTTTATTCTGTTCCTGTATTTCTAGGATGGTGACAGTACATACAGTGGGAAAACAATTACACTCAGAAAATTGATTAATGCACATTGAAGCCTTGCATGTATACTATGACTTGGAGACATTGCCAGGCATGCCAGCATAGCAAGTAAGGTGTTCTGATTTCTCAGATAAAGATGTATTTGCTACGAAATTCAGAACTGCTGTGTGAAGAAACCTCATTATCAGATAATGTGCACGAAAATGTCCCATCCCGTTTTTACTTTTAGTGAAAGGCCATCAAGATGAGACTGAAAACACACATCATTTCTCTAAGCTTTTAAATCCTCACTGTGGTTAAGACTCCTTGAGCAGCTCTCGCAGGACCGTCCTGCAGAGTACTGTGCAATTCGTGGAAGTGCCCCAAATCACTGTCATTTAACTTCGTGTTACTGGCTTATGGCATTCCCGTAGGGCACGAGCTGCGTTTGTGCTCTGTAGCTGAGGGACTCCGCGGCAAGGTGTACCCCAGGGATCTCCCAGACACCTACAGGTACCCCGCAGAGAGAGAGAAAGTGGAAACCACCAGCAACACTGAGCCCCTGGCATGCTTAAGCACCCTTGTCTTTCCTTAAAAGTTTTAAGACCTCAGTTGTCCTCGAGCTTACAGCAGGATGGTTTCGAGGAGAGATGGACCAGTCGGACACCTCTTTCATGTAGAGGGACACTGCAAATATCTCTTGGGGCTGTCTTTCCTACCCATCTCTTTTCCCAATTTTTACTGAACCAACTTGTATTGAATTTACTGAACCTGGTTTGGCTTATTTGTTTGTTAATTTGTTGGTTGATTCATCCATTCATTTATTCATTCGTTCGATCGTTCAGGTATTTGTTTCTTCCAGGAGATCACGGACCGTTCCCACCTCACTGTTGCCAAACGGCAGTGATGGGGAGAAGCTGAAGCACAAAGGGCGAAGGGGCCAGGCCCGTGCCGCTGCCCCCGCGGCCGCTCTGTCCCAGGACGGCGGTGGGGACCCGGGGGAGCTTTCTCGAGCCCATGGAGCGGTGCTCTCGGGGCAGGCTGAGGGCGGTGGGTCGCGATTTGGGGTGAGCTCGTTTTTCTTGTCCGCTGCGCTTTTCTTCCAAATTGCCGCCGACCGCAAGAAATGAAGAAACCGGAGATCAACGCAAATGGAACTGCTATTGTAAATCCAATCGCCGTTGCATCTGTTTCACTGGAAATGCGGAACTGCACAGTGAAACGCACGGAGCTCACTTCAATTCGTTAGTTAAATCGTGATTGGGGGAGCGAAAGGGAGGGGGGGGGGGGAAGAGAGAGAGAGAGAATTCTGTTTGATTTGGCGTATCTCTTACGTTTATTTTTGCTTAGCACTGCCTGCCTTACACGCAGTTTTTGGCCCTGAGTTGTTGAAGGGCAGATTCAGGGCAGAGGATGGCGCTGAGCGGTGTCCGCCGGGAGCAGAAGTTCGGGTTCTCCTCCTGCCCGGAAGGGGTCCGGAGTGACAGCAGGACCCTTGTTGCCTAGGAATTAAGTTGTTTCTGCTGCTTATTCCTTACCTGAAGCCCTAATCCTCTGTTTGTGCTGCAGCACAGAACAAATTATTTCTTATCAACCAAAGAGCTCCCTTGTAACAATTAAAGTCTATTGTGTAAAAGTATAAATGGCGCCTTGATCCTTAAGGGAAGATGAGCTGTAAAAAGCAATCTTTGGGCATGGTGTGGTCATTGAATGGATAATGTGGAGAAGTTCAGGGAGATAAGCTACAAATAGCAAAGCCCTCGGTTAGCTGACGTGTGTGCTTGGTCTGCATAGACCTCAGCAGAAAGAAAGTGAGGTTTGCTTCCATTTCTGTGGAAGATATTTTGCCACTGTTTTCCGTGGGAGCATCCACATTACTCTCTACTTTTAAAATTATTATTATTATTATTATTATTATTATTATTATTATTTCTTAAGCAATGAAACACACAAAATCCTCAAATAAAAATAAGCCCCAGGGCATTTTACAAAGTGGGACATTTTCTGAGATCCTTGAACCTCGGACTCTGCTGAGGTCAGTGCAATCTCGGTCCATACTCATTAGGGGAAAAAAAATCTCTCCCTGCCCGGGGAGTGTTTAAAAGCAGTGAGGATCCATATGAACCAGCGCTGTCAAGGTCAGCTTTGCCTTGTGAAAGGAAAGGCGACAGGGTCAGCATTATTGCACATGAGGAAATCCCCACGGGGATGGAGAAAATCATCTCTCTTTCCTTCTTTCTCCCAAATGCCAATGCGCCCCTATTTGGGGGCCGGACCGATGGGAAGCCCTCATATGCCCGGTTTGGGGCTCCTGGCTCCCGTGCAGGTTGGGAGGACTTGTGCTCCCCGAAGAGTCCTCTGAGTCGTCGAGATGCTGTTTGGGGCCCCTTTCCCTGGGAAACGTGAAGGGTGCCGTGGTGGGACGGAGGCACGGAGCTGAATCTCAGCCCACCGGGCACACGCATGGAACCTCACGCACCCCACGCACAGGACCCCCGGCAGCCTCCCGCCCCACGTGCGATGCCTTTAGCCGCTCCTTGGGATATTTTGCTTGGCTTTGAAAATTAGTCTGTTTGGATAACACGCGATAGAAAACATTAACGCTGGAAGCCAAGCAGACAAATATTTTGATCTCTCATATGAACACAGCGGGTTTCCGATCGGTCGGGTTTTGTGCCCTATTATTTATTTATTTGTGCGCACGTTATTCATTCATCTACTGCGCTCGTTCATTCATCCACCCACTTCCCCCATTCACTTGCCCAGCCACCCTACACACTTCACCGACTTGACAGGACCCGGCGTTGGGGTGCGCTCGGTGCCGAAGACCCTTCCCCGACTCCCATTAAGACACATTCCGGGGGTCCACCCGCTCCGTGTAGGTGTTTCTGGGCGGAGGGGACTGCTCGCCCACTGGTTCTCGCCGATCCCGTTCACTGCGACTAATTCGATGCGATGTCCCCCGCTGCTTAGGGGACTGCGGATACCCCGTTGGTACACAGGGTGTCTAAAGGCAGGGAGAGCCCCATGCCCTCCCGCAGCCCGGCCGCCGCGAGGATAAGTGAGGGGACATCAGGGCAGAGCAGGCCAGGTAGCGGCAGCCGACGGCAGCGGTGGCCGTGGCCGTCCTGAAGGGAGACGTGTCAGGAGTCTCTAACTCGCTGGGTGCCGACTCGGCCGGCAAAGGGAGGAATTCGCAGTCGGACCACCAACGCGCCTTGATCTGTACAATGCACCACTTAATGCACTTCTGTAATTTAAACTGCCGGGGACCCCCTCCTTCCAAGCCGATTTTCGGTATAGGTGTTTTCTCATCCCCCCTTTCCCTTTGAAATGCCCCCACCCCCCCACCCTCTCGCTCCCTTTCTTCTGAGCCCCGCTCTCTAATTCTAGATGAGTATTACTTTGCTCTTTTCGTTGGCCAAGCACAATTGTGTTATTGGAGATAATGAATTCAATCCCCATCAAAGAGTATTAGGAGCGCCTTGGCCCTGTAGTGCCTTTTTTCAAACAGGGAATGAAAGGCAGAGAGAAAATTCTCTGGGTAGCCTCCGCGATGGCCGCTTTTGAAGTGAGGGGAGGCGGGCATTGTTGTTCACATTTTTGTCCATACGGCTGAAGAAAGCCCGGCGGCTTTTGATGAGGAGATGAGAACCGCCTCGTAAGTTGAGCAACAAGTTCGATGGTGGAGCCTCAACCGCTGCCCGCTGCCTGTGGATAACATATGTCCCGCATTAATAGGGGCTCTGGGGAACAATTGCTGGGGGGTGGGGTGGACAGAGCCGTGCACCGCCTCACGGCCCCTTTTCCCCTTTCCTCTGTGCTTAAGGCAGAGACGGAGATAGGCGGGGAGGGGGAAGCGGTTCGGGGCTCTGCGGCGGGTACCGCACTGGGGCGCGGGAGGTTGGGGGTCCTTTGAGGGGGACATAGCACCCCCCTCTGCCACAGCCTCTGCCTGGGTGATGCTTCTGGGAGCGATGCTGAGCGTGGGCACCCCCCCCCCCCCCCCCCCTCCGAACAGGGTTATCTCTCTCTTTTTTAAAAAAATTTAATTTTTTACTAAATGTGTACTTGAGACTTCCTTTAGTTTCCTTGTTTGTCTGGTTTTTTTTCCCCTTTCTGTGTTTTACAGCTTAATGTAATACCTGAAGTCTGCAAAGTACTTCCTCAGATAAAGCAGCCAAGCAAGGAAAAAAGGGCAGAGGGAGAACGTCTGTTGGTACTATCAGATAACCTCAGAACTGGAAAACTTGTTGCAGACATGTGAATGAATTCGAACGCGCTCTTATTCCCATCTTCTGCCCCTCAGTTCAGAGATTCCCCGCCCCAGGGTCTTTATTATGCTAAAGAGGTCATTACTGGGAATCGCAATGGAGAGATGTCGGTGTGCAGAGTGGGGCCCACCTCCTGGTTACCGACCTGTTTACATTTTCCGCCGGTCAAAACCGGAGGAAATGCGTGCTAGCAACCTGCCGGGCAGGCTGGGTGTAAAGAAGGAATAAAGGGGAAAAAGAGATTTCTGCGCGGTAGCTCGTAGATGGAGGTGATGAGACAGCAGCCCCCGGAGCTGAGGGCAGCGGGGCGGTGTGTGCCGCAGGATGGGTGGCGGCTACCGTCCGGACCCTTCCCCGGGTGTTGGGCGATCCCCGCGGGTCCACTCGCGACGGCATGGGAGCTCCGCACCCCGCCGACTGCCCGAGAAGGGAGCGTCCCTTTCCCGAGGGCAACCCCGCACCCTTTCATAGCCGGGAGATATTCAAATGAGGCTGATTTCCCTCAGACACCATAAGCACGATCAGCCTACAGATGCTGCCCCCCCCCCTCCCCCGTAGCTCTTTCTGGTCCACAGGGCGCGAAGCCCCAGCCCTGATCACGCTGCAAGTGGGAAGGTGCTGCTGTCCGGCCCGGCAGCTGGTCCCGGTCTGACCTCGAGCCTGCTTGGGGACCCCGGAGACCGGCCAGGCTGTGGAAGCACGGCGAGGCTCGGGCTCGCAGCTGAATACAATGGTCATCATCACCATTAATAAAAAATTCCGCTCTCTGGCAGGTTCCCCTTGGAATGAGGAGCAGGTGTAAGTGCTTTGATGGGTAAATTATAGCACCGATAATACATCAGTCGTGGCAAAATAACGATAAAAGGCAGCGAGGGGTTTGCCCCTAACAGAACCCTCCTGGTCAGAGCCTGTTTGAGTAGCACTCCCGCAGCGGAGACGCCATGCGGGAATTCAGTGTTCATGGGGGAGTTTTGGGGCGGGGGGAACAGAACATTTTTGGCCTCTCGCGGAGACCGATGGATCCCGTCATGAGGTTACATGTGTTTTAAATCCTACTGCCCCGAGACAAAGGTGAGCGCTGGCAGTTTGATCCGTCCAAAGTTCAAAGTTCTGAAATCTCAGACAGTTTCTATTGGAGGTGAAGGGAAGGAACACAAACACGGCGGCACGGCTCGGGCCGGGCGCTGCGCGGTGCGGGGCGAAACGCGGTGTTATGTACACTAATCTGCCCTTAACTGCGACTTTGTCACAATAGGCAGAATAATTAGCAGAAAATGACCAGGGAGAACAAAGGCAGGTTTTCTTCTTATCGCCTCCCATTTTCCACTCTTCCCTCATTTGTTTCTCCTCCTGTAATGATCCGCAAAGCGCAGAAAAAGCACATTCCATTTTTTTTTTTTTTTAATGAGCTTTTATTTTGCATTTGCTGGTGGATGAGTTTGCGTTAAGATTAAAAAAAAAAAAAAAAGACTCCTTTTCACAATGCCGCCCTCGACATTTAAAAAATCAAACTAATTACGTTTTGATTTCAGCTGTTAGCCGTTATCCCGCATTTCCGAACCCGGCACCGCAGCGTGGGAGTGCGGTGCCCACATTCCTCTCCGCTGCCACTCCGCGCCCCTTTGTGCGGTGATTTTCTCCCGGCCATTGTGTGCTGTGTATATTTTCCACTTGTCCCCCTGGAAACAAATACATATTAATTATCTATATGTTAATACATTCAACATACGCACCTATGAGCCTCCCGAGAGAACTTTTCATCTCATGTTTTATGAGGATAATTAACTTCTCTATGAATTAAGATGCTCACTCTGAATGCACACGAGAAACGTCAATTCCTTAAATGTCTGTTTAAAACCGTTTTTATCTTTTTTTGAGTGACCGAACACTTATATGCACACCTATGTGTCCAGATCCCGCTTTGTCCCAGAGGAGAATTAATACTAGGTGCGCTACTACCGCAACCAAGAGTTTTAGCTACAGTATCTCTGTAAAATTAGAAGAAATCAAATTTCTTCTTAATGGAGAGTTGGAGCTGCAGCGAAAGGATGCCTTTATTTCTGGTTTAGCCATCCAAATCTTTAGCATCAACTCCACCATTCAAACCAATATCTGAAGCCACGCCAAAGGCTGAAGTGTTTTCTTGCGCCATCCCTTTACGAGTCACTTTTATCGACGCGACTCAGTTTCAAAGGGAAAAACTGACCGGGAAATATTTTCCCTCATCTTTCAGTCCCGAAAATTTTAAATTGATTCCTTCCAATAAATACACACCCGCGGCCGATGTATGTGCCAGTATTGTCCATCCGGACCCCGACACTAGACCGAGACGTTCATGTGCCTTTTTTTCCCATCCCCGATTTGGGTGATGGAAGAGCTTTTATCCTACCGAGCCCCGTGGGGTGGGGAGTCGGGTCGGAGGGACCTGGACAGCGCCGCGGGGGCCTCGCAGTGCCCGGGGGAAGAGCTTAGCCGGGGGGGCAGCGCCGGCCCCATAGAACAACGGGGATCGCTGCCGGCCCCCACTCTGTGTGCGGCATTCAGTGCCCGCTCTCTGCATGGGTGTACAGCGATCCCCACCGCCCCGCATCGCTCCCCGCTCTTCTGCACTCCGTGAGCTTGTCTCTCTGCCTCGCACGTGGCAGAAGTAATCACCGTGAAGCAAAAGGCGAAAAGTCCCTGTGAGCGGCGCTGGCCGTGGAGGTTGCAGCTCGGCGGGTTCCGCATTGCTATGCTCGTGGCCGAGCCCACCACTGGCCCGGGCACATCCCCGCACCTCCCTCCGCCTCCCTCCATCAGCGAACCGATCCGGCCGAAGGGAGATGCTCGCACGCTGATGGAGTGGGGGGCATTCGGAATTCGCCCTGTTTCTTATCGAACCCATTTACAGCTTACTTTCATACTGTTGCCGGGTGCTACTTGAGCGTGGGCTTAAAATGGGGCAGAAAGTACGGGGCTCCTTTTCCTTCTGTTGGATACCGAGCATTACACTGCACTCTGCAATGCCTGCTGAGGCAAGGACCCTGATTTTTGCCCGGAGCCATATGCCTGCGGTGTCAGCGGGTCACTGCCCACCATTCGCCTGTAGCGAGAAAAGGAAAGAACAAGCTCTCGGCGGCGATGGGGCACACGCAGTCTCTGTGACGGGCTCTGCTCCTTATCTCTGAAAGGCTGGGAGCCGCGGCGCTCCGCTTAAGCCCTTTTACTACCCACGCCCCGAATATTTCCATTACACACGGTCTGTGCTCCTCAGCTGATATGCGAAACCCGTTGCCTTATCGCTGTCGGTCGATTGATATTTTCTGTGCACAAACCCAAGGCATTAAATCAATGTCTCCGCTTCGAAGCTGCATATTATCCATGGAGCAGCCTGTGGGAGACAAGCGAGGTCCTGCCGAGAACGGGCTCCATCCTGCCGCGGTGTCTCACCGAGCAGCTCTTGGCAGCAGCGGAATTGGTACTTTGAATATCATCCACCTGCCCGGATCCGGGGCCGCGCTGCCGGGGCTGTGGGGACGAGCCAGGCGGAGGGCTGAGCCGGGGCGCCAGCTCTGTAAGCCTACCCGTATCACAGAATCACAGAATGGCCACGGTTGGAAGGGACCTCAAGGATCATGAATCTCCAACCTCCCTGCCACATGCGGGGACACCAACCTCCCCATTTAATACTAGAATGTAGCAAAGCAGAAGGACTTTAAAATAATTTTTTCTCCTTTTTCGCCGAGTAACAACGTTGGAGTAATTGGGTTGGCTTAGGAGATTTCTGTGACTCCTGCTCGTTTGCTTTTTTTTTTTTTTTTTTTTTTTCCCCTTCCTCCCCTTCCTCCCCTTCCTCCCCCCCCCCCCCCCCCCCCATACATCACCTTCTAAATGTAGTTTGTTGCCGCTGTCCCTAACCCATCAGGAGGCAATTATGCGATAATTACGAGAATGACACAGAGCTTTCATCGGGCCGTCTGGCCCGAGGGGGCTGAGCGCAAGGAGATCTGCGGCGGTGCCTCTCGTGGGGGATCGGAGCTGCTGTTGGTATTCCCGCGGTCAGCCCGAGCCGACACAGCGAGGGGTATCTTCCTCAGTTGGCTCCGTGCCTTCTTCCCGCCACCGGAATGTTAACAACAACAGCAAAAAAAGGTGTATATGTATATATACATAAATACATATGATACCAACCCAGGCGCAGGCAGCCCCTGCCCATTGCGTGTGCGAGCTCTACAAAAGGATCTCGAAAATCCACCCGCACCGGCGCAAGCTGCGCGCCCCTCAAAGCCTCGCGCTCCCGAGGCTCGCACCGATCCCCGCACGGACGGTGCCCCTCCGCACCCGCTCCCACGGCCGCGTCCGCCCGCACCGCGCTTGGCTCCGCGCTCCGGGGCCCGCCGCAGAAATTTCGTAAGGAAACGGTGGCAGTCGTTCATTGTTAACATTTGATTTATTTAAAGTCCTTAACTGCAAATGATCAAAAAACCATACTTCACGCGTTAAATTCTCAGTTATCGTTTTAAATCAAAATATTTTTTTTTCAATTACAATCACATTTATAAAATTAACAAAAAATTCTTAAATTCACGTGTAATTCTTTTTACTGTCATTTAAAGCAATTTCCAGCTGTAAAGAAAGAAAAAAAAATATAAACCATGCAATAAATTAAGGACATTGAGACAGCGAACAGGAATAATAATAAAACCCGTCTGGCTATGCTAACACCGTGTAAAACTGTGGAAAGTGCATTAACACTGGATGAAACAAGCTAATGATGGCGATAATTAAACGGCCACAAAAATGATGGGTGTGTAGTGTATTAAACGAGGTGGGAAAGGGGAGAGGAAGGGCTCTCCTCTGTTCCTGGCGCTGGTGTGAGGGCCAGCGCCTCCCGGGAAGGGGATAACCTTGTTTTCAGTCCATAGCTCCGCTGGTACGCGACGAAGAGACCTTAAATTAAATAAGCATGTCATCCACACGTCGGCGAGAGTGCCTGAGGAACGAGAACCTTCAGTAACAGATGGGAAAGAAAAAAATCCAACTGGCTGTGACCTCTTGTAACTTTATATTACATCCCAAGACAGGTAACACTTGGAAAAAAATATAGGAAGGTTGGGGGGGGGGGGGGGGGGTGTCTGTCCCGACCCCGGGCTGCAGCTGGGCCGGGTGCGGGGTGCGGCTGTCCGAGCCGGAGGTTTGTTTTGCAAGTATCAAAAGGATGATCCGAGAGAGCAAACAGTCCTCTTGTTGCTTAGAGATTCTCTTAGTGTGTTGCTACTTCACAGCAGTATTGTCCTTCAAAGCCTTCTTAATTAAAAAAAAAAAAAAAAAAAAAAAAAAAAAAGCCTTAAATCTCTACTCGCTTCTTCATCTCCGTATTGGTAAAGTATTGCCACATACCTTGTAAACTTACATGAGATTATAGAGCGGGGCAGGGGGCGGAAAGCACAACGAGTAGTTTACAAGCTCACCCATTTCTTTTCAATGACACCCTGCGGGGTGCGGGGCATATGTACAGCGAGGGGGGATGCGGGACAGAAACAGCGCACGACCATCGGGAAGTAACAGTCCTGTGCACGGCGTGCGCCCCGATACAGCGAGCTACGAGGTGTTGAGCACGGGTCTGGAGTACACCCCCTGGTAGTAGGAGGGCTCCAGCGCCGAGGGCTCGATGCTGCCGCGGGCCGCCATGGAGCCGCCGCCCAGGGGCAGCCCGCCGGGAATGGCAGCCCCGTACGAGGAGTACTGCAGTGCCTGCTCGTAGGCTTTGAAGTCCAGCTTGTGCTGCTGCTCCGAGGAGGACATGAGGTTGTTGATGGAGAACGGGTGGTTGAAAGAGTAGTGGGGGTCCCCTTTGAGGTGCAGCTGGGGTTCGTGGGCCAGGGAGTGCGGGGGGTGCGGGACGGATGCCAGGGCAGGCACGGAGCCGAGCGAGGAGGCGGCGGCCGGGGCCGAGGGCTTCAGTTCTGCGCTCGGGCCGCTGTGGTCCATGGGCTGGGGGCTGGCGGCCGGGTTGGGGCCGGGCAGGGGGGCGGCGGCGTCGGGCTGCGCCGCTTTTCCGTGGGCGCGGGGCAGGGGAGAACCGGAGCCCGAGGCGGACGTCTGGTCCTTGCGGCCCTCCGACGGGGCCTTGCCGCCCGCCGGCTTCTCACACTTGAAGCGCTTCTGGCGGCGGAGGTAGCAGCCGTTCTCGAACATGTTGCCGGAGTCGGGGTGCAGGGTCCAGTAGGAGCCCTTGCCGGGCTTATCGGGGGAGCGGGCCACCTTGACGAAGCAGTCGTTGAATGAGAGCGAGTGGCGGATGCTGTTCTGCCAGCGCTGCTGGTTCTGTCTGTAGTAGGGGAAGAGGTCCATGATCCACTGGTAGATCTCGCTCAGCGTCAGCATCTTGCTGGGCGCCTGCTGGATGGCCATGGTGATGAGAGAGATGTACGAGTAGGGCGGCTTGGCGTGCGGGTAGCTCCGCTTGAAACTCTTGGCGTCCCGCGTGCGGCCGAGGTTGGACTGCGAGTAGGCCATGGGGCTGACGCAGGGGTTCATGCCGCCGTAGGGGCCCAGTCCGTTCATGGCAGCCGGCTGCCCCGACATGGCGCCCAGCCCTCCGGGGCTCAGCGCCGCGCCCATGGCCGCCACGCCGGCCGTCATCCCGTTCACCGCACCCGCAGAGCCCGCCGGCATGGCGGCCACCGCTCCGGGACTCAGCCCGGCTCCTAGCCCCGTGTTGGCGTAGGACATGTTGAAGGAGCCGGAGGTCATGTTGCCGCTGGTCGTCATGGTGTTCATGCTCATGTAGGTGTTCATGGTGTTCATGGAGCCCAGCCCCGAGTTCATGTTGCTCACGGGGACCGAGGAATAGGCCTAGGGCAGCGAGACGAGAGAGGGTTAGCATGGAGCCCGGCACCGCGGAGCCTCCGAACCCGCCCAGGACGATTGCCGAGAGCCCGAATCCTCGTGACGGGAACGGAGAGAGACCGTTCGGTGCCGCCGAGCCCAGCCCCGGCACCGCGGGCCCTCAGCTTGGTCGCCCCGAGTGCTGCAGGGCTCTGCGGGCTCCGTGTCCCGTGTTTGAATCCATCCGATTACTGCAATCTATGGGCGCACGCCGGTGTGCTAAGGAAAACTTTCCCGGAATAACCGCACGAAGGTCTCCCTCCGCGCTGATTTATATTTCTGTTCCTACAGATAGTGTCTTGTCACAAATAAAAATATTTGAAAAAAAAAAAAAAAAATCATCAGCTCTGTCTGCACATAGTACCTGTGGAAAGCTGCCCCTGTTCGCATTTCCGAGTCGGGCTTAAAGTTCAAACCCACCTCCCCAGCCTTCGCGAAGCACGCCGAGCTCCGGCTCCCAAAGCACGGGATTCTCTGTAGCCCCCAACGTAGGGTATCGCAGCCCGATCCCTCCTCACCGCTCTCACAAAATGCAGAACCTGGAGCCCCCGAAATGTGCGTTCCGGGTCCGCATCTGATTTCACGTGAGGGAGAAGGGCTCTGCGAAAGCGTTCCCGTTCACCTCGAACAAAGGCAATGCGGCCGAGGAAAGGTTGTTAGGCGCGGGTTAAGCGCTCTGTAATATTCCCCATTATTCCCTACATATTCCGCGAACTTCTCAATGCGGTTTGAATTTGGAGGATCTCAGTAATTATCCGAGAGGGCTCAACGCGGCGGGGCTCCCACCTCACACCCAAACAGCGATTCCAGTTCAATAGCACAGGAGGAGAAAAGAGAGGGGCTAAAAAAACATTAAAAGGGCAGGTCGTGTAATTTAAGGTGCGTGGACAACGAGCGTGGCGAGGAAAAACGAGCGCGGTATTGACACCCCACGGGGATGCCCCCCTTTTCTCTGAGCTCTCCCCGCTGAGGGGATAGCAGCGAGGTAACAGTGGCGTGGCAACGGGGTGGCCGTGGGGTAACACAGAGCTGTGCGGCCCTGCAGGCGTGGGGACGGCACCGTGTCCGGGTGCGCTGATGCAATGCCAGTGCGCACCTCGCGGCTCCCGCACTTCCTTAAAGCGGCTCCTGCCCGGGCACCGCTCCCGGTTCTTCCGCGGTGGTGCCACGCTGCTTTCCCTCGCGGACCCCCGCAGAGGCCAGGCTATACCGGGGCCTGGATCACGGCGCTCCCCGGCCCTAACAGCCTTCGGGCCGCTCCTCTCACACCACGCCGGAGCACGGGGGGGCCCGGAAGCGGCTGCCGGGTGCCGCGGGTCGGCGGCGGGCGGCCGGGCCGGGCCCCCTCCGGGTTCCCCGGCCGCTCTCCGCAGCGCCGCCCGCCGGTATCTGGGCAGCAGCGCCCACCGCGGGCGGGCTGTCTCGCAAAATCCGAACAAACGGCGATTTATTCTTTTTCTCTTCCTTTCTTTTCTCTCGGCTCTAACAGGTGAGGCCCCGGCGGCAGCCAGCAGCGTGGGGCCCCAGGGGAGGGGGGGAGGCGTGGGGAGTGTGCTGCCCTCGGCCCGGCGCGCCCTGTGCCCGTGCCATATGCAGTGGGGAGTGGGACGGCAACGCAGCGGTCCCCTGCTCCGAACCAGCAGTTCTCTGGGGTGAGCTCAGCGCTGCCCCCCCGATTCTCCTGCGGGCGGTGCGGAGTTTCTCGGGGCGGCTTGGCCGAGGAGAGACACGATGGCGCTGGCGGGAGCCGCAGCGCGAAGCGATCCCCCCCTCTCACTGCCCCCCTCCGCACCCCGGCCCTCCCCGGTCCCCTCTCCTCCCCCTCGGAGGTACAGCGGACCCGGGACTCGCTCACCTCCTGCGTGTCGGCGTAGTAGCTGTTCCAGTCGCTGGTCTCATGCCCTTCCATTTTCACAGTCCCTAACATTATGGAACCAACCTGCCCGGTGTAACCATCCAGCCCTCTTGCAAGCGAGCGACGGGTGGCAGGAAAAGAGCCCAGGAGGCCGACCTAGCAGGAAGCCAGCTCCCAGGAGGGGCGGGAGTGCCGAAATTGCCTCTATAATGAAGTCAAAAAGGAGGCAGGGAGTGGTGCGGGGCGAGACAGTCGAGAAAGTGAGGAAGTGCCGGCTGGGATGTGAGTGGAGTTGAGCTGATGTGGATCTTACGTCGCACAAAGTACCCTCCTCCTCCTCTCCCCATTTGTCCGCCTCACAAAGGCGTTCGCACCTACAAAGCCGGAGATGCACCTGCCAGCGAGGCAGCTCCCCTCGCCTGCGGCTCCCCTCGGGGCGGCACTTTATTTGCAAAGCGGCGTAATTGGTTTAAGCTTGCGGGGAAAGAAGGAGAGACGGAGGTGGGAGAGGGGAGGGAGGAAGTCCCCCCTCGTAGACGGACAGGACAAGCTCTAGGAAGGCTCACTGGAAATGAAATGAGGTAGATAAGGGAAGGGCAGTCCCCTCTGTTTGAATAGAATGCTAAAGGCCATCCAGCCCTAAAACTCCGAGATTAGGGGCCATATTTACTGAAGTCCAGTAGATGCTCCTCTAATAAAATAGCAGGGAAGTCCTCGCACGCTCCCCCTCTATCTCCCGTCTAGGCACGGGGGTTCGATCCGGGTCCCCGAGCCCTCAGCTCGTGGAGCCTTCCACCCGGGAGTGTGACGGTGACGGTGATGGTGATAGTGATGATACCTCTTTCTTGTTGTCTTACTTTTAGAAACTCTATGAGTCACCGCGCTGAGCGGTAACACTCTAGACACCCAATAAATGCGGACAGAGACTCGAATGCGGATCCACAGAGGTCAGCCTCCGCCTGACAAACACCAGGTGAGTCATGGAACCATTTTATTTCTTTTCTGGCGAAAACCTCCAGGCCAGAAGGCTGTTTGAGAGTCTTGGAGAGCCTTCTCTGGGGCCGGGCACCAGGAAGCACCATTGCCTTCTTCCCAGCTTCTCTTGTGGAAGAAGGAGAATCTGCATAGGCTGGAGGGCGAAAAGGGGCCACAGAGATAAAGTAAATGGATATTGGACAAAGCTCTTTAAAGTATGGAACCTCAGTCTTCACAGACAGATCTAACACGCTCCCATTCTGTCCCTGCCCTGCCCGGCTCTTCGAACTTACGCCAAGACCGCCGACTGTTCCTGGGTTTCTTGCTTTGCGCTTTTTCGTTCCAATCGACATTTATCATCTGATAGCGGGAAAAAAAAAAAAAAAAAAAAAAAAAAAGAGTAAACAAACCCAGAAACAAAAATAAAACACGCCACACACACGCCAACGAAGCAAAACATAAAACCCCAAACTCAAGTAGCTGTTCGTGGAATGGCAATTTGAAGGGGAAATAAAGGTTGTTGGGATTTTGAAAACCTTAGGCGTACCATATGACACAAAATACAATGCCTGGATCCGATTTTTTTCCGGGCGTGTTTATCGCCCAGCTCCTGGTGCTCCCACACCAGTGTGTACTCCAAGGCTCTGCGAGGACGTCACCGCCACAAAAACGTTCTTTAAAAGAAGTTTATCATACAGAGACGCGGGACCGAAATTCCAAGTTATAGGTTATCTCCTCCTCGAGAACAATGTTTTAACTTGTCCTCTGAGTTTTCTGATCTCCCTTTCTTTGTTCTTTCCCTCCTGTCTCCCTCCTTCCTTCCCCCTCCCCTTCCTCCCCCCCTTTTTTTTTTCTTTAAATCTGGGAACAGAATTAAGTCAAATCCCTGAAACAGACGCAAACCTGGAATAATCCAGCTAGAAAAAGGGATGAGAATGTGTTTTCAAGGAAACAAAATTAAAAAGATAAAAGCAGTGAGTTAAACTTCTCCTCTCAAGTGGTCAAACTGCACAAATGGAGATCGGATAAAAACCCAGGGGAAAATCTAACAGATACTCAAATTGCGGTCTTTATGTATGCACCCTCTCTCTTTCCCTAGTGGAAACAGTCTGAACACAGAGACTCTTCGGTACCGGCTCGCTCAGCCCTGTGCTCCGGCTCCGTTCAAAGCCTCCCAAAGAGAGGGAGGGCTCCGGCAGCCCGCTGCCCGCCGCAGGGTGACCTCGGGGCGGTGCTGCCTCTTCCTAGCACGGCCCCGCGAGAGCAACGCCCGGCGGGACGCGGGCAGCCTGTTCAGGGCTCGCCGTGTGCCGGGAGGGCAGCAGGCACGGACCCCACGGGCGGCACGTAGCTCTACGCTGGGGCACACGCTGAGTCGCGCTGAGCCGTGCCGAGCGGTGCGCGGAAGCCGGGGTTGTGCAAAGCCGCAGCGCCTCCTGTTGTCCGGCCGCGCCTTCCTGCTCCTAACGTTGCCCCTGAAGGTGAGACTCAGGCAGGCGGTCTGTTATCTTCTTAGAAGAGAGCGTTTCAGCTTATTGCACAGATGGATCAGTGCGCCTCAGGCACTGACAGCCGGTCCTGGAAATCCCCCTCCCAACCCCGGCGGCCGGAAGCCTCCCGTGTGCGCAGCAGCGGAGCGCGGCGGTGCGGTGCTTCCCGTCGGGCCGGGGCTCAGCGCTGTGAGGGATGCGCAGGGACACCGGCGCGACGGGACCGTATTCTTCCGCAGCCCCCGAGGGGAGGGGAGAGCAGGGCTCTGCGGGGATGGAGGACATAGAAAGACTTCTGCCATTCTAGCCGTTAGAACAGTAATCGCGGCCCCAGAGCCTTTCCCCGAATCTCGTTAGAGCAATGCCGTTTTGTCGGTTTCTCATCAAGCTGTACCTGCTACATTTTTTTTCGCCCGTGGGATGGCATCAGGGCCGGCACCGCGCGAGAGCTCCGCACAAACCGGGAGCCCCAGCCCCGCGCTGCTCGGGCACTGACCCACTCGTGGAATGGGAGATGGAATAGGCGACAGCGATCATTTTGACTTCAAGGGGCGGATGGGACAGCGCTACTTCAATCCGCTCCTGCGTAAGAGCTCCTTTTCCTCTGGAAAAGGCAGCTCTTAGTTCAACTTGTAGGGTCTTGTTTGATTATTTCCAGTGGACGGGAACCTCTCGGCAGCGTCCGTGCGGGGCAGGTTTCAACCTCGGGAAGGAACCGCGAGACTGCATCAGAATGCCTTCCCTGTTCATCGCTGTCCGGCCGCCTTTCCATTTCTCCGGCTCTGACTCCTACCCACCCATCGCTCCCGGCAGTAGGAAATTCCCGTTCCACCCGTTTCCGATCTGGAATCCCCCCCCACGTAAAAGTGAACACAGGAATCGCGTGCGAGCCGCCGCCGCTGACAGCGTCCCGGGGCTTTCATCCGGCTGCGGCGGCCGGCGGCAGCCCCGCACCGAGGGACGCACCGTGCAGCCCCTGCCGGCCTTTGCCTCCCCTTCTTCGCCCTCCCTGAGCCGCGGGGCCACTCTTCGGCCACAGCAGCGCCGGTACGGAGCTCCCACTCGTACCGGGGCGCCCGGGGCCTTATGCATGGAGCACGTTGCCTTCCACGAGGCCCCGAGGACGCTGCAGCAGCGACTTGACGCTGCTGGATTTTGATTTGTTTCATTTTATTTATCTTTGTTATCTATTATTTTATTACTCTGTTTCAATTTATTTCATTTCTTTTTATTTTTCTCTCTTTTTATTTTTCGTTACATTTCCTTAACATTCATTACGTTTCTTTTTTTCAGGCATCATTCAGCACACAGGTAGCGACTTGATACACTCCTGACACGGAAAAAAATACGTTGCCTACACCCAAAAGCCCTCATATATCACAGCCCAGTTAAAGGAGAAAGAAGCACAAATAACGAATTGAAAAGCTACATATAACTTACTGTCCGACGGCCACAGCATTCAGAGTAAGGAAGTCCCTGGGTTTGGTTTACTTTTTTCTTCAGTGCAACAATATAGTTCTTAAGCAGGTAAATCACACCCCGGTGTATTCAGTCACTTCATTTTTGTTAATAGGGCTGGCTGTGGGCTTGCAGAAGTTGAGCAAGCAGGATGTCCACCCTGCTGTGTGTTGTTGGCAAAGTCTGTTTTACTCTTCATAAAAATAAATGCATTTCACGCTTCTCACTTGAATCAAAAACAGCCATATTGTATGCATTTAAATTAGTGGGTGTATTATTTATGTTATATTTCCTGAAACACGAGTGGCAATGCTTCTGATGCTTATTTTAATCAGTGTGCCAATTCTGATGTAGCCACTTTCCCTTTCTGAAAGTTTTGTTTGCAAATTTTTTAAAAACCATATTTTGTTTCAAAGTAACTGCAGTAATACAGCACAAAAGAAGCAGTATCAGAGGAGATGGGACTACACACAGATAAACATACTTCAGTGACACCCAGTTTGTAGAGTTTCACCTGAATAGGAAAATTAATTTTTTAAACAATTTTTTAAAAATAAAACATACACAGACTTCTGCAACATAAATATAAGGAATAAAGAAATCAAAGCCTGCACAGTTAATCTATATAAACCAGTATCAGAAACAAACCTTGGGAGGAGACATACTTCTGTGTAGAACCTAGAGCTGGGAGAGTGACTTTGTGGACCACTGTCTGTCCATCTTTTCCAATATTATTTGCTGATTGAACAAAAGGTATTTTCATACCCCATGAATCTTCAAACACTGCAATGAGTTCTCTGGGAGAATATCTGTTTCCCTGATATAAGCCAAATATTGCCGTACTGGTCAACTGATGCAGAGCTGATCAGTGACTTGGGATATTCACGTCAACAGAAACACATCAGTTCTTCTGCAAACTGACCTTCCTATGCAGAAGATTGAATTCGCAGCTTGGATTTAGCACCACATTTTTAATCCCCCCCCCCCCCCATTTTCCTTACCAAAAAAATAAATAAATGAAATAAAAGATTATTTTCCCTTCTCTGTGTTTACAGTAGTTTTACAGAAGATAGAGAGCAGTATCCACTATAAATAGCTTCCTTGACTGCCTTCAGCTCTGAAGAATCAAATGTATAAAATCAAGGCTGGCTTACTTAAAGTCCTCCCCAGGGAGCAGTTCTGCAGTGTTACTTGTCTTGCACTTCTTAGAACACAAATTAATTCTGTCTGTATTAACTGCACTTTTTTTGAGCTGCGTTAACAAGGACACCCAGAAACTGTGGGATATGTGGCAGTGTGTGATCACATACATACAGAAACACTTTGGCCATTTTCTCCTTCATGGGACATGCATGATGTCTGCCCTGAAAAAGGATGCATAGAGGCTCTATGTAACAATGTCCGATAGTTGTACATTTTATGTTGAAAGTGAGACTCTAAACAGCATGAAATCATAAGCAAGACTTGTAAAATAGGACAGTCAACTCACTTCTATGGGAAAGTAGAGGGTGATCTGGATTCAGAAGCATTTTGGGACTCCTCAGGGGCAGCGGTTGTTCAGCAGTTTGGAGAGTGGCTGGCTCACCCAGCTGTCAGTCTGAACTTCAGCTGCTCTTCAGGCATTTTGGGGGTGAATCTTCCTGCTGAGCAGATTTAAAGCAATGGCAACAGGAAGGTCACTTTGCTCATCACATGCCTTCCCTTCTGCCTCCACACAGACTCTGCTCTCTGTGCAACTACTGGCGAGACAAGGAGAGCCAGGTTGGGCAGATACAATTCATTCCTCCTCCACCCTTTCCCAGGCAATGAGGCAGGTGTCAGAATATTCCTGAAGTTCATGTGGTTTCAGGGTTACTCCTTTTTAGGTAGTAACTTAAGGTAGGATGACTGGGAGAGAATCCAGCGCTGCTTTCCTTCATCTCCTCCAAAGAGAAACTTAGTCTTCCAGCCCAATAATTTCATTGCTAGATGAAGGTGGCTTTCTTGTTATCTGTTGAACTTACAATCTTTTGCCTTTTTTCAGGATCAATACCAAGGAATATTCCATTTACTACTCGCTCTGTGTTTTTTTTTTTAACCTTTCCCTTAGATACCACAGAAACTTCAGCCTCTGCAGATCTCTCTTTTCACCCCTTGGAGGACATGTCCTTTTGCTGAAGAAACAGAGCAGATGTGAAAATTTTTCTTGTGATTAAATGGGATTTCTATGTTCCCCAATGCTGATACTCCAGCTGTGAAACCTACGAGATCTACAAACACACAGTTGTATCTTTCTATATATCCACAGTCAAGCTGCTGTCCTACGAGAAAAGAGGAGTTGGACAGGAATAGGGGTCTGGAAAACCTGCTGTTTTCTAGTATTAACTGAAAGACAGTGGAGAACAGAGATAATATGATCAAATTTTAGAACTAAAGCAAGTAAAGGGCTGAACCCAACAAAGACTTCGGCAGGTGCATTGCTGTAATTTCTCTGTTTATTGCTTACAGCCCTTTTTAAAGCCAGGAGTGCCTCTGACCTTGTGCCTATAATAAAGGCTGTGAGTGATGGGCTGCTAGAAGAAACTCATGTAATTTCTCTTGGGCTCTATAATAAAATGGCACATAACTGAAAATATTACAGAATCATCATACCAAAAAATAAACCTGGGATTCATGATCACTCAAGACAACCTGATTTTATCATTTCAAGTATAGTTGAAAATGAAAAGGTTCCATCTTGTTTCCATCTTCTTACTGCATTTTATTTTGAATTATAAGGGAAACATAATAATTTAAACAAAGTCTTTCAATTGTGTGGGGGGAAGCAAAGCTCAAAATCATAGGAGGAAGAAAAAATTTAACTACTTCTTCTGGCTTAGTACCAGCAAGTACAGATATCACACAATCACAATGGAGATTAGTAGGGGCTGGGTGTGCGTATTTGTAATGCGTCAAAGAGAGGATATAGTGATTAGAAGCATGACGATGCTTTCAACACTCACAGAGGGATTGAATGTATGATTTATAATACTAATTCTGCAAAACCTTTCTATGCTTGTGCTTACTGCTCAAGGGATTCAGCATGGATTGATCACTGAAAAAAAAAGGTGTTTTCTTCAGCTCAGCTGGATCAAACTCTTGCAACTAATCAAAAGCCTTTTCAGTATTGACACTGTCTGATCTAAGAGATTGTTTGCTACCTACATGTTTACTCCATTGTTCTGCTGCAGATTATTGTTCCTACAGTGTAATTGTCAGAAAAGTTTGTTCTGTGTCCACAGTGGCAATACTTCACTGATCGGTATTTTAGATGATAATCATTTGATTTTCTCTGAGTATTTATGGCCATTTTTATACATATATGTGTTGGAAACATTACAACAAAGATGTTGATGCCCTTGAAGAGCAAGCAGTAACCCATAATCTGAGTTCCTGGTCTCTGAAATGGTATACTGGACACTGATAAATAGCCTTGAATGAGTGAGTCCCATTTTGAGGCAGGGCATGCTTTGGCTGTACCAAAGGGAGATCAAGAGCACCCAGCGGAGCTGCTGAGAATTTATGCTTTTTCAGGTGAAAAAGTTTTCACAGCCAGCTGCAGCTGGATGTTAAGGTGAGGCCCAGCCTCTAGTGGCTATCTGGGTGTAAGCCACAGAACTAACAACGTAATTCTGCCCTTACTTGCCTTTCCTTTAAGTGATTGCTATTTAGCTTCACAGGAACTCTTCCTGGCATTGCTGGGCAGCACATACCAGGTTGTGCATATTTCATGTGCTTTCTTCCCCTTATTCACAACTGTCAAGATCAAGATGGCTTCCAGAGAGCACAATGCTTACTCCTGATTTCGTGTCTGTGTCCTTCCAAAGCCTGAGGGACAATGCCATCAATGTTTCACTCCAGCTTGAAATTGTATTATGGCAAATGTGTGCACCGGGGTGCGGACTCAGATGATAAATGAGAAAAGAAGCTGCTTTCTGACCTTTTTCTGACCAACAAAAACAATTTTTAATAACTGCTTTTCTTCCTAGAAAGAAAAAAAAAACCACAATTCCCTGTAACATTTATGGACAAATAACCTAGATGGCAAAATTTATGTGATATTAGAAAGCTTAGTGATCTGGTAAGATGTAATTAAAATAAATAATAATAATGTGTACCAAGGGAATAAAATTGCACAAGGTTTTCCAAAGCTAGATCCATTTGCTCAGTATAAGGATTCATCTGCTCATTAAATTTTGGACTTTGCATGCTACATAGATGAGGCTTAACCTGTTTAAATAAATACTTCACATTAATAAAAAAAAAGAGAACTTGCTGGTCTCAAGCGGCACTGTGATTATGAAAGGAGGAGAACATACTAAAAATACCTGGGGAAATGGGAGAAAGATTTCCATTAATTTATGTGTATTGGGGCTCACTGTCATCTTCAGAGCTCAAGCTGAGGGTCTAGAGGATATACTTACTCCTGGGTTGAATGCTAAGCAATGTGTGGGGCTTAGTAGGCAAAATACATCACATTTTGGATTTAACTTGTCATCAGCCACCCTTGGGTGCTAATTCCCTTTGCTACAAAACTGAGAACCTCAATGCTGTAGCACAGGAAACATTTTTGAACTACTGCTTGAACCTTTCATGCAACTTAACTGCATCTTCCTGTAGCCAGTCCCTGCTTTACTACAAGCAGAGCTGATGAATAGCAGACACAGTAAGATAATACAGAATACTTGTTTTCCAGCTGCACACAACCACTTTACCACAGCTATTAACCTGAAGAAGAAATCCATGCCTAAGGATTTTTTCTCCTTTCTAACATTTCTTTTGATGCAAATACTTCTTGCCATTCAGCAGCTCCTTCCTGGAACTTCCTGATGCAAATACCTCTTCACATGCAGGGCTTTTCCTCCTATGTCCCACTGTGACTCCTGCAGAGAGGAGCTGCTCTCAGTAAACCAAATTGCTGGGGCTTCACTGGCTGTGTAACTAGTTTGGAATTGATCTTCCCTCTTGACTCAGAACTACATTAAACTGCTGATCAGGTTTATCTTCAATGAGGGAATTAAACACTTTCATTCCTGTTCAGAACATCTCCAATATTTTGGACAGGCAGTGGGAATCCTTCCACACAGAACAACTGCTTTCTTTTCCACCCACTCCTCTTCCTGCAATTCTGATATTCCTGCTAGAGAGCAGGAGAAGTTAAGTAATATTAAATAGATAGTGTTCCTAGGGTGTGTTACATGGCTTTCATCAGTTATCTACTATAAAAAAGAAGAAAATCTACTTTAAATTTGGTTTTAATGTGACTGGCTAATGAGTTTTTAATCTTTAACAAGTCCTTAGTTGCCTCAGGAAGCCAAAATTTGGTCATGAAACCTGGTGCAAGGCGTGTTGTCTGCAGGAAGTGCATTGGCCACCCCCTTGGGCTCCAGGAATGCAATTAAGAAGGAAAAAAGCTGAAGCTGAAAGCCACAAAGAAAGAAGAGGACAATGGAAGACACTTTTCCATTAGATCAGTGGAGGCTTTTAATCAGTTGTGTGGCTTATTTCAATCCAATCTCTGCCAATAGTTGCAACATCCCCATGTAACATGGAGGTAATTGGTGATCCAAACAACAACAAAAAGATTTTATTTTTTACCCACCAAAAAGGCATACACTAGTTGCAAACTTAATTTCGTGAAGTGTTGCAGCCCAGGGACTCCTGAAAAGCAGTTCATTTTTAAAGGTCCCCTCCAACCCAAGACATCATGGCTCTGTGAAGCCCATTTTCCCTCTTTATGAGCTGTGAACTGCCTAAGGGCCCCTGTGAGGACCTTGTAGACCTGTACTTTTCACACTTTCCTTTAATTTATGTTTTGCTTTGGCTTTTTTTTTTTGACTCTTTTTACCTGGTGATTTTTGACAAGTGGCATCATTCCCACAATTCCCCTAAGAGAGCTGTTTCAGACTTCCAGACACATTAACGCTGCATAAGATCTGCAAGAAGCCTATCCTACTAATAACTGACAAAGCTATTGGTGATGGTTAACCAGGCGCACGCAGCTGGGTTTATCCATTGCGCCCCAGCCGTGCCTCTGACAGCAGGAGTGTGTGTGACTGCGTGGCACACGCAGGTGTCCTCCCCTCCGGTAGGGGGCGCTCGCCTCCCTGCTGGCCCTCTTGCCTCCCGGTTGCTTGGTTACGGAGCGCGTCCTTCCATACGACGGGAGCGGCGTGGCCCCGTCCGCGGCGCTGGGCGGGGAGAAGCGAGCGGCGGGGTCTTATAGGGTCTCGGGGGCCGTGCTGTGCCTGCTGGATGTGTTTGCTGTGTCGCGGCTGCTGGTGTGTCCTCGTGGGAGGTACTTTTCCTGCTGTGGGGGGGGGAGGAGGAAGGGGGCTGGCAGGGGCCTGAGGTCACTTGTTTTTGTGGGTGGAAAGCCTTTGTAGTTACTTTAGTAAGTGCAGAGCTTCAGCCTGCCTCATTTCTTCCTCTGCTGGGAGTTTCTGTGCGACTTCTGGTTTATGCTCCCAAAGATAGCAACAGTCCAGTTCTTTCCCTTGGTAGAGTGGTACTAACTGTCACTGGTGCTTAGTGATATGCACTATGTGGTGGTCATAATGAAATCCATAGAGACTTCAGCAAAATGCAGTCCTCTTAAAAGGATTGGGTTCTGCATTGGTATATGAAGTATAAAAGCTAATTTCTGTTTGAGTTTACAGGTTGTGTACTGCAGGAGAGAATTGCTGGAAAATGTGAGCGCTTTGAACTGAGTTATCTAGAAGAGCTGGCTGTGGTTACAGGACCAGGTTGTATGTGAGGAATCTCAGTGGGACAGCCTGAAGATCAAATTAGCAATAGTTACTGCTTCTAGGAATGTGAGCATGTGCAAGATTTAACACTAGGTCAATTGCACTGTTTAAGAATATTATCCTCTCCAGAGGTCAAAGAGTTCACTTAAGCCTGCCATGAATATAAATAAAAATATTCCTTATTAATTGCTCAGAAGGTAAGGAGATCCTCGGAAGAAAAATGAAAAAACAAGCTTCTGATCACAGGGTAATGAACCACAGAAATAGAACTCTGGGAGAAGACAGTGATGACAAAAATCAAAGTTGCTCTGAAAAAGGTCACAGTGAAAATGCCACTTATAGTCATGGAAGTTGCACTGTAAAACTTCCAGTAATAGCATCATTTGCAGGTACTGCTAAAAAAATTCCACTTCAGAAGCCAAGACATGGCAGATCTGATTTTTGCACCAGTAACTCCCCGGTCTTGTTGGAGAAGACAAAAACTGTTAGTAAAGTAAAGGATAGAGCATGTATGCTACAGGCGAATCTCTACAACTTAAGGAATGATAAAGCTGAAAAAATAGGTACTGTGATTAAAGATAGTGATGAGTTTAGCTCTGCAGACTTAGAGAGAAATGAAAACATTCCCAGGAAGGGAAAATTAACCAGGGAAAGCTGTAAGAAGAGAAGCAAAGAGATTTCAAAACTAAAGCAGCAAGATTTATGTGTTGAATTGGGACAAGTGCTGAGAAAAGGAAGCAAGCAGCCAAGTGTGAGGTCTGCTCAGGAACAGTTGGAAGAGGTAAGAGATGTGACTAGACTAGACACTTCAAAAATATATGAGAACTTCCAGCAGAGCAAACCTGAAGAACCTACTTCCACAGCAGCATTGCCTGTGAAAGTAGTTGCAAGGATTGTTGATGGAAATAATCGCTTCCCCGCAGTCTACTTCTCCATCTTCCTCAGAACAGATGATCAAAGAACTCCTGGAGAGTGTTCTTGGCCAGAAATGCAACATAAAAATGGAAGTAGGTGAACCAGAACAAGAGCAATATTTTTGTCTTAGGTAAATATTACTTTTATAGGAGTTGTATATTTTTTTCCAGCTCCTACAACACAAAAGCCAGACAAAACAAACAGACGCAAACACTAATGTACCATAGAATATTCTTCACTGTTTCTTCTGCCAGATCTTTAATTCCCTTAACATATGAAAATGAGTCAATATCAAAATCTATTAAAACATAAATCCTCTGGAGTGGGAATTGTTAGTCTATTTATAGATTAGTATAGCTTTTTCTTTTTGCTCTTTCCCCCTTTTTAAGATGGCAATTACAGTCTAAGAGATGATGAAGTTCACTAAGTATACCTGAAGCATTGTTCCTTTCAGTTTGGCATACGAAGTCTCAAGAAAACAATTTCATTATTGTAGTTAAGTAGATTGTATCAGCTGTTGTAAGAGTCCCTTCACTTACAGTAAGAGGCACCAGTAACATCAATATCATAAAGGACTTTCCTGGATTCTCACCAGAGGGTAGCCTCTTTTGTTGTTGCCGGTTTATTTGTTAACTAGTAACTTAGATTTACTAGTAAATTACTCTCAGTACTTTGTCTTCTCTGAGCAAGAGTAATGGTTTTGTTAGAATGAACCATTTCACAAGGGCTGAAACTCGTGTTATGAAAGTAGCTATCATACTTTGTATGCATACTAGCTTTTGTTGTGAGGGGTGGAGTACACCCATATAGGATGCAATACAAGAAGGAACTGCCATTGCAAGGAATCGTATGGAAGACTGATGTGTTTGTGTTTTAGGAAATCATGATGGAAATTGTTTCCTACAGCTATTAAAATGCTACCTTTTATGATTACAGAGTATCTTGCACAGAATGTAAGTGCACTACCTTAATATTTCTTTAATGTGAGATTGATTGTCATTGGTTAGATTGAAAAAAAAAAAAATTAAGACAAAAAAGAATGCAGAACTGATTTAATTATGTCTGAGTAGCAATAGTCTGAAACTGCATTTCTAATAGATTTACGTCCTATGATTCACTTTTGTTCTCAGAGCTGTTTGTGTGGCTCAGGTACTCAGAATGCCTTTTACTCTGTATATTTTCTGGTGTATATTTGGGTTGAAATGAGAGAAGCCTTTCCTCAGTGTGGCAGCATTGTATGATCCCTCTTCATTGCTTTACTCTGATTTTAGGAATGTAATAATTTGAGTCTCTTCTCTTGTTAAGTCTGGTTGAAGTTTGCCAAAAGGCATCAGAGGAGATTGGGAAATGAAGAAGACTAAAGAAAATCCCAGACATGGAAAACCATTTGTTGTTCAACTTACAAAAAAAAAAAAAGTCATTAGTGTTGCAGTAATTATGTTGCATTGCTTGTCCTGTCTTACTCATTTACAATTGCATTTTGTTTTAAAGGTAAGATTTTCAAAATCTGGCCTCTATCAGGTCCTGGTGTTCTTGATTTGAAGTGAACTGAGTTTTCCGTTGTTTGTATTGGGAGTTACTGCACTCTGAGCTTTGAAAGTGATCTCTGGAGTACTGTGATAACTAAACATATCAATCAAATTTAAAGTAAAACAAAAGTTGAGACTTGGTGATCAGACTTTCTGGTCCAGTTGTTAGTTGTTTCGTGTTTTTTTTTTTTGATATGGATTTATGGAAAATGCATATGAATGACACTTACTGATTGCACTTTTTAAATTAAAGGCATTTACAGCTGGCATCTTATGAACTGAAGTGACCTTACAAATAGGATGAGGACTCTAGCAATTCTTTATTATCATTATTATCATTATTATTATTATTATTATTATTATTATTATGTGTGACTTGTTTGCTTTAGACTGAGCTTCAAGACTTGTCTTCTCTGATGAAATAGGGAGTATATTATTTTAAATGAAATAGAACAGAACTACTAAAATGAAAACAAGCTTTCAGAATTAAATGTGATTTTTTTATTCCCTAAAAAAAGAAAAAAGTATTTTATTCTCTTTATCTTATTTTTCATTTTGAATTAATGACTGGTTAGTATTGATAGTTTGTGCTGTTGCTGTGGAGTCTGAGCACTTTTTTTTTTTCCCCACAGTGTTACAAAGAACATTACATGGGAAATGGGATGCCAGCTCTGTGGGACATTAGTACTTAGCCCTGTTTCCTTGGAGGAAATCGGTTATAAATAATTATTCCTATCACGTTTTCTGTTAAAAAGCGAAATGCTTATTATAATCAGAATATAATTTCCAATGCCTGGAGTCACTTTGTTGCCTTGGGGCATGTTGCACCCCTGAAGTATCTTGTTATCAAGTTATATGTTGGATTTAGTATCCATGGGAGGGTGTTTATATTCATTCCAGAAATACATTTTCTTGGTGTTCAGCTTCCTTAGTGATGAGTTTGCAACTCATCTTTTTTTAGTTGGCTTATTGTTTTCAGCAGATCAATTGTTTGGTATCTCAGATGAGCATGAGAAGGTGGTAACTAAAAGAAAACACTTTTCTGTTTTGTTTTTCTCTCTGGAAAAATAGAATCAGATTTGAATGTTTCTATTAAAGGGTGATGGTACAGTGTACCATGCCATCAAAGAACAAACAAAATATTCTTCTGCTTTGGTACACATCTCTAACTCTTCAACTACTCAACAGAAAGTGAGGCCTTGAGGAGCCTTTCTCAGTAAAATATTAGTACTCTCTCAGAAGTACAGTTTTGTTTGCTTTAGCTACAAGCAAATATAAACAAGTATTTGCTCATCACTTTATGGCATCTTAAGTATTTAGTGTATAGCTTCTTTATATTTCAACTGACGTGAAAATTATACATCAGATCATGTATTGATTATTATTTTTTTTTTTTCTTTTGACTAAAATGGTAGGCGGCTCACTGAAAATATTTTTCTGAAGTGCTGTAAGGTGGATTCTTTTCTTGGAAACGAATGAGATTTCTATTTATTTGGATGTGTAAAAAGTTCATGAGTCACAATAATGAAGCCTTATATTATGATTTTTCTAGTGTATTCTTAATTCTGTAACTGCATATTATTGATTATACTCAATAAGGTTAATCGTAGCATAGCAAAGGCAATGTTGCTGCCTACCTTTGCATAAGGAAGTCAGTCTTCAGGTGTAGACATTAACAATCCTGGATGTACGTTTGGTTTTTCTTCTTTTTTTTTTTTTTTTTTTTTTTTTTCCTGTGGGACAGTTGACCTGTACTACTTCAAATATTATTTTTTTAAGACATACAGTTTTAATGATGTTACAAGAAGCTGCCTAATTAGAAATGCTTATTATATGATATACATGTGGGAACATCTGGAATCTAATCTGTTTATCTCTTCAGAGTTACTAATACAGGTAACTAACTAAAGATAATCCAGTTGTGCAGTTTGTGAGATTTGTATCAATAATCACTTTCCAGTATCCTGGTTCTTTATGCTTATTAGCATAATTACCACAAAATCACCTCTTGTTGCAAGAAATACTGCAGGCTTCATGGACTGTCTTTTTACCCTGAAGCCTAACAAAAGGGGAGAATACTCCTGATTAGTCTGGTGGGATGCTGTTATGAGAACAAACTGATTTTAATCTGATAAACTGTAATTTCATACGATTTCAAGATTTGTCAAAGGGATACAGGATGATTACCAATGCCTGTATAAATGATCTGTACAAGTTCACCAAGCTAAAAGAGTGTTTTAGGGTATTTGCATGGTCACACATCAAGACTACATTTATTCTGCCATTTATCAGGGTATTTTCTACATTGGTGATGGCTTTCTATCATCAAAAGAGAGAAATCATTTGCAGTGAATGAAGAACAAGGCTATGAAGATGATCAGGGTGTTGGAGCACCTCTTCTGTGAAGACAGGCTGAGGGAGTTGGGAGATTAAATATATAGAAGTTATTAACAATGGTGCTGAGACACTGGCATAGGCTGCCTGGAAAAGCCGTGGATGTCCTGTTCCTAGAGGTGTTTGAGGCCAAGTTAGATGTAGCTTTGAGCAACCTGCTGTAGTGGAAGGTGCCCCTACCCATGGGAGGGGGATTGGAACTAGATGGTCTTCAAGGTCCTTTCTAACCAAAACCATTCTAGAATTCTTTTAAAATAAATTATTTTCATAGCATTTAACTATTAAAGGAGAAGTTGAAAATTTTTGGTAAGATGAATTTAGAGATAATTATTAAAAACACTAAAAAGTCTTGATTTTTCTATATGTCAAGAGTCTCAAAGTTTCTTTTCAGCACCCAAGGATACCAAAGATGTATCAAAATCACTGGAAACTGTTCCAACATTTTTAGTTAGTTATAAAGGTACTTAAATCCATAAATTGATAAATTGTTTTTTTACAATGAGGCGGAAGGCTATGACTACTAAAATGGTATTTTTTTTTAAAGGCACAATAAAATTTTCTGTCACGAAATATCAGTGCGGGAAGAATCAGCAGAATGCTTGGGAATGGACCCACAGGAATTAAGAGTTGCCATGGTCTCAACGCTTTTATTTCTAAATAAAATTGACTTAGTTTTTGTTAATACAAACCCACAACCCATAGTACATATACACATGGTACACATTATGTTAAAATACCAGAACAGCATTGTGCCTGCAATTCTCCCATGGGGAGTGAACAAAAGAAGAAATACCACACCCAGCAAAGAAAAGCAGTTGCGTAACATGTACAGGTGTCTAAAATAGCATGAAAATACTGTTTGTTCATATAATTTTGATTTTGATAAGGAAATTAGTATAGAAAACTAATCTACCTATTCTGTTGGTTTTGATCCAGCCTGTTTGAATGAAAGGATATGTGAAAAATTCTCTTTGAATTCATGCATTAGATAATAAATTGTGTGGGGGAAAGAATTCCACTTAGGTAAGATGGAGTCTAATTAATAGTCCATTGTAGTCACTGTGTCTGGAAATGTGCATGTATTGCAAAGAAAAGGAAGATTATTTGGTGTAGTTTGGGAAGGTATTGCTGAATCTGTATTTTAATCCAGGATGTTTCATTCCTTTGTTTTTCCATAGTTATGAAAGTTATATGGAATAAGGTGTTTTTTTTTTTTTTTTTTTTTTTTTTAAATTAAGCTCTGTCTTTTCTGTCAAAAGTAACTATTTACTAGGGCTTTGTCTAAAAATAAAATCACCAATGCATGCAATATTTTGCAAGTAAAGTTTTTTTTTTTTTCCTTTTCACTATTTACTTTTTGGTGGTTTTTTTTTTTTTTTTTTTTTTTGCTTGAAAACTCCTTTCGTATCATCTCAATTTTCTAATATGCGAGCGGAACAATGTTGCAACTCAGAATACACTTTTTACATGTTTTGTTAGAATGGAATTGAGTACGGCATGCAAAAAAATCCTAGGCATTAAAAATACACTTTTAGTTTTAGATTACTGGTTGGACAATGCACAAAATAAGGAGTGAAATGTGTAGAAATCTTTTCAAAAGATCACCCTAAGTTTGTTTCTGCATGTGTATGTTGATTTCAAGTATATTTCAAATATATATAATAAAGACCTAGCCTTTAATTTGTGCATGAATATTGATTTGATGTTTTGTTCTATTAGGTAGTGAAAATTGCACTATATATGTATATATATAGTGCACTCTATAGTATAGTGTGTGTGTGTGTATGTATATATATATATACATACACACACACACACACATATATATATATACACATATATATATATCTTTCCCTCTGGTTTGTGCAGCAGGCCCCAGTTGAATGTAAGGAAATAAAAACTGATTCTCAAGCTAGCAAGGAAATCCTGCCAAGTTTTCACCAAGCAAGCCTGGTAACATTCTACATTATCTAGGAATGTTGAAATATAATAAGTTAATTGTACTTCTATTTGCTTGTAGAGTTGTTAAGATAGGTAGATCATATTTTAAACTGATAAAACAGGGAAGGAAAGGAAATAGTGCTTGAAAACATTTTGGTACTTCATAAATTATAAATATACTTTTATTTTTATTTCTATCCCTTTGGGTCTCTTATTCCTTTCTTTTCTTTGGGGGTTTGATTCTTTAGTTACTGGATATGCAGAATTTCCCTCTTATTAAGTAGTATGAGGATTAGGGCAATGAACTTGCAAAGCATTCACTGATATTCATGTATATTAATGCTCATCACTTTGTCTTGCATTCAAATTGTTTTTAAAATTTAAATTTGTAAGCTTAGATGTGTTTGGAGATGTTGCTTAATGTTTAGAGTTGTTGATTTATTTGTTTTAAAGGATCCATATATATTGATACACATTTCTGATGTATGTTAATTTGTACATTTTTGAAGTATAATTTGTAGAATAAGCTTTTCAGAAGAAATCTCTCTCTATATTATTATTTAGTGTTGATCATTGTAAACCCTTTGCCTGTTAGTGTACTGATTTTGTAAATCCAGTTCTCGATCGAAGAAATATTTGGCTTAAGATAAAATAGATACAGTGATCCATGTGCTTCATAAAATGCATGTGCGATGAAAGAGTAATTGAAAATAATAAATACTGTAATGAATTATTTGTCAGGGAGTGTAAAAATGTGTTTGTAAGAAAATGCTATATGTTCTTCTCCTAAATGGATTTTCCCTTTCTCTTAAAAGATGCCAGTTGTTCAAAAAGAATCTCAAGTAGCAGAAAATGAATCTCAGTCTACAGATGAGCTGTTAACATATAATAAGCAGGTGAAACAGGTAAGCAGGCTTTGTACTATTGTGAGATAGTATTAGTTTTCCCATGCTTGAGGTTTTGATGTTTTAGAGCATATAGAGATTTGTAAGCTGCTTTTTTTTTTTTTTTTTTTTTTTTTTTTTAACCACCTGCCATTTAAAAGACTCTTCTATAATACAGGTCTCCATACTGGTCTTGCAGCTTAATGTTGGAGGAAAAAATAAATTAAGGTTCATTCGGTCATATGTTGGGTTAGGCTTTTCATTATGAGATTGAGAAGATTAGGAATGAAACAATGTATAAATAGAATCCTCATTTACATTTAACAACTGTGTGCCTTCCTGGAAAATGGCATAATGATCAACATCCTTTTGGTTATGTGATGTTTCACACATGACAAGAGCTTTCATTTGATATCAACCCCTTAAAGCTTTTCTAGTAAAGAATATATACCAAGATTACAGAGGCAGGACAAACTTGTTACAAAGACCAAAAAATGTCTTTGGCCACATATTGCCGGTTTTAATCATTCTGGTGTTTTGAGGATACCACCTTAACATGCTTCCTTCTGCTGCTTCTATATGAATGATTACTTTACCTTACAGTTACCATATTTGCTAAATGTATTATGTGAAGAACAACCAAGATTGGGGGTGTTTCCACTAGATAGTTATGTACCAAAAATACTAAGTAGCCTTGGCCGAAACTTAAATAGAGGTGAACACAAGGTTTGATATGGTACATGAAGGCAGACGCAGGTATTGAAATGGAGGAGGTAAAAGGGAACAAAATGAAAAGGGGACGAGAGAGAGAGATTCCTATCAACAAGAAATCAATATTATTGGAGAGCAGATTGTTTCTAGGTCTAGTCATAAGACAGATCTAATCAAAATGAGAAACTTTCTGCATGCCTAAGGGCCTTGTGTCGGCTGCTTCTTCAGCTTTTCACATTGACTGTAGTTCGGCTCTGGTTGTGTCTTGTCAAAAGGCACGAAGAAAGGCAAAGATAGTGGTAGTCATACCCTTAGGAACCCAGAATAGTAGGGTTTCCTCATCAGTTTTAGGGTAGCTAAGAACCTGTTCTGAAGAGCTCAAGGATGTGGGCTACTCTGAGAGTAAATTACAGGGAGATAACAAACTCCCCATCATTCCTGGTGCTGCATTTTGTGTTGGAGCTATAGTGAATGTGAAGCAAAACCCTAAATGGTCTGAGTAGTTCCAGTTGACTAGCATTTTTCTACAGTCAAGTATTTGGTTGTATCTGTTCTTGTGGAAGCATAATAATTTCTGTTAGACAGATTAGATTGCTACTGCTGAAGAGCATGAATGATAACAGTAATTTGAAAAATTTCTTCTAAATTGGAAATCATATTCTTTTGACATTGTCCTTACAATATTTAGAAATTACAATTTGAAATTTTTCTAATCATTCGTACTGTCTGTTCTTGACTTTAGATAATTAACAATGATGCTTGCCATAGGTAGTTGTAAGAGATTGCTCTACAGTGATACCTATATATATATAGATATAGATATAGATATAGATATAATATATATATATTGATCTGTTGGTTACAGAAGTAGGTACTAAATGATGTGTAAACAATATACAATACAATGTCAAATAATTTTTATAATATCTAAGACTATATTAAAACTACATATTCTAAATTATATACTGTTGTCTAACAGTATTTTCACAGTTAGTTAAACAGTACTTGGGTACTGTGGTTTTTAGACAGTATTATTTTGGGCAACATGCTACTTCTGTAATGCTCTAGCAGTGTTGTTGTAACAACACACATCAAACATATGTTTAGTGAGGTTACAAAAAAAAGCAGTTTCCAAGATAGGCACCTGGAAAGATAAAATACATTTGGTTCTACTTGATGTAAGTACTGCAGAATTTAAATGTGTGTTGTTTTTTTTTTTCCAATCGGTTTTCCACAGTGTTCTGTTTCTATCTTTCATGTAGCTTTTGTTATAGCTTTTAATTTTCTTGAACCTGCTTTGCTGTATTACATATAGTAAATTTTCGGGGGAGCTCAGATGAATCCTTTTTATTGGTTGCAGTTAGTCTGTTTTGTGAAGATGTTTAACATCTTGCAGGAAATAGAGTTGTCAAATGCTTAAAGTTGGAAGGGGCTTCTGTTTCTTCTAGACTATGATGGCCTCCAGCATATTCTGTAGATTTTTGAAGCTCAAGTTTATGAAACAAATGTAGATGCCTTGGGAACAGTAATATCTTTAAGAGGTTCCTTCCCTTTGCTGTTTGGTCTTGCTCTTGGACTTCAATGAGCTGCTCCATGACAAAATTTTTTGGTGGAACAGGGATCGAAGATCAGGATTAACTTCTGCCTTCTCCTTGCATGCTTTTTACAATGTTTTTCAGCAGTTATCTGGTCTGTTTTAACTGTGTGGGGAAAAAAACCCAACAATTATTGGCATTAATAAATTGGAATGATCAGCTGTGGGTGGAAACGATAGCATTCCTTTTGTATTGCTGTACTGAATAAACATAACCTTGAATAAACTTTTCTAAAAGTTTATCCTTTAAACCACATTTGTCTGTCTTAATTTGCATAAAAATAAAAATTCTAGATACTACTCAAATTTTAGGTGGTACTCATGTACTTCTAAGAGTAGGAGTTCTGAATTGTGATAATTTTGATGCTCTTTTGATTAATCTATTGATTATCATAGGGTACACTGGACATTTTGTTTTACCACACTTTTCTGCATATCCTGTGCCCTGAATAGCTGTGGGTGTTACTGTTACTGGGTGTAACTATTGCTCAAAGACAGTAGTTACATGCTACTCTTGTTTAACTGAATTTTGTTTTCTGTTAGTCAGGGTTTCTTGTGTACCGTTGCTTCTTGTTCTTCTGTGGAGTCGGTATGAAAATATCTGTATAGCTTGCAATCTATAACACTGTGCTTATCTTTTGCTTGTGAACATCTTAGGCTTCATCCACAGATGTGCTATGGGTGGAAGGAAAAGCGATATCAAAAATTAAACCAAATGAGTTTCAGAAAGATCTACAAGAGGAACACAACTTGCAACAGTGTTTGTCTTTCCTGCCCACTCATGCTTCAAATGTCAAGTAATACTTTAATCTTACTTCATTATAATGAAATTAATATTGAAAATGTGTTAAGTTACGAAAACATACGATGGCAGATAAGTACGGAGAAGAAATAATGCTATCTCCCAAAATCTGGATCTGAAACGTAAAGTTCTAAGCAATTTCTGATCTATCAAGTTTAGCTTGGTGGTTTGTTTGCTACTTACCTCCTTGAAATGGATTTGATTTACAGTTTTTAAAATCTAGAGGGCCTGCTCATTCCTGCTGTATGCAGATGAAACTTTTTTTGACTGCAGCAGAGACTGAAGTTGCTTATGCAGAGGTTGAATTTGTCCATACAATTCCAAGCGTAATCTAATCAAAATAATTAAAAACAAACAATAGAACATACCACAAATTTAATATAAGCAATGCCAGCTGTAAGTCATCATCTTTAAATAGAGAAGATATATTAAAAATTCATTAACTTGAATTTGTATTACAGTCAGTGCTTGTCTGAAATTCAGGAGATTTTACACAGAGCAGTAATTTAAGGACAACTGCTTATTACATTGCTGTTGTCATAGGTGGCATCTGTCATTCTCTAGTAGGAGTGCAGATTACAAAAGTAGTACAGCTTGTGTCCTGATTTAACTAATCTTGTCTTGTCTCATGTCGAGTGAGACTCCTCAATTTTATGGTGTTCACTACTAAGATCTTTATGGCTAGCTTTGCTTAGGTATACCGTAAGTTGCTTCTTCACTTCTTTCTTCTGAGTTTTTTTTTAAGAGTGAGAGAAGCAGCTTTAATTATTAGCTTTTGTTGTTCTTAGGGTCTTGAATGGTCTGTTGGATACAGAAGAGAGCCTTTTTATGGGAGGTCTGAAGTTTGTAAATGGATAATACTTTCAATTAAGTAGCTGAGAATAGTCATGGGAAAAGAATGCTTAAGTTTATGAAACAGTCAAATTGGCATTTAAGTGACCCTTTGCATGCCATTGCTTATCTGCATTGCTTAAAGATCATTTGGTTAGCAAGATTATATATTAAAACAAATAGTGACAACAGACAATGAGTGTTTTACCTTCAATAAATACTTACTGTCAGATTATCAATGGTGCAGAAACTGCATGATTTTCTAAAAAACCTGTATTTAGTGCATTAAATGAGGGTAATGTAGGCCACACACACAGTATTGTTTCTTCATGTCCACTTTTTCAAAGAATGATAAATAGTCTGTTTTAAGAGCGTGTGTTGTAAAAACATTCACCTTTACCTGAGGCATGCCCTGAATATTTTAGTTTACATTCATAAAGCATTCAGTTAGTTAATTCAATGAAATGATAAACTTCTATAAAATAAAAGTCATTATACTACAATTAAGATATCATTCAAGCTTTTTTAATTGATTTTAAATAATTTACGAAATCTATGTGAAAAAAGTTCCCAGATTTTAAAATAATTTTGTTTAGTTTTGTTTACATATGTTACTCCAACTGTTTGAAGTTCAAAGTTGAATTGTTTGCCTATTTTTATTTTTAAATGCATATGTATGGATTTGCAGAGTAAGTGTACTGTTAGAGAATCCTGAAATAAAATATTTCATATTAGGTGTTCTTTTTTCAGTTAAAGTATCATGGAATATTTCTTTTTATTTTAAATTAGCATGATCTTAAAGCATGGATCTCTGGTTTCACACACTGGAACAATTGCTTATGTTCATTTGTGCTGTGAAATGTATGAATTTAGTTTCAAAAAACCCCAAGCCTATCAATTTCATTATATGGAACTGCTGTAAGCCTTACATTCTAATCAGTATTATGTATTCTATGTTGCTTTTCCAACTGGATATTTCATTTTAAATGTTTAGCTTCCAAACTTTATTCAATTCCTGTTTTCTTTTAGGAAAAAAAAATCACAAATTTGAGTAGAGACTTTGGATTGCAGTTTATGGTAAAAAAAAGTCTTGTTGAAGCGTGAAGCGGCTAGGCTTTCTTCAGCTTATTTCTATATATTACATATATTGCATAAAACATATTATGGCTTGACAGAAATTATTTTAATTAAAATGTTATTTTGTTGCCACTCATTTATATTCCGTTGTCATGTGCCTGTAAACATCAGGACTCAGTTGAGAATAATATAACTGATGTGATAAGCTCTTAATTGTGAGTCAAACTGATGTTATATTGCACTATTTTTTTGTCTATTTTCTTTACATGTTTGGTTTCTTTAAACTTCTTTTGCTGTCATTGCTTTTCAGGAATGGTAAGTACATTAAAAAATATTTTACATTAACTGGAATATGTATTGCATGATTAGACTGATCTTGTATTTTTTTCCCTGTTTTGTAGTTTTTACTAATTTCCGTTTTATAATCTCTTTATTAAAAAAGAAAAAGCCATAGTTATCAGTAAAATAGACAACTTGCTGAAGGACTAAAAACAAAAAGTTATACCTGAAAGCTAATCAGCATAGTTTCAAAGTGGAGTTTTAACCATTTTCATTTAAGAATTTATTTTAAATACGATGATATTTGTGAACTTTAATTAAAAGTAGCATGCAGTTGGGGAGCCATTTTGGGGCTCGGATATTTTCTCTATACTGTTTTTCACGTTGTAGCTGTCTGCACTTTTAGATACTTATTAACTTTGTAGAGTTCATACAGTAGCTGCAGACTGTTTTTAGAGCTTGATCCATGGCCTGTAGAAGTCAATAGACTTTCATCACTTTTAGCACAACTTAGATTGGAGGCTTAAATGGTAGACTTTTTTTTTTTTTAGTTATTAACTTTTTAAAGATAGTCAAAGGTACTGTGTTTTACTGTGTTTCCTCCAAAATCAACAGCTGAATTGAAATGTTAGGAAAAATGTTCAAATGATAGCATAAAAAAAACTAATTCCAAAATTTAAGAGTATTTACCTGGTGTTCTGTCATGAGAGAGAATGCACAGATGAATGTACACATAACATTTTAACATAACATTTATTCAAATACCCAATTTAAATTATACGTATACCGTAAATATACGGTGCTTAGATACTTTAAGCTTCCAGGGCAGACGGTGTGAAAGCTCCGCTGTGGGAAAGTAAAAATGTGACTACTGCAGTTATTCTTTAAATTTAAGATTACCAACATTTTTGCTTTTACCTGTGGGTCCCTTCGCCTTCACCAATACTCCAAATGATATTAACTCTGCTTTCAGTAGAAGTCATCTGGATTACCAGGCAACTTTTGCCAAGTATTTATATTAGCAATTTACATTGTGACGTTACAGACCATTGGATATAATGTTTTAGATAAGTTGCATACTTTTACAATTCAGAGAATGGTTAAGGCTTCTTTTTCCCTTTCTAGACAGCAAAATTATTCAAGCATTCATCATCTATGTACTGCTTTTCCCGGCTTTATGTTGCCTCCGTATCTACAAATGGCTTCAAGAATTTATCATACTTCAAATAGAAGAGGTCACAATATCTTGTTTACGGCAGAGGATATAGACAATAGGCAGAAAGTATCCATATATTCTGAGTATATTTACTTGAAAGAACAAGCTGAAAAGAAAAGGTATGAACTTATTATTGATGTTACTATGATTTAATTAATTTTGTAAATTAAGGGATTATATTTTGAGAAATAATGGTGTTTCAATATTTAGTAGTTTCACAGAAGTGGCAAATAAAAAGGCTTGATTTTTTTACCGTGTTTGTAAGGTATGCTTTAAATTATATAGCCCAAAGGTCTTATCTTGCTTAGAATGCAAAAGGTGATGTTAATTTTTAAGAGTGAATTTCACTTTATGTTATGAATGAGTTTTTATATTTAGCTCTACTAATGATGAGTCTCACTGTAATAACAAGCAATGTTGAACACTTAGACTAAGCTTCCTATGAATGTAAAATTCTGCAAGAGTAGAAGGTGTATAAAGTGTACAGTCACTAACCCTTTATCAAATGGACAATCTTATGATCCTGATTCTTCAAGCACTTAGCATCAAGCGTAACTTCAAGTAATTTAATGAAGTTCTGTTGAGTTCAACGCATACAAAATTAATATAAAACCTTGGATAGATCTGTAGTCAACAATACTAATTGTATATGTAAGAGGTACTCATGATAATAGCATTATCATTTTTTACATTCGATTGAATTCCTAAATCCTTACTTGTTGTTTTCTTAATGTATTTTACGCTAAAATAATGTGAAATAAAACTAAACAACATGAAGAATGTTCATTTTTCACTCCATATTATTTCAGTTACTTTTTTTCCTTTTTCTGTGTCTTTCTGGATGAACATCTTAGAACTAGAACATTTACACTCAAGTTTTTTCCTTAAGATTTTTCAGACTGACAATTTGCAACTGAGTTTCTGTATTGCACCAGTTCCAGAAATATAAAAT